>NW_008237885.1:6627227-6660050 GCF_000691975.1 Corvus brachyrhynchos | reverse complement strand
TGTTGCAGTGGGGATCCTGCAACACGCATATATCAAACCAGGAGTCCCATGGAAAGGAAATATATATGGGCAGACAGATTCTTGATAGATGTTTCAGAGATGTTTATTTCTCCAGCCGCATGGCCGGGGCTGTGCCCAGGAACTGTTCCAGTCACGGGACCAAGGGTCCTTCTGCCCGCGCAGGGGAACACAAACCAACCAATGGGAATGAGGCTGAGCAGGGGCAGGGAAGCCCCGTGTCTGTGCTCTCAGGGCCCCTCTCCCAGGGCTACACGGCAGGGGAGGGACCCCAACACCCCTGACCAAAAAAAGTAAAGTATTCTTTGCCTAATTGCAGTCTGTGGTGTCAACCTGACATACATTCTATTTTGGCAACAAACTCATTGCTCTCACACCACAATGGTAATATTGCATTGGCAATGCAAGGTTTCCTTTACTGAAGTTCTTTAACTGATCTCTTTTTCCTGTGCCAGTTATAACTCAAAAAGCTGTGAAATTAAGAATATAGAATTACTCATAAATAGGATATGTAATTGGCCTATTTTGTGCAAGTATACTCAGTATATTTTTTGCTGCTGCTATCAGTGTGGAAAAATGAGCCTGAAATGTCACATGTGAGCTTCAGTATATAAAGAAATAGGGGTTTTTTTCCCAAGAAATTAAAACTCTGTTAAAGAATAAGGCCAGAAAAATACCTGTAATACCTTGTGGTGGGTTTGATCTTGGCTGGCTGCCAAGCCCTTATTTTGGCACTCTTTCTTTCCCCCTCCTCAACAGGACAGGAGGAGGAAATTAGATGGAAAAACTTGTGAGTCGGGATAAAGACAAGATCACTCATCAGCTACCTTCATAGAAAAAAAGACTCCACTTGGGTAAAATTTATTTAATTTTTTTTTTCCCCATTAAAAATTGAGTAGGATGATGAGAAGGAACAACAAAAGTTAAAACAAATAACACCGTCCCCCACCCCTCTGTTTTTCCTATGATCAAACTCGCTCCCAGTTTCTCAGCCTCCTCTTCCTGAGCAGCACACAGGGATGGGGAGTACAGGTTGTGGTCAGCTAGTAACTAGTTGTCTCAAATGTTCTTTCCTCCTCATGCTCTTCTGCTCTAGCATGGAGAGCCACCTGTGAAGACAGTCCTGCATGTAGTTCACCAATGTGGCTTCTTCCCATGGGCAACATCTCTCCACAAACTGATCTAGCATGGGCCCTTTCCAAGGGGTGCAGTCCTTTAGGAGCAGACTGCTTCAGTGTGGGTCCCTCACAGGTTCACAGGTCCTGATGGAAAACATGCTCCCATGTGGGCTCCTCTCTGCAAGACAGCTCCAGCCTGCTCCAGCGTGGGCTCTCCATAGGTTGCAGCTTCCTTAAGGGCATATCCACCTACTGAAGCATGGAGTACTTCACAAACTGCAGCCTGTGTACCAGCTATTAACTACAATAAAAATTTTCCTGCCCTAAATACATGTACGTAAAAAGATTGTCCACACTCCTCCAATATTTCCATGATATTAGAATATACTAAACAACATGAAAATGAGAAACATCAGCAGTCATCCTTTATTTCAACCTGTAGTTCAAGGTGTAGCACAAGCAGCATGAACTTTATTGAATAAGAAAATGATCTCTCATGTAGTGTACTTAAATGGTATAGCTTACCATGGGAATTTCTAAGTGCATTTATTGATTACATTTCTTTATTAGTTCATCAAATATTCAAATGTTCTTTTGATTCTGCCAGAAGATATGTCTAATGATTCTTGCATATAATATACACTCCCAGACATCAGCTGTCTGTTGAAATGAATGCACAGAATACATCAATGGAGACAATGAAAAGGTTCCCTGGAACATCTGGCAGATCGCTCCATGCACAAGAAAGCCTAAGAAATGTGATATGCCATATGTGAAGCAAAGATTTGAAGAGATAAGAACAACTTGGTACAAACATGCCTTTAAAAGTAAAAAGCACATTACCAGAAGACATAAAGGAAATCAATGAAGTGAGGAGGTTGTAATATTCAAGGCCTTGTACATATAAAATTATGCACTAGTGAAACGTCTTTTATAGAATCAAGGGAAAATTCCCAGAAGAGGTAGATCACATGTTCATATTGTCATGATTTATTGTACATATCAAAGCTCTTTATTAGTGAAGCTGTTTTCTTCCCACAAAGGAAAGCTTTATCCACAGTTTACTTCACACTGAAATAAAGTAAAATTCTTCCCTTGGGTTTTCAGATCTCTGAGCTTTTAAACATAGTTTATTTCTTTTAATTTTTTTTTTGTTCTCAGCTTTCTACAATCTCCTTTTTCTTGTTCCATTGGGTTCCACGATATTCACCCTAATTTCCTATCCCTATTCTTTTTAGTTCCCCAACAGTGTCTATTAGAAAAGAAATTAACAGGAAGCACTATGCAAAGCTTAATTTTATTTGAAATGCCTTCATCAATTTAACACTGCTGTAGCTCAAAACACGATGTCTTAACCTGATGAGCTTTTCAATATCTAGCTCAGTGTGGAACTTTCCCTAAGTTTGCAAAATGCTAATTCATGTCAACACCTCAAAGTCTTGCCCATTTAAACTGACACAAAACTGTAAAACTTGTATTTTTTCTAGAGTTTGTTTCTTAGATTTTATTCTGACTTACAAATTGCCCTGAACCTGAAACAGCTTGTCTTGGCTGTCAAACAGAGTGAAGCAGAATTAACATGTAATGGAGAAGGCAATAAAGGTCTCATGAATAAAATATACAAAACTTACATATGAATGGTAACACTGAAGCGTGTACAGAGTCATTTAATGTTTCAGATTGCCCTACTTTTTCTATAATATACCTTTATTTTTCCCCATAAGAGAACACCTAAAAATACATTTTCAAAGAAGATTGTAAGTGGCTTATCTAGTTTGAACAGAATAAGTCATTGAAAGCAGAAAACAAGTACAGTGTCTATATTCCAGAGGGAAGTTTGGTGATACCATTTCAATCTCAATAGTAGCAATTTTAGTAATATTTAGCAAAGTGCAGCTGACAGGAAAGCTGAGACTCATTACAGAAGACAGAAACAAGTAAGTCCGCAGCTGTTCATGTATTCCTTAATTTTTAAAGTTCTTATTACACATTTTAAAAAATAAAATATTCATACCTTTAATTAGACTATGCAGGTATTATATTGTTAATTGCTGTGTGCATGAAAATAAATACAACAAAGAGGCATTTTCCAAGACATTAGGAGTAACAGAAACTAATTTTTCTTTTTTGCAACATAGGACACTTATCTTTCTTCAGCTCTGAAACTGTATTAAGTAATCTTTGATTCTAAGCGAAGGAAAAAAAAAAAAGAGCATTACTTGTTGCAGCTGGGAGCTGGCAGAAGGGGGTTTATCCCCTCACCTGCCGACACAAAGAAGCCCGGATATCAACGCTGAAACCCCTCTGGAAGGCCACACAATGAAAAAGGGGTAGAGCTCCTCACCCAAAAGGGGCTGTATCCTTCTGCCGCTGTTAAGCAGGCACGCAGGCGAAGGCAAAGAGGAAAAGAGAGGGGACTCTCCGTGTGTGTTCCCTGCAGATTTACTCTGGTGAAATGACAGGGACGAAGAGGCCAATTGGTGGGAGGGTCCAGGGATCTTATACTGGGTACAGAATAGGTGGGGAAAGGGATCTCAGCCAATAGGATAGGGGCAAGCAGGTGGGGTTGACAGCAAGGGAACCAATGGGAACAACACGAAGGAGGGTCTTAGGGAAGGATCCAATGGGGCGTCGAGGAACAAAGAACTTTCTAGAACATTTCTAGAACTTTCTAGATATGTAGTAAAGAAGGGAAATTAATATACATAACCTCATACATAAAACAGGGAGGGGAAAACATTAACCAATTGGGAGAAAACATGCAAAAAGCAAAACAAGGGAATCATGGGTTCTCACCATGACTGGAATTTACATGCTAAACTTGGGTTGCTGACCACCGCAGCTGGTTGTCTGAGTTCTCCTCAAGAGACAGAGTGGCTGCGCCACAATTTGTAAATTAACAAAAATTACTTGTCAGATGAAGGACAATTACTGTCTTGTCCTGTTCTTCCTCAGAAGTGAAAAACAGTCTCAGCAGTAGGAATATTTCTTCTTGGACCTCCTCCAAAATTAAGAAAGCAGAAACATAGAAAGAACTGGTGGCTGGGTGATTACACTGAAACTTAGAGTATTGGGTCACTGAAAATGCTACATCTCAGATCACCTTCTTATCATGCTTCGCGAGAACATGGTTTTGCTGACTCATATAGCTCATGAGTTTTTCTGGACATCTGCCTTTGCTAGTGAATGGTCTTACTTCTCATTCTTAAATCACAGTTTTCTGTGCTGACAGTTTGTTATAGACTGAGTAGCTGTTTCAAGAACCAGTCCCTAATCCGAGAGAATCCTGGGGTTTTGCACAGGATAACAAAAACTATTTTACGCAATTCTTTCAACACTGAAAGTTAACAAGAAAAAAGCTGCTCCTGCTTGTAATCTGACATGTAATTAGGAACTTTTTAAACTGAAAAAAGAAATGTAAATGAAAGATCACGCCTGCCATGTCATGCTAATCTTTAAGCAAGGTTTCAGGAGACTGCAGTTCCTTACAATACCGACAAAATTAAAATATCTTACTTCGGCTATTTCCCCAGCCATACTTAGTGTTTTTCTTTTTTTTTATTTTCTGAGGGGAAACAGAGGTCTGCCTATCTGCAGACAGCTGTCTAGTGTAGGACTAAGATGTCATAAGAAGATAAATTAGAATTATAATATTTATAAGCCTACCTTTCAAGTTTTATTATTACTGCCACTGACCTATCTGAATTTGTTTATTAAAAGGATCAGAATGAAATGTACAGAGATTTTGTAGAAAAATGGCATTTTCTAGTAAATAATTCTCTTGGCATATGCATCTGGCTATTATATATCTATCATTGATTTATGTGAAGTTGTTAATTATTATAATACCTATAAAGAAGTGAGGAGTAAAGTAAAAAAAAAAGTAAAAATTGAAAAAAATTAAGAGTAATTTTTCCATTGCTTTAGTCTGTACTTGAAACCACTTTATATTCTAACAGACCATTTGACAGAATATCTTGCCTTTTTGCTGAAAGTATTAATTTCTTTATTGTGATTATAAATTAAAATGTATTAAAAGAGATGCATTCTCTTTTACTCCTTCAGAATTTATGTTATAGAAAACAATTGCTGTTGGCTCTGATGTCCTTCTCTGCTGTGCTGACTGCAGCATCTTAACAGTCTGAACCACTGAACAACATGATAATAAACTGAAGGAAAGGAATAAGAGAGGAATTAACTAAAACTGAGTGACAGGGTCCCTCTTTGGGGTTTTGCTTGTTTGCTTGCTGCATTATCAGAGAATGTAAAATACAGCTCAATGCACAAATTGCTGTACAAGTTAGTTAAAAAGAAATAGCTTGGTATCTTAAGGAGTTTATCATCCCCTAAAGAAAGAAATTGCATATAAAAATATACCAAAAAACATTGAAAGTGAATCTTACTGAAGTTTGCTTGTCATTTTAATTTTATGGTGCATTCACAGTTACTTAATTTTGCTATGTTAATTTTGGCAAATTAGTGTGTGTCAGTTTAAGTATGTGTGTGCACATATATAAGATTATGTGTTTTATGTGTGTGTATGTATAAGATTATGTATATAGAAAGACTATGTCAAAACAATGTAAAGAATAGTTGAAATAGCCTGTAATGATGAGAATAAGGTGGGTTTTTTGGCATACAACAAATGAAAATGTCAGAATTGGAAGAAATAAATAAGAGTGTGCTATTACTGGCAGCTAACAGAGAATTGAGTTGAAAGAAATGCAGATCATAATAAATAGAGAGAGGCCTGGAGCAATAAAACCAATCAATAAACTGAAAATTGAACAAATTTTGATAATATACAATGGCACAAGAACAATAAGTGAACGATTTTTTGATTTATTTTATTCCCAATGTTTGTTTTAAATTATAATTGTGTGGACTAATATGTAATAAGGGGTGTGTGGGACAGAAGAAAAAAACAAACACAAATGAGGTAGATCTGAAATAAGTTGTTTAATTTCAGATAAGGAATATATATAACATAAACCTTGTTCATTGTTCAGAAGTAATCTTAATCAGTTAATTTTGATTCAACTAGTTCAATGTATGAGCAGTATTCAAAAATACTTTATCATTTATATATAGATATGTTTATTACATTTGATGCATTAAGACATTTTTTTCAGCTTGTATTTCTTCCTCTTCCTTTTATTTAAGTAGCTTTTTTCTTCTCCAAGTCAAGTATTGACAAGTGTAATTCCCACAATTATAAGTGGAATATTATTTCATCTATTGTTGAAAATAGATGGAAAAAAGATAAGCACAAAGATTGCAACTCTACAAAAATAAAGAGAGGGAAAGAAAGAAAATATACTCTTTCTTTCTCTTTAATTTACTGGAATGTTCTTGCCAACTCTATCTTCTTCAGACCTAAGAAAGAAGAGGAAGGACTTCTAGCTCCAGAGAAACACCTTAATTACTTGAGTTTTATTGGAAGATTAGGTAGCTTGAAGATAGAAATTTATTGGGTTGTAATCTTGCAAATACTTTTTACCAGTACTGTAATTAATAGCACCATTGCTAAAGTGCATAAAGTGTTGCAAATGTCAAATAAAACACAGTTGGTTCTGCCTTGGAATACCGGAACATATTCCCTATTTGCTTTCCTTTATCAATATTTCTCTTCAGTTCATAAATTAAACTCAACTCTAATTCAGTTAAATCTTATTAATTTGTTATTTACTGGTTCACTGCTTTTAATTCAAAACTTCTGTTTTGCTATCTGAGCACCTACCTCACTGTAGAAAATTAGTTCAGAAACATTCTGTTGCAGCTACTCTTGAGGTCTTAAATAATAACTGAGAAACAATTTTGAAGAGATAATTGAAATGACATATTGTTCAAATCATGCCAACATTATAAACACCTAGTTAGCATATCAGCCCTGTTGTTGAGCTTCAAAAGAATTGTTTCTTTTTTCAAGGAGACCTCAATGACCTTTTCATACTGAAACAATAAAAAATAATACTCATAAAAAGTAAGAATCTAAAAAATAACCCCTCTATGGGTGCAGATAGTGATTTTTTTAAGCATCATATCCACTTACACTTAATATAGTTGTACATGTTACTTGGCAAAAAAAGAGTGTCGATCTTTCAGACTTTTCAGTCTTTTCATGTGACAATGGAATGATGTTGGAAGAATAGGAAGTCACGGTGCATGCTAGTTTAAAGTCCAAGAGGAAACATGGTTCTATTTCATGCTTGCCTGGTTGTACATGTTACCATTTTAAACAGTGTTTCAAAGAGTTTTTTAAAGTGTTACCAACTCCACTGGTAAGATTACTCCTTAGACATACTGAGAAATTTTAAATAGTTTCTGGTTGCTTGAGGTACTTTTGGTTTTCCCCAGTTGATTATAGACACTTTCAGTTATTTAATTTACAAATTATTTTCAAATTTTCTTCTGCATTATTTGAATTGATAGAAATAATTTCCTGAAGCATATTTTTTTAAGTAGAAGTTAGTCCTGTTAACTTAATGGCTATAGCTCTTTTTAAGTATCCGAAACTTGCTGATACTTAAAGTGCATGATAGATATTAAATGGCACATAACTTTCAAAGTTGCCATACAAAAAACTCAAACTTTGTTTTCAAACATCGTGTCAAATTATAGGTCAGACTGTTCATTTCATTCTGTGTTCACACTGACAAAGGGTACAGTAGCTCATTTCAATAAGAGCTCTTCAATTTTCCTTCTGAAACCACATGCAGTGCTACATACCGGCTCTAATTCTGAACAGTTTATTCTCCTTATTTTTAATTACATTACTGAGGAGTAATGAATACTTCCTCTCTTTTGAGTCTTACAAATTGGTAAGCTTGATAGCACTCCACTGAACACACCATTACATTTAGTACAATGTCTGTTGCCAAAGATAACATTCTTTTAGAGTCTGGGTCTAACCTTCGTGCTCAGTCAGGGTCATCCTAGAGCACATGGCACAGGATTTTAGCCAGACATTTCTGAATATATCCAGTGAGGGAGATTCCACAACCTCTCTGGGCAATCTGTTCCAGTGCATGGTCACCCTCAGAGTAAAGAAATTCTTCCTCAGTGCTTTACTGATGCAAAATTGGCGAGCTATGCCATGAAACCAGCAGCAAGTAGCAATCAGGTTTGTTTTTTTTTTTTTTTTCCAGAAAGTGATATAGCTTGAAAGATGAAGAAAATGTAACTTTTGTACAGATACTCTCCAGGACAGTAAGAACAAGAAAGACTAGCCTGAAGTCACTGTGCATGTCTCTAATAGAAAAGTCAAGAGAGCAAGGTGAAAACTCAGCTAAGTTACGAACACAAACATAGTCTTGCCATAATTCAGACTGAATTGTCAGGATGTTCCCAGGTGTGATTTTGGGCAACTGCTCTTTCAGTCTTAGATGACAGCATGGACCAAGGACAATGCCAGTTTATATATATATATGTGTATGTATGTATATGTGTGTGTATATATAGATGTATACACATACATGTTTTCAGGGGTATATGGTGAGGGGAGATAAGAGTTTAGCAGTCTTGGCATTAACTGTACTCTGTAATTTGCCTCAGGATCAGTAAGTGGTTCCAGGTTCATTTTAGTTGCTAATATAGACACAGCTTAAGACAAGAAACTACTGGAGAAGGTCCTGTAGAGGGCTATAAAGATGATTTGGGGACAGAAGCATCTCTCTTGTGGTGGAAGGCTGAGGAAGCTGGGCCTGTTCAGCCTAGAAAAGAGACAATTAAGAGGGTATCTTATCCATGTCTACAAATATTTTGAAGATGTGTCAAGAGTACTGGGACAGGCTCTTTTCAGTGGTGCCCAGTGACAAGACAAAGGGCAATGGGCACAAAAGGAAACAGAGGAAGCTTCCTGTGAATAAGAAGAAAAACTGTACTATGAGGGTAACAGAGCACTGGAACAGGCTGCCCAGAGAGGTTGTGGAGTCTCCTTCTGTGGAAATATTCAAACCCCTCCTAGATGCAATCTTGCTCTAGGTGAATCTGTTTTAGTAGGGGGGTTGGCCTAGATGAGTTCAAGACCTCCCTTCCAACCCTCAGCATTCTGTGACTAAAACAGAATGAAAGCTCTGGGAAAAAGAGCTGTTAGAGCTTCTGTGAGATTGGGAGGAGAAATTCTGTGAGATTTCCTGGATCAGAGAGGAACTGAACAAGTCAGAAACTTAAATATTGGAACAAAAGTGACACAAAACCCCCTGGAGAAAAAGATGTGGAGCTGAGAAAGGAAGGAAGATTTATTTATAAAGATAGGATTAATTATATTCCCAAGAATGTTTCTTTTAATCTTCTGTACTGTGAATGCTGAAAGTTATAGAGGACAGCCAGAACCTTTTGCATGCAAAGAAGTTTTTCTTAAGAGATTTAATTTTGACAAGTCAAGGTTGGTTCCAAAGGTTAAAAAAATGAAACTTCACATATAGTTCAGAATTCCCTTAAACAAACAAGGCTTTACATAAGGTTTCTTACTGTCCAATAATTTCACTTTTCTAACTGTAGGATTAGATTTATTTTCCGTGATATTTGTTTTACTTCTGAGGAGGCATCATGTTTTGAGAAATAATTTGGTTTGGTGAAAAATTTCTGAATTTAATTTGGTGACATATTGTGAAAAGGATAATATTAACTCTTATAGGAAAAGGAACTGTCACATTCACATTAAATAATGCTTCATCCTGAAGAGGACAGTACTATACCTGCTCTAGTGAAAGGTGTTCCTGACTATGGCAGGGGGGTTGGAACAGTGTGATCTTTAAAGTCCCTTCCAACTCAAATCATTCTAAGATCTGTGGTTCTATAATGTTGTTAAACAAAGGAATGAACAAGGCTAACAAGACTAGATAACAATTTTCTGCAGTAAATCAACTCATTAGTGTCCCTGTCAGACTATTAAGAATAAGAATTCACAGTGGATTTCCTTCTTTCTTTACATCTCTTCAAAAAAATCAGAACAGTCTAATATTTTGAACAGTTCAAGATCTGTTTTATCTGAGGAGGAAATAGATGCTCATCTAGAGATTACTTACTGCAACAAAAAAGTTCGAGACTCTATATGCTTGATTTTTCCTACTTAATAACTCTTCTTGTCTTTGGCTGCAAAATCCCACTGTATCATATTGAAGTTTCCTTTAGAAGTTCTTTTAAGACGACTCACATCCATTTCTATTCCATATAAAGCATATGTCGTGGGGTTTTGTAGTCCTCTGCAGGGTAATTCTTCTTTGTTTTCACTGCAGACTTGTCCAATGCAATAGATGGTATAACACCCATTTCTTTTTACACTGTTTACTGCATGTGCAATGACTATCACCTTTTTTTTTTTTTTAAATAAGTTTGTGAACCAGAAGTGAAAACCACCTGCTTATCTTGTCCTTGAGTTGTGACTAAGTAAGGCAAAATAAAAGGTTGTTCTCCTTTTTTGGAGTAACCAGGGAAAACTGTGTCGGTAGCATATCCTGGAGTGCTAAGTGGGGCAGGTACACAGCAAGGCATAAAAAGTAGGGAGCCTGCAATGTTGATAAAGGCAGGAAGACTCCTTTGTAATGACAAATAGGGAACAAAACTTGAAAATGGGAAGAAGGCTTCCAAAAGGAGACCATATTGTCTTACAATCAAGAAATTAATTGATAATTGATGAACCCCTACTTGTGCAACAAAAGGCTTGTTTTCAAATTTCTCTGACTCAGCTGATTTGAGTGTTTCGTATTTCAGAAAAATCATATTTCATTTTGTATTCTGATAGAAAAGTGGAAAGACACTGCAGTTTTAATCAATATTGTTTCAATTAATTTTTCACCAACCTTTTTCTAGGCCTATACAACCACCATGTTCTATCAGGAAGAAGAGATTAAAGAAAGGGATCCTGCTAACTGTGAGATTTGGGGTTTTTTTGGCCCCATCTCGAGGTAGAACACCATTTGGCCCATCAAGGGTTCTTTGATCAGTGTCTACCTGTTATTCCTCATTTTTACATTTTTCACCTGCTTATACCTTCCCCTCCACTGTTTTATCCAAGTGTTGTCTCCAAAAACATTTTTTTTTTCTCTCCAGGCTCCTGTAAAGATGGTTTACACTAATTTATAAGGGGAAAACCTAGAGGAAGAGTAGCCGGAAGAAAACAGGTCAACTCACCCCTTTCCTGCCCTACAGGGAACTGAACTGCAGTTGTTCATTCTGTTGAAACCCATTCCTGAGCCCTTGCCCATCGAAGGAAAAAGCAGAAACCACTCTGGCAGGGACTGACACCTCCATGACTCCACAACTGACCATCATTGCTGTGCCTGCCTCATGGGACCATTCTGACTACACTTTCTGAAGGTTATACAGAACAGGTGGTGGAATGGGCAGCACTTCTTATATCAATCATGACCATCAGCTGCAGATGTGGCCTATAAAGATACCTAGGGAAAAAAAAAGTAAGGATGAATACTTTCTACTTATTTTCCTGTCTTGTAGTGTTTTACTATTGCGAGAATCAAGAAGACTGAAAAAGGAATGAGTTGGGATTCAGTCTGACACTCCCTAGATAGCTGGTATGGCATGCATTGCTATTTGTAAAAATATTTCATCTAGGCTTTTTTTTTTTTCTTTTTATAAAGTAAGTTTTTCATGAAAACAGGACTTGGTTGTTGATTCTGTATTTCCTTTCTGTTCTTATGAGGCAGCCTGTTTTAACCATAAAGTATAAATGGGTTTTAGAAATCTTGATTCTCCTTCTACTAGTAAGCATCTTGTAACTTTAAGGTCACTTTACTCTGTTACTTTTTTTTATTAAATAGGATGGCATTTGATTATTTTCTCACAAAAAATGATAAAATATTGAACAGAGGCTTGACTTGAAGATGCAATTTATATTTTTAGAAATGCTCTAAGTTTAAAGCACTGAAACAATACTGTTAGCCTTTTACTACTGTATTTGACTTATAAACAGTTGAAACATTGAAATGATTATGAAGTAAGTCAAGACATCTAGTGGAAGGATAAACAGTTTAGATTTAGCTAAATTAAAAGCATTCTTACTGTTAGTATGACTTACTATCCCACCATTATAAACCAAATCCAGATGATTCTTATCTCTTTTCTACCACAAACAATTTTGTTTTTCTTTATGAATACATAGCACAGAATTGTCTGGGAATATTTGAATTATCATAAATACAAAGCTATTTTTATAGAATACATTCTTTAATCTGAATGTATATTTGGATAGAAGACAAGAATCTTTAAATGAACTGTGGATTTTTTTTAGAGATAATGCTGATACTTTCCTCCTCTACTTCCTATAGCAAACTTTAGCCAACACAATTTTACACAATGTGAAATAAGATTGAGAGAAAGCCACAGATTATACTTCCATAGGAAATATAATTTCTGATTTGAATCAGCATTAATACAAATCTCAGATTTTCACATTAGGGACTGCAGAGTATCTGGTATAAACAGTTTGGAGACACTTAAGTAATGCATAATTTCATGCATTTGGACCAAAACACAATGAAGTTACAAAGTAAGAACTACACTTTGAGGCTCACTGAAATCAATGGAAAGCAAATCCAAATTTCAGTTGACTTTTGATCAGGCCACACATGAAAATATGAATGAAATTAATATGCAGGTTTGTATATATATTTGAATTTGGGGTTTCTTTAGGCCTTCTACGTGTAGTACATGGGGTTTTTATCTTCAGTCTTATAAAGAATTATCTCATAAAATTTCATGAAAACTTTTCACAGATCATTTAAGCAAATATTTCCTTTTAATATTAGAAAGACTCATAAATCACAAAGAAAAAATCTTTTCTCATTGATAGGAGGGGTTTTTTTCATGTTTTTAATTCTATTTAACATACTATTTCCTAGTATATCTCTCTGTTTCTGTCAAATTACAGGGTGGATCCACCAATCTGTTTTTTTGTTGGGATTTTTGCCAACAAATACAATGGGAAATATTATCTTAAATCAAAATCTGCATTTAAATTTGCAATTCAATCACAGATTCTTAGTGATTCCAGCCTAAGTGATGCCATCCACTACACACCTGATAGACTGTCCTACACAATTTACTACAATTACTGTAGTAAAGAACATAGATTAAATTAGAAGAAAGATAGTTCTGCAGGTCTCACAGCTTAAAGATTAAGGCCAGCTCAGGGGTAATAAAAATAAGCCAAAGATTACACTTCTCTCTCTGAGCGAAACTATAAAGACAATCTTTTACCTGCCTCAGTTTTCCATGCACTGTGAGGAATTTGGGAAAAGAGCCAAGAGGATGTAGGTGACATAATGCTAAGTTTTGCAATGACGAACCTTTAGGAACCTGGGTTCCAGACCCCTGGGCCATGCACCTGCTCTTCTTGCACGTGTAGATCTCAAACAAATCGTATTCACAGTGTGAGAAGTTACTTGGTGTTTACTACACAGGAAATTTGGGGAGAAAAATCAAAGAAGAGCATAATCTGCACCTTTAGCAGATACTTAGAAACACCACTTCTGCATTTTACATTTGTCCTGAAGATATTCTCTGATGTCCTTTCTGTCACAAAGAAAGACAAAAATGTATTTCCATCTGGGTGATTCTGTGCTCCTATTAAACAGTAATTAGGAGACAAAGCACTTGCCTAAAATCATTTTCCTCTCAGCACACACACCTGCCCAGAATAAAACAAAAATCAAAGAGCTATAGGCAGTCATAGCAGTTTCTGTTCTTATTTTGCAGTTGTGTATTTCACCTTTATTTTATTGTCCATCAAAAATGTAAGGTTTGACTAGATCAACAACTGATAGTGTGATTCTATAGGCAAAATGTTTCTGCATTTTTTAGGAACTGTAGTTTGCATGTGCTGAATAATATTTCTGTAAATTAATACTAAATATGAATTGGCTAAAGCATACAAATAAAGCCAAAGTAAAACTATCACATTCTACCCTTTCCTTCCTAAGTATGAAATATGAATTTTAGACATTAACAGACTTAATATCCATTTGTGTAGCCCTATAGTTGATCAAATATAGTACTGCCTTTGTCACTGTAAAACCAAAGGCTTTGTCCAAAATCTCCACGGCCTCAGAACAGAGGTTTTCTGATTTTGCAGAGCCCCTGCATCTCCACTTGTCCTGACTTCTCTGGAGCTTTATTTATCTGACTTAGCTGTAACAACAGTTTTCAAATATCCAAGTGATTATGACTTAATTTTTTTTGTATTTAGCTTACTTCTGTACCATACTATAACACTGCACCTATTCTTCTAGAAATTTTGATTGATGTCTGTAACTAGTAAATGCCAAACTCAAATGAGTACATATAGAATAAATTGTGAGCCTTGAAAAAAACTCAGTATAGACAAGTGACAGCATTATAAGGCCTTGAAAGTGTATAAATGTGATGATGACAGAGGCTACATCTGTGAACAGCTCACCAATGATCAATTTATAGTAATTAAAGGGATAAAACAGGGGGGAGAAAACTGCTTTTAGAGGTTATAAATATGGATGCTATATGGAAATGAACACCAGTGAAGAATGAAAGAAGTTAAAAAAAAGCTCAGAAAATACGTAAAATTAGACCTTAGAACGAGGAGGAATGAGCACCCTTGTTAAACTTATAGTTTCCCCTATGGTGGAGCTGGGGTGCTGATGACCCTTTCAAACTCATACTCCCCACTTCCTTCTTAGTGAATATTGATTTGACCCTAAGACCCAAAAGGGCCTGAAGAGACGAGCTTACGTTGAAGAAAAGGTGAGGATGTTGAGAGATTATGTATGTATGAGTCTGCTTGTGCCTTTGTAACAACTTAAAACTTTGTTATAAGTGAAGGTTTTTCTAGATAATTTAGACTCTAGGGGTTAGCACTATTAGGACTGGACTAATACCTGTTCAGCTATACCAATGTTACCTGTTGCTTAAATTGCTTCTTGTAAGACCATGTCTGCATGGGGCTGCTCTTAAGGAACAGCTTTAAGGTTATCCCCCACAACTTTCCTATTTAATCATATTTAATTAAATTCTTATTTATGATTTTTTCCTATTTAAACACTGCATCCAGAAAGACATCTAACATGTAGTTCACTTCAAAATCAATTTGACAAATCAAAAAATCAAAGCAACAGAAGTACAAAACAGAGGCAGCCTTTTGCCTAGTTGAAATAATTGAAGTCATTACCGTGTTTTTAGTGACAGAGTCTGGGAACTGAAGGATTTTCCCACTGTATCCAAAACATTTCATCCAATAAAACAGAAAAGTTAACTCTAACAGTCTATATAAGCTTCTGTCCTTAACCATGTATTTGAGAAGAAATAACCTATCAAAAAGAGACTTTGTAAGATGATTTAATCTAGCTAAGTATGATTTCACATTTACTTGTTATGCAGTCTTCTGCCAATTGTCTCCAGTTAGTAAATACTGAATCCATCAGCTATATAAGAAACCTATGATATACTTCAATTTTTTTCCTGGATCTGACTCTAATTTCATCTGTCTAATGTAAAAGCACAGTTCAATTTGTCAAAAACAGATGTGAAAGTAATTTTAGAGTGACAGCAAAACGAGGGGAATTAATGAGTATATCATTATAGGGAACATATGTGAAACAGTCGCGAAGCCATTTGACATTCATAATTTTGTGACTTGCACCAGACAAATTCTTCAAGAAGTTTCTACAATTATTTTTTGTGTGTGGTACTTCTTGTGATAGTTTCTTTTTTTTTTTTTAATCATTATATTAACACTTTGCATTTTCTTGTTGGAAGATCTACAGTCATTTGTGAGACTGATTATGATAATTATGATAACTGCAGGGACATTTGATGGAGTTGATAATAAAACAGTTGCCCCCAGAATATTTCACTGGGGATTATTCGTGAAGCATGGAACTGACCCTGACCTTTCTCACCAAATATAATCCTATTTTGATAGTTGTTATGCCTTGTTTAGAAGGCAGAACTCATTATATAGTGTGACAAAATAAATTAATCAAAAAATACAAATTATATCAGTCTCTCACCTCAACTAAAGACAAATTTTTCACAGTTAAGGAATTTATTTCATTTGCTTCTTCCTTTATTGACCTTTTCCCGCTTAGCTAAATTTTTAACTTAGAAAGAAAATGAAATAGGAAATGTTAGAAATAAGCAAGAATATACTTTTCCATCTGCTGGAATAAGATTTTATTTTCTCCTGTACAAATGAATGTATTGTGGATGAATGCTTCCCTGTAAACCTGCAGATCCCATTCATCAAAAGCAGTTGAAATGTGATGAAATTTGTGATGAGGCCAGAAGTAGAAGAGAGTATAAGATGGAAAGACATATGGTGGGAGGCCGAAGTTCCCTGGTAATTCTTAGTCTATTGAAGTCCTCCTGAAGCCTTTTAAGCCTGCTCATATCAGTGAAACATTCCAATTCTAAATTAACAACAAAATTAATCTAGCAGATGACATTGGGCATATTTTTTACACCTAGGAATTTCTCATAGAGAAAACAGAGGAATAATGAAGAAAGTATGATAAGACTGCATTATGTTCTACCAGGAATGGTGAGGAAAGGAGCGTTTCTAGTTTTATACAAATGATACAAACTTTGCACTGGATTTCCAGAGAGAAAATAGTTGTCCTAATGATACCCTTGTGACTGAGACCCAATGACTTGTGAAAAGAGGATCATAACTGAAGTAATGCTCTTAGCACTAGTACAGTACTAACACCTCATGAACATTAGATTTCTGTTTTCTATGAAAAGGAACAGAAAAGGAAATAAACCCAAATAATTTCTTATGTCAGAAGAAATATATTTTATAAAATAAAACATATGCTATCTTGAAAGATTACAGTTGAACTTGATCATCATAAGCATGGGTCTGTCATTGCCATAACACTAAACAGCAAGCTTATAATACTAATCTGCTATTGGATTTTTTTTTTCTTTAATCAGAATGCTGAAGTATAAAATCACCTTATTTATAACTCTGAGATCCATGAATTCAAGTGACTGTAGTAGAAGTCTTCTGGAAGACAGGCAATTATGTATTATGCTGTCAAATAGATTTAAATAACTTCACGTAAGGAGAAGCAAACTAAAGGAAGAAAGGGGAATGGAATCTAAAAAATTCTGAGCTAGTGTGGTTTCTGCCTTTATATAAATTTCTCCTTCAAATTCTTTATCCATACCACCTTTAAAAAGAAATTGGACTTATGATAGAGATAAAAAATTGGTGGTTTTTATTTCCCCCCATAACAGTCAATTATTAATAGAAAAATACTCCACTAACCATTGGAAAAAAGCCTTCATGTTCTTTAAGGATATATCAGAAGGCTAGAAACATTGCACTAGTGACTGCTAGCATAATTTTTCAGGGTTCTTGGATTTTTTTTGAGTGGAAATTTAAAGGAAGTATCATGATCACCTTGTGAGAAATATTTTCACAGAATAGAAAAGGTCCAGATCAGGCATCATAAAGACTACATGAGGGACCAGATAGAGCACCCTGGCTATTTTATTTCCATAATGTGCCAGTAGAATCCTCACAAAGACAATCTCCACTACTCATCCAGAGTGAGATTTTGAATGAATCTCCCAGTTGTCCCTGTTACTTTTCTTTAGTTTGTATCACGGAATGGTACCCAAGTGCTTGAACTAAATTCCTTTCAGATGAAGTTGAAAAATGTGATTCATGGCTATACCAAAATGCCATACATGCATGTAGTTCATTACACTGGAGATGAACTAGTTTGAAGAACAAAAATCAGTTAAATATGTTTAGTGTGGACATCAGTGCCTCAGCACCAGCTGTTTCACTCTACAGATCCACTCCTACTGGCCCTGACCGTACACTAGTGTAGACATCACCTTGTCACAAAAGAAATGATGGAATTTCACCTTAGAATGAAGTCTCAGAGTATTTTTATAGGACACGTAGGTAGTAGATGCACCCTCCATACAACTTAACTCCCTAGGAAATGTTGCTTCTCTTTCTTCAATTTTAAATCTAAATAACCTATTCAAATTTGGGGTTTCCTACATCTTCTTTATCTTTTCTGACAGATAATTTCCCATCTTGTTCCTAATGGCAAGATTATATTTCTCATTTTCTTTTCTAATGCAAGTATCCACCACAGCATAAGAGATACAAGTCAGAATTTCAGTCCAAAACCTGCTTTAGATACCTGAAATAACAGACCAAGCTCGCAAAAGGTAATATAATTTGGAACTACCTTCCATAATTAAGGCTTCTGAGAAGTATTCACAAGGCAGTCAACTCAGCTATAGTTCCCTTTACAGTATCTGGACTTCACTACATTGCAGCAGTTTTTTCCTATTGATGCCACAAATTTGTCCAAGGCAAACCAATTCTTTTTTCTCAGATCTTTAGAGGGAGACCTATAGTGTGAACCAGAGCACATTAAAATATATATTTTTAAAATATATTTGCATTCCACTTAATCTCTCTTTTTGTACTTCTCACCTTGGTGTATCTCATTTGTCCCACATCTGTTTTATTTATCTAATTTTAATATAGACTGCAGTGTTAGGTAAGAAAAAAGAGTGTTCACAGAAGATTTTTCCCCCACTGTGTTGATTCCAAACAGCTGTGTTTCAGTGTTGGTTGGTTTACATCAAGACAGACCTTTAAATCTCATTCTTTGTTCTGAAGAAAACCCATCGGGGGGGAAATAAAAGGAGCGTAATAATTGAATAGCATTTAGTTTGCAAAATTTAAAATTTTCTGTTTCCCAAAAGTTCGTGTGAGGTGTAAATGCATGATTCACTGAAGATCAAAGAGACCAGTCATGTACAATTCTTGATGTTCAGAGCAAAAATATTTGTACTGAGCTTATAAACTATGGCCTAAAGCACCAAAAAGTTAGGCAATGTCTCATTTTCTCATAAAGCATGGATTTCTTAAAAAAAATGAACTAATTTAATACAGTTTTTATGCATTTCTGCAAAGTTTGTTATGGGGTAAGGATCATAATTTTATTGCTATGAAAGTTTTAGTGGCAGACATACACTTCTATCTATGAAAGGTTGAATTTGAGATATGAACTGTCACTTTCAAATAATAGGAAAAAAATGTAATAATCATAAAAGCTAAAGAGTGAAAAGGAAAAATGGAATGAAGGACTCGCAAAATTTACCATTTTCGTCTTCATCCTAAGTTTCTCGTTACTAAACCTTATGCAAATTTACAATAAAATCACTTATATTTGCAGTAATTTACATTGCCATTTCTTACTTAAGGTTTCTAATGTATATCCTCTTCATCTGACTTCATCAGTTTGGTAATGTGACAATAGCAGAAGGTGTGTATTATACAGAGGAAGAGTTCTAAATGCATCAGTATAGATCTGATATAACTCACTTTTGTTTGACTAGTTTTCAGCAAATGCCTCTATACATATACAGAGATACGCACTCCAAGTATATTTCTCTTTTTAGTCTGACATCTGAACCCAGTGGAAGATGTTCCCTGATCTGATCAGGCTTTGGTCAGTCTCTCACTGGCAATCACTCAGAATGCCTGATTTTTCTGGTGCAGCACTGATTTCGGGAAACTCAGAAAGTGAAAAAAAGCAAACCACTTTCCTTCAGGGAAGAAAACAAGCTGGAAAGAAGCTACATTTATGTATGTGCATATGGTAGTTGGTTTCATTTTTTATCTTCTAATTATGAAATGTTTAATTTAATGTATCATATTTTTCCTTTCCTACTAATTTTAATAGTCTGTTAACTATCTTGAAAACAAAAGAAAACAAAGCAAAATAAAACAAGACTGACAACACCCAAAATATGACTGTGGAGAGAAGGTATTCATTTTCAAAGGGTATTTATGTCTTTAAATAAGTAATTTAATTCATGTTGATACTGCTGTCCTTGTGCTGCAAAAACTGTACAAGAGGTACTGTACTGACAAAAATATATCTACCTTCATGATAAAGTGGGATTACGAAACTAAAAATATATTTGAAAACCAAGTGCATCAATAATTTCACAAGTGCTTCCCCAATGCAAAATATCTCTTAAAACGATGCTTTCCCCTTTTCAAATTCTTCCTGGCACATGTTAAATCACTTGCTGTGTGGTTGTTTTGGACAAAACATTTTTGCTGCCAGGAATGGCTTGAAAGAAGTGGTTTTTTCTCTCGAGAATTTGAAGAAATAAGAATATGAAGAAAAAAGAAGCTTGAGTTTTGCCAAACAGGGACTTCAAAGTTTGGCCTGCAGATGGTTATGCATGCGTGCAATACTTGCACTTCATATGTTGCAACTTCATTTCACTTCCTCCTCCATCTTTTCAAGTGTTTTGTGAAATGCCTGCAACAAAAGAAGTGTGGTGTGCGGGTGGGAGACATTTGAAAGAGAGTCCTTTTAAATAAGCTTTGAATGTCAAAGGAGATGTGCTTATGGTGTGACAGATGACAGTGCTTGTTCATGGAAGATTTAATTTTAAAGAATAGAGCTGGCCTGAAAACTTGAGACAGGAAATTTTTGGTTTAGTTTTTCTTCTAGCACCAGGATTAACTGATTCAAGACTTTTGTGGTTATAACAGTTTGGCTTTTCACTGAAACTCATGAATGTTAGAATAAGAATGCAAAAAAATTAGATTTAATTTTGAAACATACAAAACACTTTGAGAGGGTTTAAGAGCTCTTATGGTCATAGTTTCTGCAAGCAATAAGAAAATTAATAGTTTCATTTAAAAAACATAAGCCACAATGAGGAAAAACTATATTTATTTAGTATTCATGAAATATAGTTTTATATCATATTTTTATATCATAGAAGAGTTTGGGTAGGAGGGGACTTTAAAGATCAAAAATAATATGCAAGCTGTCAATATAAAAAAATAAGATTGTCATATCCACATGTATCTATTCACATATATAGAACCTGAAAAATTTCTGAAATACATAGATGAGGTATAAAATTTTAGCAGTGTTACATAAGGCAATGAACTATCTTAAATTAAGCTTCTGTACTAGATGTGGCTAGATTTTTAAGACAGATATTGTGACTCTTACTATTTAAAGTACAATTATATCCACAGAAAGATTTCCATCAGAAAATCTAACACAAAGTTTCATTCCATTTTATTTTATAGGATGAGATAATCAAATATAAGTGACATTCTGCTTCTGGAGATATTTGTATGTTGAATATTAAAATAATTTGCCTTTGTTTGATTTTTTTCCCCCTTGGGGCATTCTGAATGTCATACTGAGCTATATGTTCACATGGATCATAACAGACTGTCATTTCTCTTAAGCCTGAGTATAAATTCTTGCAAATAGTACATATGGGAATGTACAAACATCTCTTAAAAAAAAAAAAAAAAAAAAAAAAAAGAGGAAAAAAATTAGAATCTATTTATACTGAGAAACACTGCTTTTAGGGGAAAAAAACCCCACGTGCCTGAAGTCCTGCCAGTATTGTTTTGAAGGATGGAAATAAACATGTATGTTCTATTCCAAGGGACATTGCACAGTTTTAAGAAAACATTACTTTTGGAAAATAGAAAGTAACTCAATTTCATCTTTAATTTCCCACCCTCCCTTATTTCAGAATTATTGGTCAAAATCTTTGTTCCAAACTTTACAATCCAATCTTAATTTAAATACATTCTTATATCATCATCTATGTTGTTCTTCAGCTTTGAAAGACTGACTTTTCTGCATTTGACTTGCCTTAGTTATGCATAGTAGTGTTTAATCAACTTTAAAAAAATTAAAATGCAATGTTAACTTTGCATATTATAGGGTCACATGCTTTTATTCTAGTGAAAATTAAAATACATGTAATTCTTTCACCTTGCCATCTTTCCCTCTTACATAATGATATTTTACACTTTTTTTTGCATAAAAATTCTCTGATTTTATGAATGTTTTTTCTTATTAAGTCAAAGAAGCCACACTGATTTAATTTATGTACCATGCCTTCCAAAGTAGATAGGTTTTATGAAATTATTATTAATACCATCAATAGATATAGCAGTAAAGAACAGCCACTTTTTTTTATTATTATTTCCAAGTGAATCTGTGCCTTCTTTTCTTATTAACCAGAATAGGAAAATCTGTTAGCAAAATGATGTATCAGCTATGTGTTCATGAGTTACAGGAGCATAGATAATCCAGGCTTGACATGTTGGTTTAGAATATATTTTAACTTTATTTTAAAGTGAGAAAAGTAAGTATTTTCTCTCATTTCAGAAGAAAAAAAGAAAAGAGATAGTTCATAGCTCACTATAGAAGACCATGTTTCAGTTAATACTGGAGAAGCAGCATACGGCTAAAATTAATTACAGAATTGACTTATTAGTAAGCCATGGATATTCAAATATGTCTTATTCCATGATTTTGGTGAAACATTGTGACAAATCAGTATGATCAGTCTGGTGGATTTCAAATTGAGTTATTCAGATTATGTTGATTGTTAAGTACTGATATTTTCTGGGAAAGGGACATTCTTCTGCTGGAATCTAGCCAGAGCATAGGCTGCATGTAGATGAGAAAAAGAGGGAAAACTGGCTACCTAAACATAGGCTATATTATTAAGAGAATATTATTTACATATTTTAATTATGGAATGAACATAAATAGTTAAGAGAATGCAATAAGACAGTGTTTTACTATGCTAGAATGATATTTCATTGGAAGCACCAGTGAAGGATTTTTTATTGTATGTATTTTTGCATGGATCATCTGTTCCTTGGTTTCCATGACATTTTCTCAATTTGGGTGGCTTCATCCTGGATAGTCTTGATAGGTTTGATAGCTGGATATCTTGATAGCCTGATCAGTCTTTCTCTGATGTTGCTTGGCTGTGTGGGAGTATTCCTTATGCTGCATCTTGTGTGATCCTCCTGTCTCATGTGAGGAACAGAGAAAAGTAAGTATTTTCTCTCATTTCAGAAGAAAAAAAGAAAAGAGATAGTTCATAGCTCACTATAGAAGACCATGTTTCAGTTAATACTGGAGAAGCAGCATACGGCTAAAATTAATTACAGAATTGACTTATTAGTAAGCCATGGATATTCAAATATGTCTTATTCCATGATTTTGGTGAAACATTGTGACAAATCAGTATGATCAGTCTGGTGGATTTCAAATTGAGTTATTCAGATTATGTTGATTGTTAAGTACTGATATTTTCTGGGAAAGGGACATTCTTCTGCTGGAATCTAGCCAGAGCATAGGCTGCATGTAGATGAGAAAAAGAGGGAAAACTGGCTACCTAAACATAGGCTATATTATTAAGAGAATATTATTTACATATTTTAATTATGGAATGAACATAAATAGTTAAGAGAATGCAATAAGACAGTGTTTTACTATGCTAGAATGATATTTCATTGGAAGCACCAGTGAAGGATTTTTTATTGTATGTATTTTTGCATGGATCATCTGTTCCTTGGTTTCCATGACATTTTCTCAATTTGGGTGGCTTCATCCTGGATAGTCTTGATAGGTTTGATAGCTGGATATCTTGATAGCCTGATCAGTCTTTCTCTGATGTTGCTTGGCTGTGTGGGAGTATTCCTTATGCTGCATCTTGTGTGATCCTCCTGTCTCATGTGAGGAACAGATCAGTGAAGCAGATCTAGTAGCAAATGGGCAATACGTGTGTTAAGTAGTGCCAGACCAGAAGCAGAATTTGGAGAAGGTTCAGGTGTCTGACAAGTGTTATTAGTGGGAACTAAGGCTTACTGGACAGAAATGAGCATGTAATAGGCTTTTGTAATTAGAATGATATGGTGGATGTGTGAAAGTATCTAATGTGCTATCCAAACAGAACACATAGTAACTACTGCTACTTTGCCAGTGCTCAACATGGGTTCTCCCATTTTGCTAAAATAAAATTTCTAGTTAAATTCTAATGTAGATGAGGTATTTAATTTCCATGTACTTGCTAAATTATAAAATGGAGAAAAAGGCGGCAGAGGTGAACAGTAAAAATATAAAACTAAGCACTAGAAAGCAGAAGAAAGTAATAGATATGGAAATAGAAAGTGTTGAGAGAAGAGGACTTCAGATGGAAAAAGAGAAACAAGAATATTTATAAGCTATTTATTTAAAGTCTAATACCACAAGTGAAAAGATCCTTGTAAAGCTGAGAAGTACGACTGGTGGAGGAAGATACCAAGCTGTTCAGTGAACAGGTACCTCACAGAATTGTCTGCTCCTGAGGTCTGCCCAGAAAGAGCATTTAGTGCATTGGAAATCTGCAATAAGAACAGGGTGACATATACCAGGAGGCCTTGCAAACAAAGGGGAACAGCCTGTTTTCTTTGTTTGAGAATGAAGCAAAATTTATATTGTGGTGATCTAAGAAGATATTGGGAATATACAAGAGTCGTTATAAGGTACCACAAACAGCATTGGGAAGTTGTGCAAGACCTGTTATTGGCTATTTAGTGGAGGAGTCAAAGACATAGAAATACACCAACCAAGGAGGTTTGGGTTAGAGCAAGTATGGGGACGTAGAGGGGAAAAAGGCACAAAAAGTGTTGGTCAGTTACAAACAGGTTGCCAATCCTTGCAAACTTATGGCCATTCTTTGCACCTGATCACTGCAGTCTCTCCTATTCTTTCATTAAAATCCATCTCTAACTCCTTCTCTGGGCAAATAAATCTGTTCCATATGCATGGCTTTTTATAGGGATTTGACTGCCAGTCAGTGGAGCATGGGTCACATATACTTTCCACTAATGAACTTCCATCCTGTTCAGAGAGGGGAGCAGGACAAAGCCACAGGTGTTGTCTGTGTCCTTGTGAGTGTTGAGTGTCTGTGCTGATCTGTGTGTCTGCCTGTGAATATATTTATGCATGTAGTATGTGTGTGGGTTTGCCTGCCTCCTGGTAATACATGCTCAGCCTCTCTGCGGGCTGTACCTATGGACAGGGAACTGTGATGGCCTTATCTTTTTCAGACAACTGAATTAGTCAGCTTCTACCTGAAATGAGGTTAAACAGTTAAAAATCAAGATTTGTAGGTGGGGAAGAGAATTTGAAATAAAGAATTGTGAAGGAAAAGAGAGAGAACAATCTATAAGCAACAAGGCTGGGTGGTGAGGAAGAGAAAAACAGAGCAGAAGGAAACCTTGTAGTTTCTGTTGCAGCAGCAAAACTTAGCATGATATAATATATGTAAAGATCAATGTTTTTCATTATACAATACACCAGGAAATATAGACATTGCACCTATTTCCTTGAAACATAATAAAGCAACCTTTTACACCTACTCAACTTCCCAGCACAAATGTCAGTAAGATGCAGAATGAATGTGCTATTTGTTTAAAGGTTATTAGATATATTTAGACTAGTCAATAGGGAGACAAAATTATAGAACTAATCACTATAAAATAATCCAAGTATCAATACAGTGACAAATGCTGGCATCAGCAGTGGGAATAAGCTATAAGTTGCAAAGTGTGCAGAAACAAATTCATATACACTTTATAAGAAATGATCTGGATATTAAACAACAATGCTTGTAAAGTTAGCTTGAATCTTGTCTTTCTAAGAAAAAAATATATTTAATTAGAAAAACAAGACTTTGTAGGACATAAATATGGTGTGTTTTGTATTATGTGCTCAATGCAATCTACCAACACTATTTTCTCTTGTGAACAAATAAAAAAGTTAAAACCAAGTCGAAACAATAAAAAAAACCCCAAACCAAACAACAACAAAAAAACCCCAAACTAACACTCTGCTTCCTACCAAGTACATATAAAAACTCTCAATGAAACAAAATTATGTAAGCCTTGTAGTCCTGTTTTGGTTTTGCATAGTCAATTAGAACATCTTTACATACACTCTATAAATTTTTTGTCCTATACTGCTATGAAACCCTGTCGCTTTTGAGCATAGAACTGGAAACTCCCAATTATGGACAACAAATATTTTTGCTAGGGCAGCTCTTGCATCTTCTTACTCTGCATCCTCATTCGGAGTGCTTACCTAATCAAGTGAAGAAAGTCCTTCTCAACCTCAGGAGGCCTGCTGTTAACTTATGCTTTCAATTTGCTTGCTTTACTGAATTTGTGTCATCCTTAATGAGGGTACTGACACACATTATCCAGCTCTGTTGCACAACTTCCCTTCCTGACTATCGTTACACAGCAAATGGGTGCCACATTTTGATTAGCTAAAATGAAGGGTGATAAAAGAATATCTTATTGAAGTATTTCAAGCGATTTTCCCCTGTGTGAGTAGTAATGAAGCATGTGCATGCTGTCTCTGAAATTCAAGCTCTAGGGAGCACCATTTTACTCTAGAAATAAGTTTGTATTATTTACCAGAGCAATCTAGGGCAGAATTTGAAGAGACTGTATATATCTAGTCCTCTGGAACTCTTTTTTTCCTATACCTCACTTAGCTGTGAGCAAGGTTTTTGAGAAGGGAAATACTCCCCTTACAGCAGGTCATAGTAGACAGTGTTATTTGCTGAACAAAATTGACACCTAGGAATAGTTGCCTTCAATAAATTTACGGTGACTTTTTACACATTATGCTGGAATTCAGAATCAGGTCTCTCTACACAGTCAGAAATAGCAAAATTTTCAGACTAAGTCATGAACAACTCTATTCCAAATTACCTGACAAAGGAAAATAGACAAAACTCATATGAGATCATGAGACTGGACCATGAAGTCCTTCTTACTCCCATAATTTTGTTGAACTTGTTTTTAGGCCCACGTAAAAACTTCAAAGAGCAGTTTATTGACCTTAGATCATCTTGACGACTATATACAGATTTTTACTGTTTCAATTGTTATTATAAGAGCTTTTCAGATCTTTTGAGTTCTAACTTCAAGGGAAAAAAAAGACCAAATCATAGTTAAAAATGACACTGAGGCTGGGAGACAAGGGTCTTTGTTGGTTGAATATTTCAGGTGGCATAATGTCACTATGCATTAGTTTCATGATAATGTGACCTACATGATCTGAACCATACTATAGCCTCATTTTATTTATTTACTTATGAAAAAAAAATATTAAACTAAAAATTCATGCTGGGAAAATATTGGAAGCATTAGTGTTTGACTTTTGTTTTTGAGCAACTTCTTTTTTTATTAAAACTTTATGTGTATTAATGGAAAATCATTATATTCTTTTTTTCAAAGTGCAACTAGTTGTGACTGAGCTTTAGAATTTTTGGTAATCAGCTAAATAAAGAAAGTGTAAGGAAGAGATTTCAGGTTATAAGATCCATATAATAACTTGACTTTAATTGTCTTTGAAGTGTCTTGAGATTTAAAATCCTTGCAATATCATTTTTTTTCTTATGATAATTCTAAATCAGTAAGCTTCATTTACAGGCTCCAGAAATAGACTGCCTTCTATGGGATTGTTCTTTCCAAAGGTTAATTACTTAAATTAAGTAATAATAGCATGTAGTTTTTCAAAATCTGCCTATAACTTGCTGCAACAGTGTTTCTGTAATTTTCTGTAGTCTGCCAGACTAGAGACAGTAAGACTCAAACGGGAAGTATATAATAATATTTTTCATGCTAATACTCATACCCGTCTGTCAGTATGGCATTTTGCCTGTTCAGAAGATATAAGACCACTATTTACAAGACATTAGCCCTATCCAAATAGGACAGACTGACATACACTTTAACAATCGGCTCCTCTGCCAAGAGATCCTCCTCCTGTTTGCAACTATTGCCAATCTGAAGATACATGCTTCAGAAGATGGGCAAGTATCTGTAGATAGATATTCTTCAGCCTACATATTTGGCCTGTTTTTCTACCCTATGTCACAATTTCTTCTTTCATCTTTTTTTTTTTTTAATCTGATTTAGTATTTTGATATTTTGTCAATTCAAAGGGCATATGGCTTCTTCACTGATGCAAATGTAATATACTTGAGCAGTCCCTTAATGACTTTATTCTGTAAATAAATAAATAAATTTAGGAATATAAATTAATTTCTCTCAAAATCAGTTACTTTGATGGTCCTTTAAATCCCTCTTTTATCAATTGCTGCACATCTTTGTCATTTCTCATAGTACTAAAATCTTTTAAAATTTAATCATTCTGTTAGGTTGTCTTGAAATATTTTAGCAACTGTTTTGATTACATCATCAAGAGTTTAAGTCTTCTATTAATGCAAGCTATGTATGTCTATGAAAACCACATCAAAAATAGCTTAAAGAAAAAAAAACCTAAACAAAAGAAAATTATGTTTAATGCTATGGTGTCTCTTTGTAGCTATATAAATTACAACAGCAATACTTGTGCAAAAAGCTGCTATACCAGGTCAGCAGGAAAGACCACATTACTTGACAGCTGGACTTCCCATTTGGCCATTATATAAATTTACAATGAAAGTTGTCAAAATCCAGAATTTAAAAGTGTCATTCTGTTTCTCTGTGCCAAACACTCTCAAATGAGCTATCAGTCACTGTAATGTAAGCATTGTATCAAACAGAGAGGAGTAAATAGATACATCATCTGATTATTTGGTGAGCATTAGAGGCAACGGACCATAGGATGGGGCTGACACTTAATGGAAAAGCTGCCATCTGTCTGTACCCACAGTTGTTTCTGAGGTGTTACAGAATTGATGATAAAAGCTCTTTCATTCTTAGCAATGTCACGCTTTTCACAGATCCAAAGATCTCTTGCCAGTTTTGTGGATATCAGCAATGTAAACTTAAATATCATGTCACACACCCTGAGTGGGGTTTTAGACAAAAAGTACAAGGACAGGTTTATAAAACATAGTCAACTATTTCTAAGAACTCCCAGGAAAAAACCATGATAGCTCATACAACTGCTTGGTCTTATATTTTTTTCAATAAACTTATGTGTTCAGCACTGAGTCTCTGATCTATGTGAAAATATAAAACATTTTTAAATTGCAAGATGTTTTATCAATGCAAGATATCTATTTGGACATCATAAAGTAAAATACAATGATTTAATGGGAAAATAATCCCTGTTGGAGGTGGGGACCTGCTATGTCTTAGGTCTACATTTACCTATTACAATGTCTCCTATAAATATATGTGTCTCGAACCGATTCTGTCATAAGTCCAAAAGTCACTCAGCTTTGAAGTGAAAGAACAGAACATTCCTTTGCACCAGATTTCATCAGGAATTCATTATTTTAGCACATGTGTGTAGAGTAAACAAATGGTTTTACAAGCCAAAAGAGGAAGATGAAAAAATCCACAGCCATCAGGAAATTGGTTTTACATTAAAAGGCAAGACCTATTTAAAGTTAATGCATAATTAATACCAACAATTTGTTACTCATTTAGAAGCTATAATATGACCTAAATTATAAGCACAATTTAATTGCCCCTCTGTCTCTGAGGACTACAAAGATTAGGTGAATATGGTTTTCAGATGCACCTATAAGGTGCTGATTTTGTAAGTAGCAAATTGATGTTCCTTAGGAAAAAAAAAATCTCTTCCTAGAAAAACCACTGTTTGTATTTGCTAGGACTTTTCAATAAGGTTAATGCGATGATAGAAAGAATACATAAATGTTGTTATATTTATATTTCACATCATCTGAATAGATCATACGTAATTCTCATTGTTCCTGGAATTTCAGTAGAATCAAGAGTGTTAAGGTTATGTTTTCCATATTTTGATTCTTGTGTTTCTTTTCCTTTTTTCATTTGAAGCAAAACTGTATTTATTCCATCACTCTAGATGCACATAGTTTTTGACAATATATTTTTAAAAATATTTTTTCTACTTCTCCTGGCTGCATAAGTTGAATTTTTATCCTTTTTTGATTATTCTTACTGGTAGTCTTTGCTAATTTGCTAGCAAAACTGTAAAATGATGCATGGTAGAATCTACTGTAGTTATTTAGAATAACTTTTGCTGTGGTAGTTCATGAACAAGCAGATATTTCAGAAGTTTCTAGCACTGTTAGAAAGAAAACAAGCAACTTTTCCAGACCAAAAGCAAAAAAAAATTATAAAGAAAAATAAATTAGGGAAAAACAAAAGAAGACATGAAATAAGCCCCATAGTGTTCCTGTGATTTTCTTATGATGGTAATTAAAACAAGAGTGCAACATCGTTTGTGTTAAGAAGAATGTGCCAGAGCTGCCAATTTCATTGTCCCAGTAGGAAACATGCCTTCTAGGCAGTCATTAAAGAGTCAAGTGGGCTAGTATTTTTCCGAGACCAGGGATGGTCTGCCTATATGCTGTGGTTTCGAGTCACAGATGGTCCGCAGATTTCTGTCTGAATGCAACTGCCAGCAAAGTTGTTATTCTATTTCATAAAGTAAAAATAGCTTTGATTAAGAAAATTTAAATAAACCTTTATTAATAGACATTTAAAAGGAATGAATAAAAAACAATATGTGCTTTATTTATATTTATTATATACTGATAAGGGTGGTATGTGTGTGCATGTATCAACCAGTCAACAAAGAAGAATATTCAGAGATTTTTTTCTTCTTTACTGATGGGTTAGTTTTCTTATTAGTAAATCTAGTGTTTAGGTAATTTCCGTGTTAGGTCTTGAGCAGTTTCCCAGATACGTGGCCAGTAGCACTGTCTAAATGATAAAACTCTTTTAGTTAGAAAATTGAAACTCTGGAGAGTTAGCTATCCCTCAACTAAAATGAAAGTCCAGTTCAAATCTTATCTCTTATCTATTTCATTTTGTTCTACCATCAATGAAAATTTGTAACCAAAGGAAACGGTGTTATCCAAATTAGCATATCAGCATTTGACTCTCAGAATCTGTTCCTTGCCTGAGGAGTCAGCAGTTTGGAAAGGACTCTTAGTTATTATACAACAAAGTTAATGTTTCCTTGGGTAAAATGCAGTTCCAGATGGTCGATTTCTAAACTTAGATATGCAAATATAACTGGCTAAATATGGGGGTTGGGGGGGTAAATATATATACACACACACATATATACATATATACATATATATAAACATTCCTCAGGATATTTGAAACTCTTCAATTGTCAGTTGCAAAGGCTTCTAGTAATATTTAGAATATATCAGTGATAAGTGTGGTGCTAGCAGATACTCATGACAACTGAGGGTGTTTGAAATTAATTAAAACTCTACATACATGGCAGCTGAACTGAGACCCTACTCAGTATATTGGCAGACTGCAGAGAGCTTGTTCAGATTAATCAGTTGGCTACATATTGCTGTCATTCTAGAATACCCTAGGGTATTTGTCCTGGTGTCCAGCTGCCACCCCAAAAAGCCCATGGCTCTGCCATAAATCCTATATCTGCAAGGCCACAGTGTTATGTCAGACACCTCTGAGCATTTGATTTTTACACTTGATGACATATTTACAAAATTGGAGCAGGCCATAGATGTGTGATTTGAGGTAAGTTAAACTACACTGACTTCATGACTAAGGTTAAAAGTTGGTGCTGTGAGGAATCACACTGGGGTATCACTGATGGTCATCAATGGTTCCTCTGAGGCTCTGGTAATCTTACATGTTATTTGTTACAGTGAAAAAAATGTGCTCTATGTGTTTTGGATAACCTACAGCTGTCCACCTCTTCACCTTTCACTGGGCACCTAATTCTGGATCATTGAATCTCACACTAGGTATGAGTTGACTGTAATGGGAGCTTAGATACCTATTTAAAATAAGAAGGCCTTGGCCTTGCTTCAATTTTTTATATACAAATTGCTATAAAGGAATTTGAGGTGCCCTACAGTATTCAAGATATGTGACTAAAGATGGTAGATAATGCACAGGATCTGAGGGACTTGTGGTCTTTGGAAGAAGCAAATGGAGACCAGGTAAGATAGGACCATAGGACTGTAAGATGATTCAAGGCATATAAGGGGTTCTTTAGCCCAGGCTGCTGTTCAAAGCAGACACAGCTCTGACTGGAACATTCAAGACTTTGTCCAGACAGATCTTAAAAACCTCTGAGTATGATGCCTGCACAGTTTCTCTGGGCAACCTGATCCACTGTGTGTTTGGCCTCATGGTTTAATTGGTTTTCCTGATACACAGTTTGGACCTCCCCTGTTTCTACTTACGTGTCTCTTGCCCTCCCATCACACACCTCAAAAGACATTGAGTAAGTATTTGGGGGATGTTGATAGGTTCCTTGTAGCCTTCTCTCCAGGTTAAACAAACTCAGCTCTCTCAATCTTCCTCATATGAAACATGATCTAGTCCCTATGCATACAGCCCTTTGTTGGATTCACTCCAATATGCTTACAGGTCCACCAAACCTGTAAGCAGCCTTCCAGATGTAACCTCAAAAAGGTTGGGGATGGGGGAGCCATCACCTCCCTCAACCTGCTGGCAAGAGTTTTCATAATGCAGCTGGAATGCTGCTGACCTTTGTGACAAGGGCACATTGCTGATCCATGTTCAGCTTGTTACCCATCAACACGCCCAGGTATTTCTCTGCAAAGCTGCAACTGGTTCCCAGTACAAAACCATATGAAAAAAACTTTTAAACAAACTTTTGCATGAGGTCCGGCTAAATCATTACATATTTTCTTAAGAAAGTGTTTCTTACAGACAGCTGTTCATAGGATTGAATAACAATAAATATCAATTTGTGATAAATAAGTTGACAGTGAAGGAAGAGTTTAAAATATACTTGGAATAGCTGGGCTGTTTAGCTTGTCATTATAAAAGCAAACAGCCTCTTTCACCAATCTCAGAAATATTGTAGAAATACACTGTTGGTATAAAATTACTGCTGTC
>NW_008237885.1:6563811-6627214 GCF_000691975.1 Corvus brachyrhynchos | reverse complement strand
AAAGGAAACAAATAAAAATTCCACTGTAATCCTAATAGTGACACTATAGAGAAGGGATGGCTACTGTAATGAAAATTATCTGCTCTTTCTGTCACCCGGTGTTTCCTGAATAGTGTTTTCTGTCAAGTAATGAAATCTAGATTTCAAGATTCAAAGTAATTTTGTTGAACTTGGTGTTTTACTGCATGGAAAAGGTACGAATAAATTTACCTCAAAGATCTGAGTAAGTCAGGGCACTGACACAGTAACTTTTACAAGCTGCCTGATGCTCAGCCGTACAAGGTGGAAAAAAAGAGAATCTAAAATAAATCTAGAAAACAGCAGCTGTTCGTTAATCTAAGACTTGTTAATATAGCTGAACAGAGTGTTCACAGAATTTAGACTTCATCACCATGTGAGAATTTGTGGATAAAATCACTATGGAGAATAATTGTTTGAAAACCTTTATTAACAATGAAAGCTATTAGTTTTTTTTATTAAGAGAAGAGCCATTATATATGGCCATAAGAGCCATTTTTATGGGAACGTAATCTAGTTAGTTTTCCGCTCTGGATTATGGAATCAAATAGTTAAAAATCTAAATAGAAAATTAAACATAGATACAGCCTCCACCTCCCCCCCACCCCCATCAAATCAAATATGGAATAGTTATGGTATTTTCTTCTGTTTAGCGTAGAAGAATAATCTCTCTTTGTTAAGAAATACTGAATTCACGGTCATATTGTGAAGTAAAACAAAATATTGAAATTATTAGTATTATGTACTTTATGATTAAAAAAAATAAAATCAGCACTATAAGGGCTTGTATTGGGGGAGTGGGATTTTTTAATAGTTACTACTATAGGTGCCTTTAAATTAAAACAGAAGTCAAAATGTATAGTTACAGCTGATTATAGGTCTTGGTGATTAACCAGGAGATAGGAGCAAAACCCATGCTCTGTTGCCAAGATGGACTGTGGTTGTGGTAAGAACAGCAAAATAATTGAAAGATAAAATGTATGTACAGATATTATCTAGAAAGAAATACTGAACTTGTACTGAACTTCTTATGGCCATCTTTGAATGTCTCCAATTTCACATAATGGGAAAGGACTGAATAGTCCTAAGGTTCAGCTTTTTTGTGCACTCAAGTTTAACCTAGGCTTACATGGGGTTTTCTTTTCCAAACACTGACTGAGGAAGTATAAATGGTAATCAAGAAGGATGATGAAAGTCTAAAAATATTCTTATCTTTCAGCACTTTAGCAGAATGGATTAGTCTTTATTAACTGAGTCTATATTTTATGAATATGTACACATATTCCTTCCTATGTTTACACAGCTTCCTGTCATCTTGTACAACCTGTTATTAAAATCTAATTTTGCTAACTTTAAAATATGATACATGAACAAACCTCTTCATTCTATGAAGATCCTGTCTTTCTAACTTTGGTCCACATTCACTTTTCTGTGGAAGTATTCCAGCACATTAACTCTTTCTTTTTTTACTTCATAGATTTTCATGCTTTCACAAACATACAAACATAATCTGTTTGCGTCATTAAAAGCATGTAATAGAACAAATGAAGATAGCCAATAATCTTCTCAAAACAATAGCAAAGCCTTTCATTTTACCTGAAATGCCTGAGGGAATAGAAAAACAAAAAGTGTGAACATTGCTATTTTTATAACAATTAAGATCTGTAGCCAAACTAATTGATGTAGGTAGAAATACCACATTTCAGAGTGTGAGCTGGTTTTTGTTCAGTATGCTTAGATTCAAGGATATAAATGGCATTTTTTTGAAAACATGAACTTTTAAAAAAGATAAATAGAAAAAGAAAAACCATACCAAACAATATAAATAGGATTTGCTAAGGTGCCACTATAACTGGTATTCAATTGCTTCATTGTGCATGCAATTTCAAGGATGGGGTAGGTTAAAGAATTAAATGATTTATCACCGTGACAGTCTTTGCATCATTTAATGTTTTAATTCTTCTTTCCTTCATCTTCTGAAAGGAAGTAGTTATTTAACAATGAGCATCTTTATTTGCCAGATACTCTTTTTTTAAACAATTGGCTTAGGTTTCTACTGTAGACTGCTCTTTCTTTCTTTCATTTGAAAGAAAATTAAGAAGAAAGGTGTCACAAAAGGGTAAAGAAATGAATGTCACAAGGAATATTAGTCAGATAGTTCTGATAAAAAAAATTCTTCAATATGATGATACTATTACCCAGCTTAGAAAGCATCAAGCCAAATGGGTACTGGCACCTGGATCCCATGGTTACAAATCACAAAGTTTTGTATAGTCCTAGTGATTTTTTTCAGGTTTTTAACAAGTTAAAAAAATTCAGTACGTACAGTTTTGTACCTAGAATGGAAGAACACCTCAGTTTTATCTTAAGTTTAATATAGAGTTGATGATTCATGGTTGCCAGAGGTTGGTGCAAGTTTTTTCATTACAAATGATTAATTTGCATAATATATGTCTTTGTAGAAACCCAAAAATATGGTGGACTTTTTTTTTTTTGGTCTTTCCTTCTAATCTCTGTGCTATCTGCTAGCAAAGTTACTGTGGAATTGTGCATCTGGAAACTGAGGTTCTATGAAATGTTGTTCTAAAACATTTACTGAAAACTATTTGAAATAGCAGATTACAAGTAGGTTGAGCCAATGATTTTTGAGCCCTTTTGTTCTCTGGTGCTCCACATATGGTAGAGTTTTATGTACTGAAGAAAGAGAATATCAAAGACCTTTTTTGTCTTTAAAAAAAGGCACAAAACCAGAAGTATATCTATACTGAAGATGTTTAAATTTAGAAAAAAGTGTCCTTATGTTAAATATGAACCAACAGATTTTACCTACTCCTTCAGGATTTAGCACTTAGAAATCTCCTTTTGCTTAACAAATCTTTTATTTTCAACTTATCTAAATGAAAACATGGAATTATTTAAAACCAGATAGAACATGCTCTTTTGATGTATATTTATTTTCTTTTACTATCATTTGTAGACAGAGCAATAAATGTCTTTCAGGTGTGTTAATTAACATACTTATTTCTGGAGGCTAAGAATGCAAAATATAGATTATTACCCTCTAGATACTCTGGTTCACATATTTTATGTGATAGTGGAACTTTTTTACCAGAAAAAAATCATAATATTCCCTCTGTTGGTGATACCTGTGATTACAGAAAGCAATAGAAAAGGTGAGGAAGAGGATTACATGCTCTCCCTAGCTCTTCAGCTCAGATTGAAAAAAACACCTTGTGATACATACAGTCTCTGTGAAGGGTCTGGAAAAGCCTGAAATGTTGACACTCAAGCATTTTAGGGTCCTAGTGTGTTACCCTCTGTGACTTATAATTTGGGGCCTTTGCATATGACTAACTTCTGAATTACCTGTTATCTGCAGGTCCAAGGTCTGTTCATTATAAACTACAGACATCTAAAAGTCTCTTTATTGTCTTAAATAGATGGAGAAGGTGAACAAAATTGCAAAAATAACAAAAGGCAGGAAAAAGTACTCAATATTGATTGATTGTTCCTTTTCAGAAAGAATTTTTTCCCCCAGATAATTCTTTCATGTCCTATTTTCTTCCATTCTGGTATATTTCTTCCTGGTCTCCTTCCATGTCGAATAATTGTAATTCAACATAGCCTGCTGCTGCAGAACTTCAATTCCACTTCATACAATTTGCAATACTTTGTGTCATTGGACAATTAATTTTTTTACTTAGAGTGAAATTAATTTCTGATATTGTGAATGTGTTCATTCTGCACATGATCTACACTTAAAACACTGTGAAAAATGTTTATAAATCTTGTCTGGTATTTCACTCATACTTCTGCTGCCCCTTTGTAATAAAAAGTTTTACCTTTTATATGTTATATATGTGTTGTGCCATTATGCAAGGACTTACTAATTGGTAACAGAAAAGGGTTTAAATAACGTAATCCTTATGTTCATCCTTAAACAAGGTTTATCTATTCAAGGGTAGATTCATTATGCCTGACTTAGTACTTCTTTTAGCTTCTTAAAGTAGGAATCAGTCTTGTTTTTTCTCTCTAATTTTCATAAAGTAAACAACTTCCCTTGTGCAGTGTCACAAAGAGCAGATTCGCCCTCTAGGCATGCCAGCATCTCTCCACTGCTGTAAGAGGCACATGACAGAATATGGCCTTTTTCAGATGTATTAACTAAATGCCTCAAGTTCAGTGGGACAAATCTGAGCATAAATAAGTAAATTGAAATCAATCTTCCCCTGTGGGAACAAACTCTTTATGGGAAAGAATAACAAAAAGCAAGTTAGTGTTATGCTCAAAATATTGTTTATGGGCAAAGAGGAAGTAAAATACATATCTCTGTAATAGTAAAACCAAAAGGTTGTTGTTTCTCTAATGGAAATCTGAAAAGTCTAGTTCAAAAATCATCATTAGTCTAGTTACAATTATTAGAGACAAAAGATTTTTTTTCATTTTAAAAAAATAATATTCATAAGAGAATTAAAAATGCAACAATCTGGTTAATGGTTTCCTTCCTTTCTTATCATACTTTGTTATATTGATAAAGGTCCTTGGTCAGATACTTTTAAAGGAAGCACTTGGCTTCTATATACACTTACAGGCAAAATTCTGTCAACCTCTGGAGTCGTCTGCTGGAAAAAATATGCTGTTTAGAGCTTTTCCTTTCTCCTTCAGTAGCCAGTTGTGGTACTTTGTATGTGTTTGTTAATGAGTTTCCATATCTTTCTCTTTTCTCATAGGTCTGCAGTGTCATGTTACATCTCAGTTTACTATATATAGTGCCCTTTATATACACGCTAGATATTAGTTTTTGTTCTGTTCATTACCCCAAAACCCAGTTTTGTCCATCTCCAGGTCTGCATTTCTGTAACTGACAGTGATTGTGTTGTTTATAGGTGTGGCATCTCCAGTGCCAAGCCTGTCCCTTCTCAGAGTTTTTGGCTACTGTATAAGATGTGAATTTCTCTGTACTACATCTCTGCATTAGAGAAGTAAGTACCTTGTTCTATGTTTTTGTTGGTTTTTTTTTTATTGCTACTATCAGTATAAAACTCTTGTAACGCAAAGCTGGAGGTAAGGAAAGATTCAGACAGAGCAGGCCTGGGAAGTGAAGCACCAAGCTTATGGCCTGTTACTAGCAATGGCAATACTGTATTGTTGAGCTTTTGATGGGGTACCCTTCCTTCTCAGACCAGGGTAGAAGAGCAGAGGAGGCTGCCATTCTGCTGAGTTCTTTATTTCGTAGTCTCACAGCTTTCTTGAAGGCAGAGTTCAAGGGGGTTACATGATAAAGGCAAGCAGCAACAGCAAACAGCAGGCAGAAAACAGCTGCTTCTTCTAATTCTAGTTTCCTCTATATCTTTTTTTCTTACAGAAGTGTGGATTAGATTTGTTAATTGACCAATTAAATTAACACACGATTCTAGGGGTTTTTTTCTTAACCTATCCTAACATTATTCTATCTAATTCTAACAGTTGTAAATCTTACACAAGTGTTACATAGGTATTACACAGATCTGTGTATATAGTTTCTATCAGCTCTTGCTGTTTATGTGAACACTATCTAAAACATGTGAACAGTATAATTCTATGTTTTGTCTAAAGTAAAGAAATTCTGTGAAAAGGTAACACTGCTGCAGTAAGAACTGTGTTTAAGATTTCTTTACTGCAGCTTTTCAATGTTCAAAGCACTTAGCATATATTTCTACTAAAAGTTAAAAATCTATATTTCTGTTTCACTTTGGTGTGACTTCGTGTAGGTCAGCTTATCCAAAGGTTTTAATTCAACCCCTGTGCTTTGGCTTTCCTCTGGGCCTGGGTCCAGAGGAGCTTTCACTCCAGCACTGTATGACTGGACTATGCAATTACACTATGGCCAAATATGCAAAAGCAAATATACCAAAACTAGAAGGCAGCTAGGAGCTGCAGGTTTCTTAATACTGGAAAAACAAATTTCTAGCAGATTTATTCTCTCCAGCAGAATAACAAGCCTTAAATAGGCACATGGGATTTCAACACATTGAGAAGAACTACATTCTATAAATTAGCATGGGAAGCAATCAGCACGATGAGCAGGGAGCGGTCTATATCTGCGTGAGAAAGTAAGAGTGGAACTCGTGGACTCATGTAACAAATTCAGTGACATTAGGAGGTTCAAATTACATGCAAAAAAATTATATATAATATTATATATAATATTTAATGTGTATTTTATATAATAATCCAAACATAAAGAATGTGTGATTGATAAGAGTAAATATATGAAATATATATGTACCGATATAAACATATATAATTATTTTATATCAGCTACAGTTTATGTTTCACATAGTTGCTTGTATCAATCACATTCTTTCTATTTGGATTATTATTTTAAGAACCCTATACTCTATGTGAGAGATTTTTTTTAACTTTGGAACAAGGGAAGTTGGAGATATGAGTTTCATTTTCATGTTTAGAAGATGATGAAAAATTTACAGATCATGCAATAATTTCTCTGTTCATGAAACACATATACTTCAAAGTTTGTTTGATGCACAGACCATGCAAGCAGCTAAATTTCAAACAAATACTAAGCATAAACCCCAGAATGCAAAAGGCCTTGTCTGTTTCATATATTTGGTGGAAGGGTATGACACTGTGTATTTTTAAACTCCCACCAAATGGCCTTAATTTATCTTCAGGGGAGGTATAGAGAACATCATGTTCCTGGTTGGATTAATGCCTGAAAATGGCAATAGGCCAGGATATCACATGAATATTAAATAAATTATAGTAGCATACAGTGCAGTATGTGTGTTCTCAGTCACATAGCATGAGAATGGACATAAAGTGTGTAAGCCCCTATGTTTTACACCATCTTCATTTATGTGGACTCAAGTCCTTTGATATCACTTCTAACTTCAGTCTGGCTCAGATTCCTGCCCTGATAGGCATTCAGTAGAAATACTGTACTACTTACTACTAGGTTTAATCTTTCTCTTGTCAAAATGATCAAGATTAGTGCAATTTCTTTTTCTTTGACAGATATATATTAGTTTTTTAAATACAGTGAAGGAGTCATTTGACTTCACTCAGTAGACATCAATGAGATGGTTAAAACAGACCTCAGTGTGTCTCACAGCTAAAAGTATTTCTCATTTTAAAATATACTTTACAAGAATAGAGAATAGATTTTGCCTTGGCTTTTTTCCAGGTGTGTGGCTTGCAGATAACATAAGAAATATTTAAGTGTGCAACGGGGAGTTAATTGCTGTTGGGAATGGTTTTGAACTGGATTCAAAATGTTTAATATTTAACATGAATGGCTGGCTGATGTTTAAAACAGGTGATTATGTTCTTTGCATTTCAATTAAAAACATGTGTTCCTATCTTAATATAAAAACTCCAAATATCCATGCCTTTTGTATGCACGTGCCACCATCTGTAAATTAGATTTTTTTGGTTTTTAATTATTTTTATTACTTGGCACAAATTTTAAGCAGGTGTATTTCATTTCTAATTGGATGAAGTTGTGGTCCCATTCAAATACAGTAGACTTTGTTTCCAGCAGGATTAGCAGTTCTGTGAAATACAGGGTAGGTATCCATGAGGTGATACATGGCACATATGTTATAGATAAGCAGGCAATGCTCACTTTGTAGTGCAGGGTTCTGTTTCTTAGAAATAAAATTGTAGGCACAATCACTTCTCTTCTATGGATGTAATTGTCCAGCATATATCTGCTAGGAGGATTTTGAGGTGTGGTGTACACAGCATATGAGGGTGGTCCATAGAGAACTGATTAAATCCATCACATTAACATTATTACTTATTGACACCTGCAAATCGCACTGGGCATTATAAACTAATTCCTTAATAATATCAAAAGAAAATATTTTCTTTCAATATTCCAAGATGTTGCTTATCACTCATTGGTGGAAGCTTTCTATTTAAGATACAGAAAAAATGAAGTACCGTGTTTTAGGAGAAATGAAAACATTCAGTTTAATATAGACATTTTTGCGTGCAATGAAGACTGTCTTTTCTGTGTTAAGATCACACCTACTGGAGGGAAGAAACATATATAAACACCAAAATAAAAAGGCATTACTATGGGTTAATTTTAATGCAGATCATAAACATTCTCTGTTATTTCCTAGATATACTAGATGGAATTGTGTTGATTTTGAAAGAAAAAGGAAGCAGGAATAGAAAAGAAGCTAAACAAACTTGGAAGGATCATCAAAAGCACTAGAACAAAATAATTATTTCTAGTTGTACATGAAAAGTTGTAGGCTGAGGACAGGTATTGCTCTGTTTATTCACCAACAGTAAACCTCTAGCTAAAGCAGTATTTATATCATATACTACAGCTCAGATTGGAGCTGTCCGAGCTGCAAAAAGAATTGCAAAAAAAGGAGGCAGAACAGTTCTGGGGCTGTTAGACAAATCATTTTGCTGCCTATCTTTCATTTATGACTCTGGCCATAAAATGTCTCTAATGGAATTGAGTTAAAATGAAAAGTAAAGTTAAAAAAAAAAAAAGTCTGTTGTTGTTGTTGTTCTTGTATTTAAAATAACAAAGGAAATTAAAAGAGAACAAGAGTAGGTGTATTGCCTATGTGATTCTTTTTGATAATTTTAAAAATGCTAAATATACAAATGTTTTAATTAAGAAAATGGAAAAAAAACCAAAACCAAAAATACAAATAGAAGCTCCTTGTTTTTTCCCTAATACCTGAAAATCAGATTTTATTTCCTTTCACCTATAATTCAAGGAAACAAAAAATCTTTAAGGAAAGAAATAAACCCAGTGATGCCATGGAGATTGTTCATATTCATGCTCACAGCACATTTCTTCCTTTTCTTTATTTAACATGGTACACCACTGATATAGCACTGTTAGAGCCAGAAGCACAATTATATCAGCATCTTAGGAAAAACAGAAGCAGTATTTCTTTGACTTGTTTATCTTTTAGGAACAAATTCTGCACGCTGTGTATGATAAATATTCCGATACACTTCGCAGTCAATAACCATGTCACAGCTTCCTTGTTTTCAAAATGATTCTGAGAAGGTACTGAAAGAAGGAAAGGAGATGTGTTGCAACACTCTAACGTGAAAAAAAGATGTAGTTTGGCTTTTTTTGCACACAACCCTGGAACTGAAGCCATGAAGATTTTTGCCTTTTCTTTTATACCCCTGTTATACCTTTTTACAGCTTCTGTATTGCTAGTGCTTTTTGCCTACATTCTTGGACTTGTTTGTTAAGCTAAGAGACTAAACATTTTAGAAGCCTCGTAGTTAGGGATCAGTGTGCCCCAGACCCCAAGGTCCTCTCCAGAACATATTCTGTAAACTAAGATAGAACCATCCAGGGGAAGGTTCCTTGGGGAGGGGGGGCTCACTTGAACCTCTCATTGGGGAATCTTTGATAGATATGCTAATTAGTAAAGCCTATAATGTTATACCCAATGTTGGGGGGAGACACATGGAAACACGCGGGAGGAGAGAGACACAGAGACACAGGGAAAGACTCGGTGGGGTACATCTCGATGCATATGACCTGGATGTGTACACCTAAGGATCCTTAAGAATAAATACCAAGGTAAAATCCCTTTTCCCCTTCTAACCGTGTATGCCTCTTGATTTTAAGACAAGAAAAGAACTGTTAGTTACTTACTATCTCTGGGTGGCTTCCTCTGTGGGAAAGTTGCATGTGGCATATGGACCTCAAAATACTTTAGGTTAGAATCCTGAAATCTGGAGAGACAGATAGGACAGCTCATGTTACCACCACAACCCAATAAAATAATCTTCCCCCGACTATTTGAGACTGCTGGATTCCAACATCTGCAAGTCACTGAGGGGCAAAAAGTATTAAGTATCTTTCGCAAAGAGAAAACAAATTGATTGTTTCTCTTTTGATTTTTACTAAAAATGAGTGAGATAACAAATCAAGAGTTGTGAATTTTTTTTAATGACTTATATAATTCACACATCTAATTTGAGCCCAGATCTAGATTTCTTTCCCCCCCATAAATGGTGTTTTCATTTATTATTGAGGGTATTTGTGTTGTTTTTTTTATTTTTTAATATTTTCAGGTCCTTAAATTCAGCATTATATTCAGAGGGAGTAAAACTGATATTGAAAGGATGAACCCTTCATACAGTAATTTAAATAATTTGATACTATAATATTATTCAGTGTCTTGTCTCAGTTTAAAAAAAATTGATTTACAATAAACAGTCATCATTACTACTTCATTCTAGTGACATGTAGGTCAATTATTTTGTATTACATAGTCTTCAGATTAGTTAAAATTAGGGGCAAATTATTTTTTTGCCACAACTAAAATAAGTTGCATTCTAGTGGTTAACATCTTTATTCAATTACTAAAAATTTTTGAGTTATTGGAAATGATCTATGTGGCACCCTTGAACATAATCTTGTTATTCTGCAAAGAGAATCTGCTCTATAAATCTAAATTGCTGCACTTCAATATTTGTTGATCAGATGCTCACTTCTTTAAAGTAATATTTGAAAAATTAGTCCTATCACCAAGGCCCAGCTCTATTACAATCACTAGACTTGTGCTGCATTCAGGAGCTTCAAGTTTTTGCTAAAAGAAATTTTTTCAAATTAGATCAGGTGCCATCACTGTCAACACACAATAAATATCAGCAGGCTGTAGGGCCAGTGGGTTTTCTTGCAGCTGAAAAGTACACGGATTGTGCTCCTCAGCATGGAACTCTAGTTAAAGTAATTAATATTTTTGCACAAGAAAAAAAGAAATCATAGTGAGAGGCTGATTGGAAGCATGAGTCTGGTGGAATGATTTCTGTAAGTATAAATACAACAGAGGATCTAGTTCAAAGTTATTATAATAATCAAACAATAAGCAATAATTGAAGTAAATTGAAGCATTAGCTCATATACGCGTATGCATAAATTCTAAGTACTGAAAGCTTTAATTATAGAAAATAACTTTAAAGTGATAAGAATAGCCACTTCAAAATATAGCACTAGCTCGTTAAATACTTTGTATGCACTTTTAATAGTAGTAGTTGTAGTAGAGTAGTAGCAGTAGTAGAAGAGTAGTAGTAGTAGGGATAGTACTGCATTGACAGCAGCCTCAAGTTAAGGCTACATCAAGTAAACAAATATGGAAATTAGTTGCCTAAGCACAGTCAACTGGTTTTATTTGATCACATCATATGCCATAAAAGATTGAAGATATGAGCATGTGCTTGACAGACATGAGAGAGTCCTACAGGACACCCGCATCATTATGGAGCATACAGAAAACTTGGAAGGAAATCATGAGTACTTCATCTGTCCCTGGATCCATATTTGACAAAGTCAAACACTGCCTGGCTGCGGGTCACCAGAAACTGGCCCACAGTACTGTGGATCTGCAACACACACTACTATGACTTAGCTAATGTTTTTGATTTGAAGTAATAAAAAAAAAAAATTGAGCATAATTCAGCTGTAGAAGACCTATGCTTAGCACAACACCAAATGGGTAGTGATTCATGTATATAAATAAAAGTAGACACGCAGTTCTAAGTGTCTGGGGTCTTGCAGTTTTTTTATTCCGCTACACCTTCTACAGTTTGAGTGTAGTTGTGACAATAAAATGAGTGCCATGGCATAGTATGACACGTGCAACTAGTGTGCCATATGGTGCATGGTGCCCAGAGCCATTAAAATCAGATTATCTGCTAAGTTTTCTATTGAAAACAAAACCAAGCAAATCCAGCCAACAAACAAATGAACAAAAGAAAAACCCCTCAGAACTAAAATGTACATAATGCACTGCAGGGAGAGGATTCATAGGTCAGACACATTCTGAGCATCTTCCAACACAAAGATACATTTATGAAAAATTCTAGTCTCTCATCAGTGTAATAATTCTACTGCAAAAATACATTAACTAGCGAGTTGATTTTCAATAAGATTGTTTTTTCTTGTGTCCACTAGAACATTAGTGTGTGTTTTGTCTTCTTCTTATTTCCCTTAGATCATTCTCCTAGACCTCTTAAATAGATATTTAGTATAGGACAAGACGAAATAGTGATATAGGTAGGTGCATAAGTAAGTTCCTTTTTCGTTGGATCTAAATGTAATAAAACCCTTTGTTCAGGTTTACTGTTCTTAATTTCTGACAAAAAATATCTTGACATTGCTTTGGCTCTTTTTTTCACTGATGCTCTGAAAAAAAAATTATAAAAGACATTTCTGTCCCCCAACTTCCCACCAGGGCCATGGAGTGGTATTTCTTTTTATGTTCTCTAAAAATCTACCTAAAATAGCTAACAATTGTTCTTTAGTCAAACAATATTATTAATATGCATAGGATCCTTCAGGCATTTGCAATTTCATCCACATAGAGTCTGTTTTACCTTCAAAGCATGTAAATCTTTGTATTTCTTTCCAATAAAAAAGAAAAAAATGTTTGACTTGTTCAAAACCTGAAAACAACTTGCAATAAACCCCAGAGATAGAAAAGAGAAAAAAATTCTTTATGAAAAAAATAAAAGAAAATAAAATCCTCTTAAAGCAAAAGCTCTTCTCAGAGCCTACCTTCCTCTACATGGAACCAGTCCGGTAAGACAAAAGTGATCTTCAGGAGTAACCTGACAGTGACATAGCAGCTACTACTCAAAATTTTAGAGTTAAAATTACATAGCTAACCAACAAATCTGTTGCAAATAGGTAACAGTTAAAACGATAATTTGATTTAATTTTACTCAGTGTTCTATTAATTAAGAATATAAAATATTCAAGTCTGAAATAAAAGACATTCTAAAGAGATCCAACATCATAAAAAATGCTTAACTAGCAAACCTATAAAAGTTTTATATTTTTCTTGCAAATGCAGGGAAATTTTCATGCACAAAACTGGATTGATTACTTTTATAATTCTTTTCCCCTAAAAACACACTCAATCTACTTTGTTGTGCACTACTGTGTTCTCCAGTGTAATTATATTGATTAAATTATGTTTGCAAGGCTAAGATCCAAAATTTCTAGATGAAAAAATAGTTATATGTTGGAAATACTGATTTAGGTTTCTGAGAGAAAATGACAAATAGCAGAGAACAGAGGAAACCATAAAAGGCTGCAAATGACCTTTTAAATGGAGTATGACTGAAATAAATATTTCTGTCATTTAAAAAACATCATCTCACAAATGATAAGAGAGCAAGATAAGATAGTGTTATGAGGTAATCAGATGAGGTAATCACAAAGGACAAAGGAATGAGTCAAGAAACAAATTTCCTTCTTGTGCTGTCCTGAAAATTTGCCAGGCTAGGTCTTTGAACTCTGTAAGAGGAACTTCACTACTCTGAGTTTGTTCAGTTTGCATTACACAATTAAGTGTAAATCAGTTTAGATTGTGTTCATGATTCTCTTCCAGGGTAACAAGGATTGGGAAAGGATTTGTCACTATGTAACATCATTATAATTGCCCATTTTTTAATGAGGATACCACAAATGATTTATGTGGGCTCAAGAAGATCCATCACAAAAGATCTGAGATAATTTTCTGTAATTCATTTTAGGATAAGTGATGGTTTGGACCAAATTCAACATCTTTAAGAAACACTGTGCTTTGACTACTATGAACACAATAACCTTTCTGTAGAAGCTTGATGGACCCACAATAGTAGTTTTTGTTCAACACTCCTGTGCTCAGTTTGATATTCCCACAGAGATCTTGGATAGATGAGGGGGGTTTGTGTCCGGGTCACACATTTTACAATCTTACAATAAAAATTACAGGCAGCTCCATGAAATTCAAAGAGTTCTCTGTTCTGTCTTATTAAATGTTTATCACAGTACTTACTGGTTTCTTTGCATGAAATTAACTTAGAAAATATTTCTTGATTACCGTCATTCTCAGGATGAGAACACAGATTATATCTGACTTGAGATGAAAGAAATCATGTGTTTGCCCTTACTGATGGAAAGTTATCCCTTGAATTTGCACTGCCAGCATGCTCATTTGGCTTCTATTGCATACAAGGAAATAATTTCACTCTTTTTTCCTGTGAAGCTGGGTTTTTCAGGGCATGCATTAGATTACATGCTGAAACATACAAAAATATTTGACCAAAAGCTGTATGAACACACAAGTAATACTTTTAAATTTTTCAGTTAGTGGTAATTTCATATGAAAGCTGTAAAGAGAATATTGGATGATCACAGTCAGATAAGAGACTTATTAAAACTGGAATAATACCTACGGCTTTGCCAATAACCTGTAGATGGGAAAATTAAATAAATTAAAATAAAAATCCCAACAAGTAAACTGTAGGGACAGAGCTGGAGTATCACTATCCCTTGAACAGAAGAGTCAGTGATGCTAGTTGTTGGCCACAGCTCTGTTGTTGCCTCCCTGGAACCCAGCAGCAGTGGAGGCTTCCCACGAGGGCCCACTGCCCCAGCAGGTCAGCCAAAGGGCACCAGAGCAGCCTGGACATAGGGATGGGACAGGACATGCATGGTCTGACTCAGTAGGACCTTGCCTGGGCAGGACAGGGCTGTGGGAAGCTGGAGATGAGCTCTGCTGCAGCATCAGTGATGATGAATGTGGGGGACTGAAACAGAGTCCTCGGACATGGACATAGAGTCCTGGGGAAGTCTGGATAAGGAGAGCAATTACAGAATTATGGGCTGTTTGAGGATGGAAGAGACCACTGGAGGTCATCTTGTTCAACCTCTTGCTCAGGAAGGGTCTGTAGCAGCTTGCCCTGAACCAAGGCTTTTCCTTTTTCCTTTTTCCAGACAGCTTTTGAAGATGTCCAGGAAGGAACTTTAACCTGTCCCAGTGCTCAATCACTGTAACAGTAAAAAAAAAAAAGTTTCTTGATGTTCAGAGGGTACCTCCTGTATTTCAAGGTGTGCCAGCTGCCTCTGCTCCTCTCTCTGTGAACCTCTGAAAAGAGTCTGGCTCCATGGTCTTTGCACTTGATTTTTCTTTCCTTTTATTCTGAGTTCAGAAATGAAAGTTTCATTCTATGTGGAACTAATATTTTAACATCATTGAATTTTGAAACTAATGTTTTACCATTATTGAATTTTAACATACTTAGCCCAAGGTGCTATAACAGCTTGATATATTTCAATGAACAGGGTCTTGACTGTAGGCTTTAGTATCTTATATCCTAGGTGTAAGATGTGGACCTAGATTATTTTTTGTCTTATCTTTCAGATTTGGAAATGAATCAAAATATTTAATTATTCAAGCAGTATCACTCTCAGACTCCCTCCAACTACGTTGCCACCATTGCTTTTTCTTTCCTTTCCTTTCATACCTCAGATACTGCCAAAGCGTGTTACCTGCTGGATATAATTTTTCCTTTTATTTGTGATTTTCACACACAGAATTCTTGATAAGTCTAGTCATTTTTGTATCATCTCCTCATCTGAACTCCTCACTACTTTCATCCTACTGATGTCAGTCTTATGAAAAAGATACTGTCACACTTAAAGCAACCATAATTAGAATGTTCAGATCAGTAAGGGAGATGAAAAACACTTTTCAAAGTAACACGAAGGAGTTCACATCTCACCAGGGAAAATGGTGAATCTTTCTCATTTTATTTGTAGCAAGAAAACAGCCATTAAAAACCAAAAAAGTTTAAGAAAATAATAATATTTCATAGCAATGAGTATTAAACATGAAACTATAAAGTTATTTTTATGCTGCAAAGAAACTTCGCTGTGTTTTCTTATCTCAGCAGGTAGACTTCTGTATTGGATTTACTTAACAAGGTATGTGAGAGGGAACAAGAGTGTGGTCTGTGAAGAGAAGCCAGGGGTTTCCCATATTAGATGCAGTTGGTTCCAGATGGATCCAGCAGACTCACCACAGAACACAGTTGAGCCCCTCAGCCAAGATGGTGGTGCTTTCAAAAAAACATGTTTCAGAAGAAGCAAAAAGTGCTACACAGCAGCTGTGAGAGATAGGAATGATAAACAAACTTGAAACAATCCTACAGATATCTTGATCAGAGAAGCATGGGGAGGAGGTACTGGAGGTACTGGAGCACAGTTTCCCTTGCAGCTCATGCAGAAGGATACACTGAAGCAGGTTTTCCCCATGCAGTCCGGGTGGAGGATCATGTTGGAGCAGATATCCACCCTGCAACCCATTGAGGACCTCATGCTGCAGGAGATGGAAATGTCCCTAAGGAAGGTGCAGCCCAAGGAGAACCCATGTCATAACAGGCTTCTGGCAAGGGCCATGCTCATGGAGAGGAGCTCATGCATGGTTTTCTGACAGGACCTGTGACCCCAGAGAGGACCCACACTGCAGCAATCTATTCCCAGAGGACTGTAACTCATTGCAAGAACACATGTTGGTGCAGTTCTTGAAGAACTGCAGCCTGTGGAAATGTTGCCTCAGCAAAGGACTATCTCCTATGGGAGGAGTCCCACTCTGGAGTAGGGGAGAGCATGAAGAGCAAGGAGTAGCAGAGAAAATTGTTTTTACTGCAACCCACATTCCTTACCCCCCTTGCACCACTCCAGGTTGGAGAAGGAGGTGGTAGAAGAGTTGCGAATTAAGGAGTAAAATTGAGCCTGAAAAAAAGACAATGGGGACAGGGGAAAGTGTTTATATTTTTGTCTTTTTTTCTCACCATCCTACTGTTAGTTAACAGTGAATTAAATTGCTCTTTCTCAAGTTGAGTCTGATTTGCTGCAAGGCTTTGATGATCAGGTCTATAGCGGAAGGTTTCCCTGCCCACAGCAGGGGGTTGGAACTAGATGATCTTTAAGGTTCCTTTCTAATCCAGGTCATTTTATGATTCTGTGATACATATATTATGTTGTATTAAATCATAGTTATACAATTGAAAAATGTTTTAAGCTAAATTAAGGTTGATTATTTAATGTGTTTATATCCAAATGTGAGATGTAAATCTAATGCAGGTATAAATGAAGACTCAGAAAAATTACATTGTCATGTTTTCTTGTAACGACTTTGGCTGCCTTCCATTTAAGTATTGAATTCCATCTATATTCTTAGGCATTGCACAACACAGTAAGTAGAGGAATAAATTGTGAGATCACAGAGGGTATAGGATTGCTTTCTAATTTACTTTATATGGGAGATATTTATGTGGGCATTGTGAATGTGAAAGTTGTACCTGTCATTTTTTCAGGAACAACTGAAGACTCCTTTAAAAAAGTATGGTCCATAGTGGGTTAAGTCTTTCAAGAGGTTATAGAAATCAGCATGTTTGGGATTCATCTTGAATATTAAAGGGCACTCTGTTTAGGGGAGAGAAATCAACCTAAATATGTCACATCTCTTTTGCTTTTTTCTTCTCTTGTTTCTTATTAACAAAGACATTTTTATGGAAGCAGAGGTTTATTTTATAAGAATTCATCTGCTGCTTCTCTTTATTCCTCCAGCTGAAGTCAGTCCTCTGACATCATGATCATTGTAGAACCACTCATCTTGATGTCACAGAAGTGTCTCCAAATAGACACAAAGAAAATAAGATGTTCTTCTCTGTAATTAAAGCTTGCTTCCTACTACCCATATTCAGAGAAAGAAAGAAAGAAAGAAAGAAAAAGAAAGAAAGAAAGAAAGAAAGAAAGCTAATAAATACACAGCATCTCTTTGATGTAGTAGTGGGAACATTCCTTTATTAGAAAAACTGCCCTTAGTTGTCTCACTGGTTTTAACCAATTTTCTGCTTTCCTCCATTGTGTCTCAAATCACAGAGAAGTTAAAATAGATTTTGTATATTAAATATTGGAAGTTTCTGCACTGTTACTTAGATTAGATCTTGCTTCAAATATGTTATTGCAAACACTACTGCCCCTATTTTCTGACTAAAAAGGAAGATAACCTGATGCATATTAGAAATAAGAATAATTATATTTCCTTTTGAGCATCTTATAAGTGTTTTTCATAAATGTGCATTTCCTCTCTGTAATTACATGTAAACAATGTTTCAAATTATAATTTAGTGATAGACATGAAGGGAGAGAAGGAAGAAGGGAGAAAAGAGGGAGAGAGGGAGGGAGGGAGGAAGGAATTCGGAAGGAATTCGGAAGGAAGGAAGGAAGGAAGGAAGGAAGATGAATTATCCTGAAAACCAATAATAGGAATCAGAAGATAATCTGACTTTTTAAAAATTGGTTTCATATGGACAAAAATGGAAGATTCTAAATGAAAGATATTATTATGCTTTAATACAGTTAACATCATATATCAGTTTTATCAGCTACTGAGGTGTTCTTCCAGTTTTGGCTGGAGTAGAGTTAATTTTCTTTGTTTAAAATTATGACATTATTTAAAATATATACATTTTAAAACAAAATTAGACATCTAGGCAATAAACTGTATGGTATTAAAGTGAAAAAAAACACCTTTGCATTTTGCAAAATATTTTTCAGAATTGCATATACAATAAGAAAGGAAAACTTTTCTAAATGTCATCAATGGTCCAGAGCTGATGGCCCAATTTTACCTTATACTGCATATCCAGATCAAACAGAAAGACCTTAAATGTGAATAACCAATGAATGCAATTAACAAAATTGTAGATTAAGTACTGAAAAACTGCTCTCTTTAATGGAAATAAGGTAATCTTTGCATCTGCAGCAGTTCAGCGCAGAATATCAGAGTGATCAATTCTGTGTAGCAGATTCTGAAGTAGTGTAATTAGCTGGTTTTTGTCATAGACTTCTGTAGCCTTATTAAGCCTTACTTCAAAGACAACTATGCCTATGTTATCAGTTGTGAGAAGTTTCATGTAATTGTTGCTACACAATTCTTTTATCACTGATTAATCATTAACACATGCAGCCCTGGGTCCTCTAATATTATATTATTGAGGTACTTTTCAAGGCATCTGCTCTCCTACACTGTCAGTGGCTGCCAGTAGGAGATGCTCTGAACAAACTAAAACTTAGTAATAAATTCTATATAAATAGGGGAGCTCTCATTAATTTGATACCAATATAACTCTCAATTTACGTTATTAGACAAGTCTTTAGTAACATCAGTGTTGTGGATTAACCTAGGCAAGTAGCTAAGCATCTCAAATTTCATCCTCTTTAAAGTGAGATGGGAAAGGGGATCAGAAGGGTGTAAGTGAGAAAATCATGGGTTGAGATGAAGTTTAATAGGTAAAGCCAAAGCCACACACACAAGTAAAGCATAACAAAGAATGCGTTCTCCACTGCTCAGGGACAAATGTTCAGCCAGCTCCAGGAAAGCAGGGCTGCATCACATGTAATGGCAACTTGGGATGACAAAACAAAAAACTCTGAACATCCCACCGCCATCCTCCTTCTTCTCCTCACTGTATACACTGAGCATGATGCCCTATGGTATGGAATATCCCTTTAGTCAGTTTAAGTCACCTGTCCTGGCTGTGTCCCCTCCCAACTTCTTGTGCACTCTCAGCCTCCTCACTGGTGTGGTGGGGTGAGAGGCAGAAAAGGCTTTGGTTCTGTGTAAGCACTGTTCAGCAAAAGCTAAAATTCCAATATTATGGGAAAATCCAGAATTCATAAAAGGTCCTAATATCAGAATATTGTATTCTGTTGACAATTTAAACACTTATCTGAGGTCTGAATTGGGCCATCCTTATCCTAGTAGAGAAGATTCCCTTTTTCTCAGTCAGATCAAAAAACCTGAGCAAAATACTTTCAACTGTGAGCAACACATCTGTGTTGTTCAGTGTCATGAAGAAAGGGTGAACTCTAACTGTCATAGCTGTCAAACACCCTATTAAAGGCCCTTTTAAGCTACTGCATCATAGCTTTGTTGGTGTAGCTTGCTTAGTTAAGAATAACAATAAATGCTATAATGTACTCTCTTTTTAAAAAAATTATTTATTTTAGCAGGGAATACCCACTTTTGACTGCATTAAAAGTGATTTACTAATGTTTCTGTAATTCTCTTGATGTTCAAATAATTTCAGAGATTAAATGGTTTCATGAATTATTGGAGGAAAGACCTACTTTTTCTTCCTGGTTAAAGGTCCTTTAGATTCTGCAGTAGTGTTCACTTTAACTGTTTTCTGCAAAACAAGATATGCTTATCCTTCTTACTATACTTCAGCCCTCTGGTCCTATAAAATTTTCCAGCATCACTTAAAAAGTGAAGGAAATGGTTTTCTTATAGGTGATGTTTTCAAAAAGGGCTTTTCAATCAACTATTTAATTAATGTTCTTTGTGACTCATTCACATGTTAAAGGGTAAAAATCTTTGAATTTAATCACTTGGTCTGGTGATAAGTTAGGGGGGAAAAAAAAAAGACAAACACCAAACCTTGAATAATAATTTTATTAGCAGACAAAGATTCATAACGAAAATTTCCCAGAAAAAACTTACAGCATATTTGGGGTTACTTAAAAAGTGAAAATTCTAGGAATTTCTCTGTTTTTGAAATTTAGCTAATGACTCATTTCTCAGTTAATTTTTTGATGTTTGACAGACTTTAATGATGAAAGAAAAAAGGGAATGAAAATAGTGAGAAACAGATTTCCAAACAAGAGTTCACTGCTACATCAAAATTGATATAAATAAGTAATAAAGGCTGACAGTAGATTTTTAATAAGTAAATGAATAAATAAAACTATTTTGTCATCAGTCTCATAAATAGTTTTACTAATAAATATGTGAATTTATGAAACAGTGAGAGATATTAATGATTAAATTCAGGGGCTCTATTTTAGGAAATCACTGGAATGAGTACTAATTGTGATCATTTTTACATCTGTGAGCAAAGCATATTTACTTCAAAGCTGAATTTATTGATTATTTCTGTTAAAATCAATTTTAAAATGATAGCTGCAATCACTTCTTAATCTATCATTTTCTGCTTGTCTTTGATGAATAATGGATAGATTTTACTTTCTTTGTGTTTGTGTTTCACTCTCCTCTTGTGGAATGCCCTAGATCTAAGGCCACAGGACTCTTAAACTATTGGCTTATGTGTATTTCCATAGGAAAAAAACCCACTTCTTCATTAATCTTAGCAAAGACCCAACAAGAAACTTCTAAAGCTTAATACATTCAGAGTCTATGTTTATGAATTTTAATCTGAATCACACAGCATTCAAATGAAAGAATAAACATATGAATGAGATTTTTGATATTGCTGTTGGATTTTCTTCCTGGTAACTAAACATACTTTGCAATCCTTCAGGTTAATTGCATGCTTCATATCTTAAATTCTCATAAAATAAACAGCTGAAGGATTTTTCCCAAAGTGCTCCTCTGTATATGTAAAAAAAACCCAGCTGCAAATAAGGAAAATCTCATCCACAGTAAAAGTAAATACAAAGCAAAACATGATGGTTAATAGTCAAACTCCATCTTTATTTTTAACTACACTAAATTCAGCTGCAAATACAATAGTATTTGAAACTACAATGTGGCAGAAATCCATTGGGCTGTGTTTTATGTACCTGTTTTCGAGAGGCTTGTAAGTTCTTGGCACTTGTTCATGCAGGTTTACTCTGAACCAGATGATCAACATCTGTGGGCCTCACAGTAACAGCATTTCTGCTGCTGATTCAAATGTGGAACATGTACCTTCTTTAAACAGAATAGCAAAAAGGGATTCTTCACATATGAGACAGATTGGCAGGAAATTTAAAATAATTTTGGAGGAACTATAGTTTATTATTTGCTTTTTAAACTTTAGCCTTGGAGGGTTCAAGTCACTGGACAATATCCTGACTTCCTTATCCCCGAGAAGCATCAATGACATTCTAGCAACAGACTCATTTTAGTACATGTATATATTCAAATATATGCACGTATATATAGAAAGAGTCAATATGCATAAGAGTGATAATTCTTTTCACTGGACCTTTCACTTTGATACATTTTAATAGAAGATTATTAATTGGATTGCGTATGAGATATGTATACAATTTTCCTATAGGAACTCTGAATAACTTTATCAGAATTTCAGCCAAAGCCAGCCAAAATGAACACAGGTATGCTCATGGCAAGTTAACACACACAAAACACATTGATCTATATATAAAATTGTCTAGCTCAAAGTTCACCTAATAATACACAAAAATATTAATTCCCAAAATAGAGATAATTTGTATAAATTTTACTTGAATTCACATGAACTTTTGAGTTTTTCTTCTTAGAGATATTGAGAAACCATCTAGACATGGTTTAACTAGAAAGATTTCTTGGATAAATAAACAACATATTTTGACATTTCCATGACACGGTTTAACTAGAAAGATTTCTTGGATAAATAAACACAACATATTTTGACATTTCCATGACACAATAATTGGTTCTTTAAATGGAATGGGTCCCTAATTGTATTATTTTACTTACGCATTATCTTTCTGTCTTAACTAATTAGACATGCTACTCTACAGAATACTTTATAAATACATCCTGGAGTGTCTCAGTTTTGGAGACAAAACTTCAGGAGGAAACACTCCAGAATGAGTGTCTCCTCCGAAGGGAAAAGGGCCTCCCCTTTTCTTCCGCCAATAAGACAAGTAGGTCACAGCTAGTGAAAGTGGAAAAAAACGAACTGTTTATTAACACACGAACAAAACAGGGTAGAACAGGATAAAAAAACCAAAACAACTCAAAATACAACAAATTCCTGGAGAGGGAACAGACACCTGGGCTCAGACCAGCTGGGGCCACCCCCACAGGCTCCCTGGACCAGCGAGGAGGGAGGGGAGGCAGTGAGGCAAGGGGAAGGGAAGGAAAAAAAGAAGAAAAACCAACAGAACCTTTTCCCAGCTACCCGGAACACAGAAACCCAAGGAGCAGCAGAGTGCTCCTGGCGTGCTCCCTCCCGAGCCCTGTTGAGCTCCAGACCCTCCGAGCTGCTGGGCTCAGCCGTTCAACCGCCCCGCACTCAGTCCTGTAGCCCCACCCCCCGGGTCCATCTTACAGGCACAGCATCCGTGGGCATTGAGCAGATGGTTAAGGAATAAAGCGGCTTCATAACGTCACCCCAGGACATGGAGTTATTGATACAATAAAGTATGTATTTATTTTTATATCTCTTATGCCTAGTACTTCCCAAAATCACAACTGCAAAAAAGATCCAATACACAGACTACAATAATTTAGTAGAAGGGGTTTGTTATTCTGCATTGTGCAATGACCGAGAAAATGGAAGAACAGAATTAGTGAATGACTGTGGCGTAACAAATACTGTCTTTTGGCAAAGTGATCTCTCATTCATGTATAACTTTTAAATTTGTTCTTTTCTTCTTAGGCTGGTGTATGATTTCTCTAGGTTTTCAAATATATTTGTAGAGTCCCATCATAGTTCATAGTTATCTCTGATGAGTATTTAAGTGATGTTAGAGAGAATTTTTAGCACAGCGTACTCTTGAGATTCATGGCGCTTCCATTAGGGTAATTAATTTTCACCTGCTTAAAAATTAATTTTCCCAGCTCTCTCCCTTAGCATAAAGTTTTCTGAAAAAAATTAGACTCTGAATGGTCCACAATGATTTTTTTTTTTTTTCTGATGCATATGTATAAACTGAATTGTAGAAAATAGATGCTCAGTATTCAGAAGTTCATATGTTTCGAAGCTTGGAACTCTGACTTGAGATTTTTCAAGACTACTTGTAAGGAGTTGTCATTTGCAGTTTCTGTGAATTGTAGTCTGATTAGGTTGACATACTCTTAGCTGTTAATTACACAGTTCTGTCTGACTAGTCAGATCTTCTATAGACAGTGTGGACTGTAACTCTTCACCCTACTGGGTAACCAGGTAGATTATCTTCTACAAAGGTTTTCTATGAGAGAAATGGCTCTTCTCTCTCTCATAACACTCATAGACTATTAGGAATGGAAGCACACATTTAAAAGTTTGGAATAGTAAGAAAAAGAGAGGAATAAGGATTCCAGGAGAAAGAAGCTCTGGAAAAACAAAGGAAAACCCAACCCAACTCAAATCAAACTAAACCCACAATTGGTTGGGATAGGATATAAGTTTAAGGAGAGGGATGGGCAAAAGACCAAAAGAAAATTGATTCACTTGGTCAAAGAAATTTTCTTGGACACCAGTGAAAGAAAAGTTTGCTGAAGTCACAGCACGTAGTCGTCCGCAAATCTAAATCCTCGGTGATGACAGAACTGTACTGAACTTTGTATTTTCCAGTTGCTCAGATCTGAGAAGCATCACCAAATTGAGGAGGACCAAGAAGAATTATAAATGAAAAGGCTAAAACAGCTAGGGGATATCTGCACACTGCTAAAGCTACCACAAAGTCACCGTTAGGCAGGGTGGCAGCACCTGAATGAAAATTGTCAGGAAGTGCTAGCAGCATTTTCAGAGGCTGTTAAAAACAGTCAAATGACACTTCCTAAAGCTTGGGCTGTGAAATTAAAGTGTTTCTCTAGTTACTTATGTGTGTTATAAAACACGATAATATAGGAACTTCAAGAAACACATATGAATTATCAGTGGATTCCTCTCTAGAAAAAAAAAAAAGAGGAAATAAGAAAATAGTGAATTTTAAATGAAATGTATTACATTTGAAATGTGTTGCGTTTTAAGGTTAGCAGAAGAGATTATTTTTATGATGTAGGTGTATAAATTACATTTCAGTTGATGTAGAAATTTCTACTGATGATTAAATTCTATCTATAAACAGCCAGCATTGTATTTGCATTTTATTTGTGTAATTCTGTGGAAATCTATGAGTTAATGTAGACCATAATTTCCATCAGTTATTTTCATGGTGTATTTAAAATTCAGGCTCAAGGCAAGTTCTTTGATCTTTTGCTAACCAAAGTTAAGAAACAGAATCAGTAGAACTGTGACCCCACTTTCTTTAGTGTCTGCAGTATGAACTAAAAGAGAGAACTTACTGATCTATTAAATCCATAACTACACTGAGATAATGGAGAATCAGGCCTGACACCCTCTAGTGAAAAAAAAAGGAGAGAGGAAATTTATATTTTTCATTAAAAATTTCCACTCTTATAGATTTCCAGGGGTGATTGGCTTAAAAAAATTGATACCAGAAGAGGAAAATGTTATTTGGAATGAGTGAAACAGACAAGAAACATGTAGGAACTCAGCAGATGTGTATAAATACACACACGCATACACACATATGCACATAAAAAAAAAAGAAATACTGAGATTGCTCTGATACTGAGAGCTATGTTTTTCCACCACTTCTTAGGGTCAACCATGGAAAGTCTGAAAGATGCTAGGTCTGACAGGAGCTGAATTTTAATAACTGTATTGATATTCTCCTGATAACAACAGTGCTATTTATATGCATGAAACTTCATTAGAAACTGAATAAGGAAAATTTAAAGACAACTACAGAAGCATCAGCAATTTAGTCACGTACATATGTGTAGCGAACTCTTGCAATTACTGAACTGGTCATGCTATTGTAATCATTAAGTATATTTACAACACAAAACATTCATATTAATCTGTCATTATTAACTACTGTTTGCCTTAGTATACTGTAAAATTACACTGAGTGTAGAACTAAAATATAATCAAATGTGTACACCCGCAGATCCTGAAGAGTTCTGAGAAGTTTTTGTCTGACACCAAACTTTTTCAAAGAGAGTTTTCATAACTAGCTAAAAAGTAAATAGCAAATGGATTGAAGGATGACTGATTTCCAGGAAGAATTTATCCACTGAAAGGGTGGTTAACCATTGGAATGGGCTGCAAAGGGAAGTGAAGGAGTCAACGTTTCTGGAATTGTTCAAGAAGCAACTGGACAGGGCAGTTAGTGAAATACTTTAGTTGAAAAGGTGTTCAGTCAAAGGTTGAACTCAGTGGTCCTGAAGGTCTTTTCCAACCTTAATGATTCTATAACTCTATAATTTAATTTTATATAAGTTTCTCTCTATACTTGCAAAGCTTACTATCCAAAAAACCTGTGGCTATGTGAAAGATATAATATGGAAAAAAATTAACTGTATGTATCCATATATAATTATTCTTCTAATAGTTTTGCTTTATATGCAAGATAGAAATACAGTACTGATGTAGTGCTATCCTTTGGGAATGGTCAAGCACTTTGTCTCAACTGATTGGTTGAATTTTATAAAATGAAAATGGGTGACATTGGGAAGTGCCTACTGTTTCTTTGACATTGTGCTGGTGTTTTCCTCAAATTCTTAGCTAACAGCATTTTAATCTATCATAAGAAAAGGCATATAAATTGTGAAATTTTTTATTATTCCTTCATTCTATATCCCAAGGTCTGTATGATGCCAGCATTTTTCTGTTCAAATTAACTTTTCTTTACTGTAGCATTGCACAGAATCAGTTTCTGACCAAAGTTACATACTAATAAGCACTGAGGTATTTAATGCCTTTGACAATGCATGAAAACTTTTCTAAAAAAATTGTAGCTAAAAACCAAACTAGCAAACAGGATACTATATCAAGTCTTTCCTGTAATGGACAAAAACCTTTGCCATATGATATTGTAATAAATGAATAGTAGAATATCAGCTATCTAGGAACAAGAAAAAATGTGTATATCAATTTTAAAATGATCAATTATAAGCTAATTAAGTAGAAAGTTTCTTTTTTAATTACTAGAAGTAAACTTTATATTAGTATGTCCAACCCTAGAACAAGAAGCAACAGAGGAGACATAAGAATAATTTATTTAAAGTTTTGGAAAATTGAATTATTTTGCCAAAATAGCAAATGCAGTGCCCGTTATTTAACTTCTGCAGAATAATTACTCAGCAGAGCATGGTTCAAAAGCCCAAGAAAGCTTTCTAGCAGTCTTCATACACTTTCTGTTTACACATGTGTTGATAAAAAACCCACAAATCAAACAAACCAACCAACTGAACAGAAACACCTCAAAAAGAGAACCAACCAGAACAAAAATTACTCATATCCTATCTCTAACATATCTTATCTCTAATCTAACATTATTAAGGTTTTAACTCTTGTCCCACTGCCCATAATGCTTCACCTTTGAACAATAATTTAGTAAAAAATATAGATATTTCATGTTCAACATCTAAATTAATATTTTCTTCATTTACCCTAACTGATGAAATAAAGTCTTGAAAGTTCTTCTGAAAATGTCATCAACAAGTAACAAGACAGACCTTTAAATAGAATTTTCAGCAAGACAAGAATAATTTAAAACTATTTCAAATCACTGAAAGATTGTCAGTATTACTGATACAGAGTATCACATAAACAGACCTTTGTTTGTATATTGGAATTTGCATGGAATTTCTCAAAACTCTTTAGGAAGACGAAAATCATACCTAATTATTCTCTAATAAAATTTATACAGAGTGATAAGATGTGTGTGGATAAGTTTTTGATATATCTGAAATAAAATACACTTCTGAAACTTGATTCCCACATAAGACATTACAGCCTGATTGAGCAGCGTATTCACTAATTACTGAACTGACAGAGCTAGACAGATTTTGCCATGCTTAAACTGCATATTTTTGATAAGGACTTTCATTCAAAGCAAAAAATATATCTGTCAAACTATTTCTGGCCTTTTTGGGGGGCTTTTGGGGTTTTTTTCTTTCTTTCTTTCTGAACTTCCTGACATTTTTTCAATTGGAAGGCAAATTTGAAAAAGAATTTGCCTTGTTTTTTTGCCTGTAACAATGGGACTGAAGAGAGTTGAATGTTGATCTGAAAGGCTACTTGCCCATCTGTTGTGCAGCAATATGTTTTTTAAGCTCTCTGCCATGTAGCCCGGAGCTTAAATTTCCAGGAGATGTATGTCTGATTGCCATTTTTCTCTTCTAAATTATCTCAGAAACCCTAGAATCTACGCACTTCCAAAATTGGTGATAGAGAGGTTTATTAGATCATTATTAGAATTCTAGGAATTTACAGGATAAATCTATGTTGAAAAATAACTACTTTCAGGTTCACTTCTGCATCCTAGTTCCTTGCTCATGAGCACTGGATAAATGTTAGCTCTTTTGTGGATCTCTTGTGATTTCCTGAAAATAAACAGAACAAAGAGTATAATGAAGGTGATATGATTTATACTGGGATACCACAGAGTTTTCACTGCCTCTCCCATGAGAGTCTTTTAAATTATCTCACAGTGCTTTAGACCCTTAGCAGTTCTCCCTACATCCAACATATCAGCACAGTCAAGCTAATAAAACATCCCAGTGGGCTACAAAACTGCCTTTGCATTGTTACATGGTTTTGAAACAGGAAAGAACAGAAAACAGTAATTGCAGATTAGGGTCATGAGACCATTTGTGGAGCTCAGAGGCGTTCCATGGACAAATAGTGATGTGGATAAAATATGTTTGTTCTAGTCTTGAAGAGACTCAGTACTCTTTAGAGTTTGGAAGAAGACAAGCCTGGAGTCTCTGAGAGAAACCTGCTTTTTCACTACCGTGTCTGTTAAGGCTTTCAGAGTCATTGCTACAGAGACCTTCAGGTTACAAATTTAGGTAAGTTCTGTCCATGTTGCCCAATACTGCAAATACTGTGAAAAGAATATTGAAACAACATCAACAAAGCAGCTCATTTTATTTAGCATTTTTCATGAGAATAATTCATTTAGGGTGCATGTGCCAAAAAGCCAATTTATCTCATAGTTTAGTTTTAGTAACTCGTCAGAAAACATCTAAACCACAAACAGGATAGAAATACTGTACTCATCCTCTTTTCTTTCTGTTTGTTCTCTGAATTGACATTATCTGAATTCCCTTTAAAAAATGCGTGTCTAAACATCTTTCTCTTAATAGAAGCTCTTAATTAGTTTTGTTAAACCTTTTCAGTTTAGAAAATATTTAAAAGCACTTAAAGAAATACAGACAGTCTTCTTTACATCAATAGCTAAAAAGATTTGTGGTTTCAAGCATTTGTCCTTTAGACTAGACATTTGATTCCTTTTGTTGTGTGCTGTAAGTATTATAGATTTCTCATAGACCGAGGCTCAGGTTTAGTCAGTATATCTGGCTTCTTTGTAGAAAAATGTGTGGTTTTCCTTCCCTAGTAATGGTTCAGGTCACTCCAGCATCTCAAATAGTATCTGACGCTTTGTTTATTTCCAGTCAAATTTAAAGTGATTAGGAATTAGGTCTACTTTTAATTACATGAAGCAATCAAGGAAAGGATACCCTGTGATAACCCAATCCGAGTCCTGATCAGAGACATTATTGCGTAAAAACTTGTTGGGAAAGGGGATAATTGTTAAAGGACTGAGAAACAAATATCCATGGAATTTGTCTGGCATGAAAACAAATGTGTACTGAGCATGCAGTATGGGATAAATCACACATTACAGGAAAGAAATAAGGAAATTGGGAGTAGAATAATTCTGAAATGGCTGGACAATAAAGATGGAAAAGCTGCATTTTAAAAGACAATCAGTGATGAGAATATGGAAAAACAGATGGTAAATACTGTAATTTTCTTCTCTTATTTTTCCTTTTCAGTGCAAGTGTGCACACAAGTGAAGCAAAAGAGCTGGAACAGGTGTTAAAACTCCAGATTTAATTGATCCAAGTAGGATGAATCGACCTAATGTTTATTATTCTATTCACATACATGAAGTGAACTAGATTTTAACTTCATGTAACTTTAAAAAATATGTTACACTTCTTTTTTTTAAACAACTGTACCTCCCACTCTATTTCTGTGTACATTTTACACTCAAAATTACTTTCATGTACTTTTAGGACAAAGGAAGATAATAGACCACTGAAAGATAACAAGGGCAAAGGTACAGACAACTGCAAGAAGTTTTGATTTCCTTTAACTTTCTTCTTATATTTTAAAATTTCTTTCCACTATTACTGTTGTTGATTTTTATCCTTTCCTCACAACCAAATCAGTCTGATTTTCAGGAATCTTTTCCGTTGGGAGTACATGGTGACTTAAATCACTGTCTACTGCTGCTGTGCAATTTCTATCCATTTCACAGAATCATTTAGTTTGGAAGACACCTCTTGAGATCATCTACTCCAATGTCCGCCAGCAAGGTCAGTTAGACCAGGTTTTCCAGGACTGTGTTCAGGATGTCTTTGAATATCTTTGATGTTTGTGGAAGTGTAATTCTGTCTGCCATGAACACAGAATTCACCGATCTACCAAATGTGTAACAACCCATCTTTGCACGTAAGTAGTAGCAGAACTTCACAGTGCTGGAATTTTTATAGTAGTCCAGCAAAAATAAACCTTCCAGCATGCAGGAATTAAGCCTATAATTTTTGTTGGGAATTTTTTTTGTAGGTTGTTATTTCTCCTTGAAGAAAACTATATGACATCATTTTTTTTTTAAATGCTTCAGCAAGGTTATAGGGCTTTTACTGTCCCTGAAACTGCAAAACCAACCAAATATATGAAACAAACCCATGTATAATGGCCTCTATGTGTTTTTTATTGTTTGTTTTTTTTTTTAACCAAAAATAAATGTTATCATTAGAAATATTCAGAGAAAATTTTCTGTATTCATAAACTGACTGGTATTCCTTATTCAAGTAGAGGTATAAATCTAACATTTAAACATGGAGGTAACACTTGGAGGACAGTCGGGGAAATATGAACCAGGAAAAGACTATGTTCTCTCTAAATTCATACAATAGCCAAAGAGGTAATAACTCACATACATGTGTCTAATTGCCAAGGAAAATTATTTCATTTTCTTCCTGAATAGAACTTAAGTAATTTAAAATTGAGAGTGAAAAAGAATGATGTACAGACTTTTTTAGAAGAGGTACTATGCATCATTAACTATAATAATAGTAATCAATTATTTGTGTATCTCACAGTGATTTTGATTACTTAATGAACTGAAAAAATATGTACTAGTCAAAGTAACTGCAACCTGCATGCAATAAAAATCAATAGCAGTTACAAAAATACAAGTCTTCCTCAAAATAAGGCTAAACAATATGAAAGCCAGCTCATGAATTAGAATATTTTTCTGGTTTGTGTAACTTATTACCACATGTTTTTCTGATACACTTTCTTTTGTGAAATGCATATATTTATTTGCTATTCAATAAATAATAGTAACTAGTTTCCATATAGTCAAGAAATATTTTTTTAGCCATTGTTAAGATAGGGTTTATAAGATAACTCATTTTAGAACTTTCCTATGCATTCTTATTCTTCCTCTGAAATCTTCACCCCCTGTTAAGATCTATTTTAGGATATTAACAAAAGTAAATAGTAGCATGTAATTTACATTTGAGGCCAGAGCTTTTCCTGTCAGCATGAATTGCTGCACAAATGTCAACATTAGACCTTATTTTCTATGCTTCAGCTTGGTTGCATAAATGAAAGTCTCTTTGGATTTTCCATGTTATTTATTATGAATATTTCTTTACTTAAAAACGTAATCACTGGCAAATTCTTTTAAAATAGTTTCCATCAATCTGCCTTGGTGATTTAGTCTGAGACAAAAAGATTTACAGATGATGACTTCTACTGGAATTGCACTCAAAAAGTCTTGGTAGTTAAACGTATTTCCTGCAACTTGTTTTAGATTTCCTGTTCAGAGTGAACAGGCACTAAATCACATCAGTCTACAGATGATAAAAACAGTCTCTTTCTCCTGACCTATAAAATATCTGTATAAACTCTTAGATAGTTACCACATCTGAGAATCATAATTATACAGAAGGCAGAAAAATATGTACCAAATAAAAGCAATTCTGGTTACAAAGAAAATGATCTCTGATGAGAAGCTGTGTTATTCTGTAAATAGTTTTTATAACTCAAAGATGTGATGTTGCTGTGATTGAATCACTAGTCCTGAGGGAACTCACATATTTTTGCTGATTATGAAAATGCTAGATTAAATTCTGAAGGCAACTGGCTTAACACAATTACAGAGAATGGCTTGGGTTGGAAGGGACCTTTAAAGATCATCTAGTCCAACCCCTATACAACCTGCTATATAATCAAAAATCGTTTTTATCTACACTGCCCTGAACATGAAAAGCCTACATAAAATACTTCCATTTCAGTATCTCATTGTACCTGTGCATTTATCTGAAAGATTCACACAGATTCTTCATTTGAATATTAATATTTGATACTCTAATTCATATATACTCTAGGAAGCTGCACACGTTAGAGAACTGATTGAAATTAATGAGAACACACAAGCCACAGTTATAGCTATTATAAAACTTTTATTAATCAAATTGAATTTCTGTATTTCTTATTTTACTTTATTATTAGTCTTTTTAGATTAAATATTCTAACTCCTTTTAGTGATAACCTAGCAGATTCCTCAAGAACTATGAAGGCAGAAATGATAGGAAGACAATAGGAAGTTTGGATTCTAAGGCTATAATGAAAATGGTTCATAAACATTTGGTTTCACTCATTTTAAATTCCTGTTCTGATTCAGTCCTCTCTAAAGTAGGCACTGAGGGAAAAATCCTGTTAGTCATCCAGTGTCATCTAGAGCTGACAAACTTTTAGGACTGTTTTCTGCAAATACTGATTTACATCCATCAACCTTATATAGGTACCTTATATAAGCAATGTTGTCCTAAATAACAAAAAAAAAAAAAAAAAAAAAATTATCATCTTCTCACTACATTTTACTCTGGTTTCCATTGTCTGCTTTGACTAGATTTCTATTAGGTAAAATGAAAACTAGGAAATCTAACTGAGGTTTTTATTTGTTTTTTGGGTTTTTCTTTGAAGATGCCTCCATTTAGATGTCTAAATCTTGAACCGGATTTTATTTTGTATATTTCTCCAGTGAGGGGCATTATTTTACCCATTTACACAACATACAAGGCAAAATTAGCAGAAATTAAGTTAATGTAATTCAACTAAAATAAAATAAAATAAAATAAAATAAAATAAAGACAATGGAATTAAATTGTTTCCTCTTTAGGTACAATAGAGCCCTTAATCAAAAGTTACTAAAGGAAGGAGATGCCATGTAAATGTAGATATAGAAATTCAGGACACACCAATAATAGGGGAAGTTTTTATACATTCTGTGCACCTATGTGATCTCAGAAGAATTACCTCCTCCTTAAGATAAGGAGAGAAAAAAGTGCATGTACATCCTTATGCCAGGTAGCAGCATCAAGTTAATGACTAACCATTATGTTAGTCCAGTTAAAATAGTTCCCTTCTGACTTGCATTAAGAAGTCCAAGGCATTGCTCTCCTTGAATTGCAAATATTAACTCTGCTACTAGATGAATTAGAAACTATAGTTAACCTTAAACCCACAATTTTCAAATGGCATAAAAGCCTTTTTAGCCCATTGCCTGTATGTTAGCTATACTAGATCCTGGAAAATACAAAAAAAGATGCTAAGAAACATTATTCCTTAGGAACGTTTCCACATTTATTTATTTTGATTTATTTTTTAATATCTTGCATATTTTGTTATGTTTAATTTCTTCAAGTTTTCCTTTAAAATGTTGGGAAATAGTGACACATGCATTTCTATATCCTGGCATGCTTTTAACAGTCTAAGTGCCTATATATAACACATCTAAATAGAATTCTACTTTTAAAAAATCCTATCATATCTCCATTATACCTGTTTTATAACATAAATTAACTCATGTCTGAACTTCTCTTTCAAGGTTTGCCTCTAGCTCTCTGTGCAGCTGAGGTTACAGATGTTTATCTGGAAGGGCTATTACAGTAATTTCCTGAGTTAGTTTATCCCCTGCTCTTTTGATATTAGCAGTATTTATGTGTTCTTGGCATTCTTTGCAATCATATATATTAAAGGGGAACTACTCAAAATATTTACCAGTATTATATCTTGATATTCCTTTCTTTAATGCTTCGGAAAGAATCATAGCCGTCTCTATCCATAGCCATCTTCCATCTGGAAGCTCTCTATTGTTATTTTAAGTATAGTGTTATTAATCTAGCTTGATATAGAATCATAGAATTATTAATATTGGAAAAGACCTCAACCAAAAAGATTATCAGGTCCACCCAATAACCCAGCACCACCGTGTCCACCAAAAAACCATATTCCCAAGTGCCTCAACCACAAGCTTCTAGAACACTTCTAGAGATGGTGATTCCACCACTTCCCTGGGCGGCCTATTCCTATGTCTGACCACCCTTTCAGTGACACAATTTATCCATTCTAGTCATAACCAAAGCTGTTATGACCATTAGAGGGTTGTGAGTTCTTCTGTTTATTTTTTTATTCACTTTGACTTCTTTTTCACTAGTTATGAGAGAATTTAATTATAAATGTCCTGTAAAACAGTTTGCTCAATGGTGACAATATAGCTTGCTTTTCTTGTTTCTTCACTTTTTATCAGCAATCATTAAAAAAAAAAGTGGTTAAGTAAAACAGAATATTTTTTAAATATATTTCATTTCACAGGTTTTTTAGACACTATAATATTTAACATGCACAAGTGTAGCTGGAGTAGCAAGTCAAGATAAACACAAGAAAATATGGCAGAGTAAAAATAAAGCAAGCTGATGTTTTTCTGGAAATACAGGAATATATTCTCCTATTATGGATTGCAAAATGACTATTCTAAAACCACAGTAATTTTAGACATTGTATTTTCTTAAAATCAGAAGAGAAAAATGGTGAAGCTTCTGTTGCCTTGTTTTCCCTGAATTATTGATAAGATGTTTTTACTCTTCTGCTTTCTGACTGAAGAGTAAATAAAATAGGACTGATCTTGAGGCTTTTCTCAAAGGCACAAGAACATCATGCCTAGATGGTCATGACAGAGATTCTTCAAGACATACAGATGAAAAGAATATAACTTGTTTTATTTGGTCATCCTTCCTGTCTTAATCAGCATTGCCTCTGATTAGGGTTACTGGGACAGCACATAGAGCTACATTTTCATTCTGTTCTGATTCTGGGATCTTCTTTGATGCAGTATACATGTTTGTGCACTGATAATGTGCTCAGTGCTAGATCTCCATTCTTCATATGAGAAGATCATAGTGTGTTGTGGGATGTCTACAGCCATTTAGTTATTCTGTTGCATACTTTTCAAGACTTCTTTCCTCAGGTATGCAGTAGACAGTGCTTCAAGTTATAAACACTAACTTTTAGAAGTTGTGAATCAAGTTTTTTATTATTGTTGTAGTTTTGAGGTATTTCAAAGTCTTGAACTTTACTTCATTACTTCAAAGCATAAATTGACAAGAGCTTAGAAAATGTATTCAAAATTTGAGAAGGCTTGTATGCACTGTTTCAATTCAGCCCAGTTTCTACTGACCATTGTAACACTCTCTGAAGTGATGGGACATAGCAGTCACAGAATGACATGTTATATCGTCCCTACCAGATCTCTTCTGGGCTCCTGAGTTTCTCTGTAAATACAAACAATACATCAGTATTTAGACTAGCAAAATTATGAAAAACACAGAAGCATTCTCTAAACAGAAACAATAGAAAAGGATTTAAACACTGTTTCATTACAATGCACAGCAAGTAAAGCCTAAGAGTTCAATAAAGAGAGGAGAACTGTAAATAAGGTAGATTCTTTGCAAAAGACAACCCTTGATTACCTATTTTCTTTAGTTACAAGACCAATGTAATACTTTTTTGGACACAAATGTGCCTTTTCTGTTTCAGCATTTGTGTAGCAGAAGGACCACTCTGGCCTGAAGAAAACCCCTCTGGTTTAATACTGTTTTCCCTTATTTGGCATTAAATAAAAAAATATATATAGACATATGATTAATTGTAAATAAGTCTGATTTTTTTATCCAGTCGTGAATCACAAATTAGTAGTGGCTTCCAAACATTGGTTATAATGTTTTTCACATCATTTTAATTTAGCACTGCTTCCCTAGGAACTAAATGATAATGTCAAATACTCTGTGGGTGAAAAAAAAATTTAAACCTTATAGATTTGCCAGTGCCACTGTACAACCTCAACGTATAAATATTCAGGTTTACTAACAATTTCAGAATGTGTTTGCTCTGAAGAAAAACAGAAATTACTGTCAAAATATTTAAATATTTGTGGATTAGTTTGGCCTGCAAACTTTCAAATTTTCAGTTTCTCCGGTAATTTTGCTGCCTCATGACTTTGACAGGGAGTGAATTACAGTGAGAGGCAATATTCTTCTATTTTTGGCAGTTTGAGAATAATTAGAACTAGTTAATTAAAAGCAATGAGAGCAAAAGGGGGAAGCACAAGGTTAAGTGCTACATCTCCATAACAGCTGTCATCCACTAGAAGAACGGAAATTTTAATCTCAGGAATGCAGTTTGAGTAGGTGGCTTCCTCAAAAATAAAGACTGAAAATCTGGAAGGGATAAGGAGGCTGTTTGATCAAAATAAGTTACAACTAACTTTAATAATTGCAAAATGAAGTAATATAATGATGACAATGACATAAAAATCCAGGAGACCCTTAAAAACATATTTTAATGAAATGAAATGAAATGAAATGTACACCATCAGTGTTTTTTAGCATATCACGCCAATACATTGAAACAAATATTGACTTGGTCTGGTTTTGTAGTTCAGGTAATACTTAACGACATGCTATTTCATCTACTGATTAAAAACTATTTCAACTTTTGATAAAAATAGATCTTATTTCTTACTTCATGACAAATGTATAAATACAAACCAGTATTTTACAGCCCACTATGACAAAGTTTATATTTCCCTTAGTATATTAACTTGACTCAAAACTTTTAAATAGTTACATCTTTACCTCTGTAAGGAGATAATTATCTCACCAATGGCACTGGACAGATATTGATTCAAAATAAAAGACAATTCTGCAAAGGACATAAACAGTAAAGGAGGTGTTAGTTAATCTAAGGTGTTAACACCCAGCTAACCATCAAAAAGTTAAAATAGAAGAAAACAGAAGTAAATTAACGAATCATTTATAGCAAAACATTAAAAAAAATTTAAAAAGTGGGTTTATACTTGTGCCCTGCATGTGAGAACTAATTTTAAAGATTTTTAAAATTTGATTAAAGATATGAATTTCTGCCCCATAGGGCTCCATGGGAGCACTTCTCTAATAAACTTTGTGTGAAGCTCCCACACCATTCATGACACTCACCACTCACCAATCTCAGTAAGCCTTTAAGAAAATTGAACACATTCTTTTTATATCAGAAGTAATTAATGAGCAATAATGGTAACTCTCCAGTGAAACTAATTGGAGAAAAAAGTAAAATATATATAGTTTAGAAGAAAGAGTAAATCATGTCTATAGGTCATATTCTCAATGAATGTGGGCACAAAGATAGCTTTTTTCAGTAAAACCTTCCATTCCACTTTCGCTCTTGTCATATTTAAATTTGATTGGAAGATGTAAATATTTAACTTCTTAAAAGATATCTTTATAAATAATAAAAAATATTAATCCCATATAATATTCAAAAGAGAAAAAAAGAACAAATACCCTTCATCCGGCTTCCACAGCTATGCATGATTACAAGTAGTTACCTATGCTGTTACAGAAATGCTGTTTAAATTCCATGCTGCTCCACTGTGCCTACACTATAGCCCTAGATTTCAAAAGAAGAAACCAAAATAATTGCAGATAGTTTGAAAGAGGCATTTGGACTCCTCTAGTTCAGTGCCTACTCAAAGCAGGGACAATAACATGCCAATGGATCATAATTTTAACTATTTCTCTGCATATCATGAAAGTCTGAGCTGCACTTTTGTCTCTAAAAAATTATATTGCTCCAGTTAAAAGCATGATGTTAGCTTATACAAATATTTCAATACAGTATGTGAAGTTGTTGATTCATTTGGGAAACATTATCTTCAAAGAATCCTTTATGTCATTGTGCTGGTATAAAAATTATTACAATCTTTTGTTGTCTAACTTCCTTGCATTGTAAAGAAGGAATACCTAATTCTTATAACATGAAATATCAAAAGGTGATGGTTAGATTTGTCTCTGGCTAAACTTTGAAGGTATTCAAACTCTTCCTGTCCTGCTCATCTCATTTATCGAATACCTTTTTTCTTTATATGTCATAATCTTCCCTGTCATCTGTGTCTTACAGAGTATTTCTGGTATGTTTAGGTATTATAAAACTCATATCCATCCTTTGCTAATGTTGAGAAGAATAATTTGCAAAGAAGTAATTGCACTTCTGGTTGCAGAGATGAACCACTACCTACCTATGAAGTGTAGAATAGGAAAACTTACCAATTTTTTCTTCAATCAATAGAAGTGTAGCTAATCCTGTATTCTATAATTTTCTTTATGTTGTTTTTCAGAACAGTGATTAGTAGCAGCTAGTATGGATATATAGTAAGCAGTTACTTTTCTACCACCAACTTTACTAGATCATTATCAGAGTCTCTACCATGATCTAGGTGGCAAAGCAGAGAGTACAGGAGAGGAACAGTTCTTTTAGGTAAGCTGTTTCGAAAATCACTGATTTCCATGGAGAGGGACAATGAGGAATATTTTAGAAAAAACTGTGAATATTGTGGAGGTTTTTTGTGGATTTACTACATTTCATAATGGACAGCATCCTTTAAAAAAAAAAGAATGAGTAGTTCGTCTTGTTTTGGAACAATAATTTGAACTCAGGAATCATTCTAAATCCTATTTTCTATTATTTCAATTATTTTATTTCAATATGAGTTCTAAATGCTGTAAAGTCTTTTCTAAATTGAAGAAATTGCTGTATATCACTAAACCAGAGATAATAAAGTTTTATTTTCTGCAAGTTTCCACTGTTTCTGAAGAAGAAATTTATAACAGGACTCAAGAAAGACACTGAAAAAGAGATGAAAGATTCAACATGAATTTAGGGCACTGTACATAGCAACATGCTGCTGCATGTGGATTTAACTCCCTAGACTTTCCTTTCTAAAAAAAAACCAGACTGTAGGGTCATATGTTGGTTTAACTTAGACAACATGATTGAGCTACTGATTGATTTGATTTACTTTCTCCATCCTCTTTCATCCCAAGTCCCATCATATATTTGTGCATCTTTTTCAACACTGCCCTCCTCAGAACCTGTACCTGATGTCTTTAATTCACCATTGAAATAAGCAGCAGTCATCAAAATGGTCTTCTAAATAATCATCAGTTTCCAAATGATAGCTTCTATGCTGAGAAAATGAGTGATTAATTTTTTTTTATTAGCTTTACCATCATACCAATAATATTTTATTTCTCTTGGGACTGATGTTTAACCAGACAGAGTTTAGGACAGAAATTGCAGAGATCACAATGATTTTAATTAAATCTCTTTTGTGCACTAACAATGCGTGTCCTATTTTATATTACAATAACTTTAATAATATAGGAGCTCATTTAGATGGTACATAGGTATTCCTAAATACAGTCAAAGAACTTCAAATTCAATTCAGAAGCAATCTTCCCTTTTATTTTTTTTATATGGTTCTTATAATACTTATGATCATAACCTTCAGCAAGTGATGCTGTGCTTTAGAACTAATCTTTCCTTTGACCACAGAGTGTAAGCTGCAGTCAGACTGCAAACTGAACAAAAAGGTTGAAATATAGATAACACTGCTCCTCTGTCTTTCATTTCCTAGAGCTCCATCTGTATTTGAGTCTGTGGGATTAACTGATTGAAGTCTGTGGTTCCTTCATACAGGAAGTCTGAATAGCCAATTATATTTTTTATGAAAAAGAATAAGAATGGCAGAAAAGTTCATCTATGCAGGATGAGTGATTACCTCATTAGAGCATGAACATCCTACAACTAAGAACAGTTAAGGTCTAGTATATTGTCACACTGCAGTTATAGTAAATGCTTGCTATATCATATAGCTTAAAGTTCCAAGCCGCCTACAGATGGACATGTCCATAAATAAATAGATCATACATTAAATAATGAAAGAATATGTATCATCATGTTTTTTAAACAGGACAACATAATATGTGAGCTTGTGGGAAGGTGTATTTGTTTCTTGGTAGTTTTTGTTTCATTTTGGTTTTTACTGATGCATCTTTTCTTTCTTACATTTAGGAAAACGCTCACATACACAAAGTGCAGAAGTCTAACTTGATATTACTTGTAGGAACTAATTGTTGTCACAGGGCTGGAGAAGGGCACACCTACAACTTTGCTCAGGTCAGCACACAGTGACCATGCCTGAGCTGAAATGGGGTCCTGGGCTATGGGTAGAAGTGGGAGGAGGCCACAGTGAATGCTGAGCAGAGGGTCAGGGTGACTTCTTCCTGTGCCCTCGGGACCCTGACAGAAGCCCCCTTTTCTCTCACCCAAGCAAGTGTTGTCCTCCTGCCTCACAGAGATCTGGGATCAGAAGGGACATGCTGTACGGTGTTCTGATTGCTATGGGACATGAGGGGTCTATTTCACGGGGTGCAGAGGTGGGACACGGAACTGGAAAAGGGATGTGGCTCAGACTGGAGTTTAGATCCAGGTCAGCAACACAGCAAGGCTGTGCAGGGCCATCACAAAGGGCACTTGGGAGTGAGATGGGGAGCCTGGAGCTGATATAGACACAGAATAGAGCCTTGGAGCTGAAATAGGGGCATGACACTGGGCATTTGGAGTAGTGTCAGGATAATGGCAAGGCATTTGGAGCTGGGCAGGACATCCAGGCTGTTCCTGATGTTCCTGGAGGGAGAGGACACTGCCCCTAAGGAGCCCTGAATCCCAGGAGGACCAGTGAGAGAAGGCTCACTCAGGTGCCTGGGGTTGGTCAGCAGTTTGGCTCTGTGGGGAGATCCAAAACTCAGGGCCAGGCTCTTCACTTTGGGGAAGCCATGGAGGCAGGGCCTTGAACTGCTGTGGGTCAGTGCCCATGGAATTTGGGTCAGAAACCAGAAATGACTGGCAGGGAACAGCCAGAATTGATCGCTCCCATGGGGCCAAGCACAGCAAAGACCCCCAGTTTCGCTCTGATCTGATGGGTGCTGTCTGGCAGGGTCTGAATGTGGGAGGAAGCACCAAAGGCACCAAGGAGCCCTACCAACAGTCCCAGTGACTTTGGATGAGCATGGAGCCAAGGCTGGGATTATTTCCCAGCAGGAGCATAAGGCTGCCAAATGGTGGTGTAAGAAGTCTGTCCAAGGGACAAATCCACATGTCCATGACTGGAGACAAGTACTTCAGTGTGGACATGAAGGGTCTTTCTAGGAGAGACGGATGAAGATAGGCACACCTACAGTGGTCTCACCACGCCTGGATCAAATTGTATATCTGGGGTCCCTGGGTAGACAGGGTGTGTGGGGACTCAGTCAAAGCTGGTAAAAGCTGTTGAGATCCATTTGTTCTTCTTCAGACCCTGACATGGATGTTAACCTCTATTTCTGTTTTGAGCTCATTTTCTATGACTGACATTTTTCCAGTGCAAATATTTTTTCTACAGACAAGTGGATTTTCCCTTGGACAAGCCTAGGATTGTTTTTTCCTTTCAAAAATGAAATCACAGATATGTCAGTAAGAACCATTGGTTCTGCAGCTTGTGACAGCATGTATATTATATTTATCCTAACACCTATCCACAACTCTGGTGCTCCAATACGCTTTTGAAATTAGTTGTAAAAAGCAGAAAAAAATGTGAGCATTATTCTGACTAAGAGCTTTGGAAATGACTCAGAATTTGTAGCTGTGTGTCTGCCAAATGAGAACATTGAGAATACAGCCCTTGTCCCCAAAATAATGAGGTTTCTGGACTACCTGACAGAAACTTGACAAGTATATTTTTTCTATTATGTACATTTTCCTGCTAAAAGTTACATTAATAGAATAAAGTTTGAAAAGGTAGAAGGAAACATGACCATAGAAAGGTCAAAGGAAAACTGGATGAAAGCTGAATGAATTTCAGAAGTTCAAAGATGCAGTAGAAAAGCTGGCAAGAAGATGTTCAAAGCCCAATCAGTACTTTTATTTTCTCTTTTAGTTATGACATAGAATGTTGAAACTGGCTGGAATCCTGCCTGCTACCATATAATGAAGGCTTCCTGTAAGGACTAGGCACAGGAAGGCTGTCAGAAATACCAAATTTGGTTATGAATTTAGCTAAACTGGGGAAAATTAGAAAAACGTAGTTAGTGATGGGTTTCTTTAGAGGGAAAAGGCTTGAAGAAAGGGGATCCAAGTGGTTCATAGAAGTACAAGTATAGAAAATTGAGAGAAGAAAGGAATAGAAAGGGATAATCGTATGCAAACAAGCTGCTGAGCAGCACACTTGTCTGACTGAGCCCTGTACCTGATCACTACAGTCTGTCCTATCTTGTTATTAAATCATGTTCTTCACAATTTTCTGTACAGTTTCACTCTGTGTGTATGTACCTAGAGGCTAGCACCTGGAAAATGGGACAGAGTTTACAGAGAGTACTCAGGGATGCCTGCAGCATGTAGAGTCTGGAGTGTATTTTTCCATTAGGGAATTTCAATCCTGTGAATCTGTATGTGTTTACACTGGTAATCTTCAAGCTTGACTAGCAGAATAAATGACAGCACTTGCTAGCTGTGTTCATGTATGTGAGAGCTGGAGGTATTTATGTGAGTGCCATGACAACAATGTTTTCTGTCTGTGTGGTTTCTTCTGGCCAGACAAGCTGGTGAGGAGTGTGCATGTGTATGCATGCATGTACCTCTCCAGCTGTATCTCTGGAATCCATGTTCAGTCTTTCCATTGCCCAGACCTGCCAACAGGAACAGCAGCAGCCCCATCCATCCCAATGAGATGGAAGAAACACCCTGGATCTGATAATGCACAATTTTCAGTGCCAGGGGCATGGGAACGCAGTATCCCCATAGCCCAAATTCCAATAGCACACAACTCCCCTAAAGGGGTCTGTTTCTGGCAGTCTGCTCTAAAGTTAAAGGAGCTGCATATTCAGACAGCAGGATAAGCTCTGAGAATGTCAACAGTAGTCTGAAAACTAGTAAAACAAGGAAGATACAAGCATTTGTTTCAATGGCATAAGTAAGCAACTCAAGTGCCAAAGAAGTTTTCTCACGCAGCCCTCGGCACACCCCTGTGCATACAGAAGTGAGCACACCAAGACAATCTGCAGTGCTTGGTTGATCATTTGTCATTGTTCTTAGACTCTGATTCATTAGAGTAATGTGAAATTGCAAAACGTTCCCATGTATAAACTGTGTAGTAAAATACATTTTTCAATATCTCAAGTTTCTTAATTAGTAACCCTTCTGTCTTCTTGACTGTGATACTTTCCTGCATATCATATCCAACAGATCCCACATGGCTAATGAAAAACACAAATGAAGAAACCTTAGTATAGACTAAAGTTAGCAAATCCAGAGTTAATATCTGGGTTCAGTGTGGCTGATGGCCCCCTGTAAACTTGTCAAGGGTACTCCAGGGACCCTGCAGCTCTAGTACATGTGGTGCAGTTGTGGCTGCCAGAGTGGCTCCTGGATAATCTAGCAGGGAAGTATTCCTGAACACAGATTGTTGCAGTGAGCATACTGTAACACGCATATATCAAACCAGGAGTCCTGAGGAAAGGAAATATATATGGACAGATAGATTCCTGATAGATGTTTCAGAGAGATGTTTGTGCCTGCCCGGCCCCAGATAAAAGGTGCAACAGATAAAAGGTGAACTTAAAATTTCAAGTTTAGAATGATTATTTTGAGATTCTGTGCTTTGTTTCAGTGTTGTGTCTCTCTTCTACCCTTTCCAGAGACCAAGTTTGATCAACTGTCTTCTTATTAAGCAGAAGTATATGAGATGACTTGTTTTGTTAACACATATTCAGAATAAAATAGAAGACAGCTTTTTATACATTGGTACGGACACCAAGGGACATTTTGTATTATCTCACTAATTTTGTGCTTCCAGACTGTTTCTTTACTATCGATCTTTCCTAATATGCAATGCAAATTTAAAGTAACATGCAATCCATCATGTGAAACTGCTCACTATAGAATAGACTTTTTTCCTTGGTAATGTTATCAAATGTTCCCCATCACTCACCAGAACTTGAGTTAGGGCTCTGTCTAGTGGTCTGTGAGACAGACTGTGGTGTGGGAGATGGATGAGTACAAAGCCTGCTGCAGATTTTACAGTAATGATTGTTCTTACTTGGAGGGCACTCAGAATTGATGGGTAGCAATAAAAAATTTCAAAGTTAGATAAAAGAAGAATGGCCCATGGAATGGATGGGCAATTTTTTAATGACTGTGTCCATGAGACCTTTATAGGGACAATATAACAATAAACTTTTTTTTTGTTTGCTTTGATGCCGTGAAGATTTTTGCCTTTTCTTTTATACCCGTTATACCTTTTTACAGCTTCTGTATTCCTAGTGCTTTTTGCCTACATTCTTGGACTTGTTTGTTAAGCTAAGAGACTAAACATTTTAGAAGCCTCGTGCTAGGGATCAGTGTGCCCCAGACCCCAAGGTCCTCTCCAGAACATATTCTGTAAACTAAGATAGAACCATCCAGGGGAAGGTTCCTTGGGGAGGGGGGCTCACTTGAACCTCTCATTGGGGAATCTTTGATAGATATGCTAATTAGTAAAGCCTATAATGTTATACCCAATGTTGGAGGGAGACACAGAGACAGGGAAAGACTCGGTGGGGTACATCTCGATGCATATGACCTGGACGTGTACACCTAAGGATCCTTAAGAATAAATACCAAGGTAAAATCCCTTTTCCCCTTCTAACCGTGTATGCCTCTTGATTTTAAGACCAGGAAAAGGCATCATATATTTTTAATATTTTTAATCTGAAAATACCTTTGCTAGTACATAGTACTATATTCAGAAGTAAATGGTTTACAGTTGTTGATAAAATAACTTTTTTGTAGCTCTTAAAAGCCTTGTTTAACATTCTAAAAACCTTTTTGATTCAAATCTCATACATCTGAAAATGTACAGGGTGCAGATTTTCAGGAAGATCAGAGAAGAAAATCTAAATATATACCTACAATGAATATTCCTTAATGTGAACTTAGAACATGAACATTTCATTAAGAATATTTTAATAGCTCAAAATTTATTATATTTCTTCTGGTTTTTGTTCTTAAATTGGTACTCTTTCCAAAACTAGAGGCTTCATTGTAAAGTTTTCTGACATACATATTTCAAGTTATTTTATTCAAACTAGTTAAACATTCATAGGTGCATTTGGTCTGACCGAGGTAAGCTCACAGCCCTTACAGTGCTGTGCTTTGCATTGGTAGCTGGAAGGTTGTTGATAACAGACCAGTGTTTCAGCTACTGCTGAGCAGCGCTGTCCCTCTGACATTCCTTCCCCCACCAAAGGGGATGGGAGTGGGCAAGATCCTGGGAGGGGACACAACCAGGCCAGCTGACCAAAATTAGACAAAGAGGTATTCCATACCTTATGATGTCAGCTCAGATATATAAGCTAGGGGAGAGAGGAGGAAGGCGGGGCATTCATGAATTTTCAGTGTTTGCCTGCGAGAGGAACTGTTATGCGTGCTGAAGCCCTGCTTCCTGGGAAGTGTCCGAACATCACTGCTGACGGAAAGTAGAGACTGGCTTTTTTTTCTCTTTAGTTCACGTGCACACAGATCTCTGCTTATTCTTTTCTTTTACTGTAATAAAACTGCCTTATTTCACCCTTCTGGTTGTGCTCCATCTTATTCTCTCTCTTGTCCCAGTGGGAAAGGGAGTGATAGAGCGACTTAGTTGGCATCTGACACCCAGCCAGGGTCAACCTGCTACAACAGACCACATTAATCTTGTGATCTATATATTACCCTTCTATCTTGAAAGATGTTATAATACTAAATTATTATTTTTTAATATATAAAATCTAATCTAAGACATAAGGATGGATAAAAAGAGACAAGATAGTCTTCATATTTTTCATTTCCATGTGTACTGAAATGCGCAAAAATATGTCTTGCTGAAAACTCTTAAACCATTTCCAAGCCATGTATTTCAAAGTATTATAGACTTATTTAAATAAGAAGGAAAGAATCATTAAACTCATTTTATAATAAGAAAAGATGAGCATCTGTAGTTTCAAGACCAAAGAATTGCTGTGAATTTTAGTTTACTGTTTCATACTGGCAATCAATAGAATGGCATATTGATTTTATTATTGATTTTGCTATTGACCTAGGACCAAATTCAATGCTCAAATAAAGATTGCCTTATTTAAGGTTTATTTACAGACTCAATACATGCAAAGAATATTTAAAATTGATTGAATACACTTCATGAGCAATGTGTATTTGACGTCCTGCTGTTTAACAACAAGATGGCTTACTGCATATGCCGTAGAACTGAGTCACGTTGTGCTCTCATGTATTTGTCTTTGAAAAAGTAACCCTTATTTTCCCATTGTAACCTTAAAATGATGATTCTTAGTTAAGAGGTGTGAAAATGTACCATGGAGGGGCAGTATTTTGTGATCAAATATAAAAACAGATAACCCATAGATTTTTAGGAGTATCCTTTCTTGGCTTTGCAGAAATATATACAAGAAGAGGAAGATAAAATTTGAGGAATGTTGAGACCAAAGGGTAGTAGATTAAAGAAGATTAGAAGCTGGGGGTTCATTTGAAAATATCTGTGAAATAAACTGAATATTCTGTTACACACACATATCTCTGTGATAACTGATACATCTCTTGAATTACAGACAAGAAAAAGAATGATCCATGGATTGTTGAAAACATACTAACTTATGGATTTTTTTTCCAATTATGTTGTCTAATGTTCTTTATTTTCCATGCTATTAATTTTCTATTGGAAATAAACGTCAAAAAAAAATCTTTCTAAATATATTCCCAGTGCCATCCTGCATGGAAAGAAGAGAGAATGTCAAGAAGTTGAGTCCTATTTAACATTAGATATTGCAGCAAGACAATCATGATCAAAGTGTCTTTCTGCAAAAGAGAGAGGCTGTGTCATCTTTATATTTAGAAAAGTGAAGCCCTTTCTAGCTCTAGTAAAATAAAATACCTGTTCTGCATGGTTGCTGCAGTGACTGTGGATCACTGCTCTGAGAGGTCACACAAATTCTTTAATGCTTCATGAATTTCAGCTGCATCATCACCAGAGGTCTTTGTCTCAATGGGTAACAGATCATTCTTAAGGACTCTTAATAGCAAAAATATCAGATATTTAGCTGTTGCAAACAAAAATCCTTTAGTAGGAAAGATTTTCAAAATTGGGCAATATAGTTCACACAAAAAAGCCCTAATAAATTTAAAACTTAAATATTATCTGCTAGGCACACCTATTCCAGTCTCACTGTCCCTAGAGATGTAGCTTCTGTGGCCCTCTGAACCCTAACTCTAACCCTAATGGAATGATGACACTGCAGCTGAGGTCCCCATGTCAATGGGTGTCCCACACTGGAAAAATCTGAATGCAACGTTGTTGGTGACCTGCCATGAACCCCTTGGCATGCCTTTTCCAGCCCCAGTGTCCCATGACTATAGGCTTTCTGCCCCTCTGAGCCCAATGTAAAACAGAATAGTATTTATATTATTCCCAGATTGGAATAATGTTGAGGCAGCCATGTTGGTGCCCTGCCATAATCCTCTTGGAATGCCTTTTCCAGAACCAGTGTCCCTGGAGCTGTAGGCTCTGTGGCTCTCTGAACTCTAACCCTAACTCTAATGGGACTTTGGTACTACAGATGCGTTTCCAATCTCTATGGGTGGCCATCATTAGAAAGGTGTAGAGGCAGCAATGCTGGTGCCCTGAAATTACACCATTTTCCACCCCCAGTATCCCAGCAACTGTGGGATTTCTGGCTCTCTGAACTCTAGCCATAAAGAAATCTTGGTGCTGTGCCCAAGGTACACGTTGCTACTGCTGTTCCAGTTTAGAAAGATTTGGAGGCAGCAATACTGTGTCCTACCATGATCCCCTCGGCATGCCTATTCCAGCCCTAGTGTCTGGAATGGCTGGTTCTGTGTCTCTCAGAACCCTAACCCTAACTGAATTGTTTTATAATGTCATATCTTCTGGTGCTCAGGTTGGATGTCTACACAAAATAAATTACCATTACATGAAAGTAAGAGCTTTTTGCAGTTGGGATTTTGCACAAGGCCAGGATATGCTGCTTCCTATCACCACCAATATTCTTTCTTGGTTGCATGAAGAAAAACATTTTGTGGCTGAATTAATTTTACATTTTTTTCTTTCCTTTTTTTAGCTTTTTCTCTATTCAGGATTTATATCTAGTATAAAATTGAAGTCACATGCTTGTGATTCAGAGTAATAATTTAGAACATATTTATTCTTACAGTAATTACATTTAGGGAAATGTGTACACCATCCTTCCATGTGAAGTGGTTTAGAACTTTAGAAATCGAACAGAAGTGAGGAATTCACACATGGATTTATCTGGCTGATGGAAAAGACCCAAAAAACTATAGATAAATCTTAACTCTTAAGAAGCTGGGTATATAAAGAATGTGAAATCTCTTGCTTAGTGTTTTGCATTTTTAATTTTCTTTTTAATGTTTTCCTCTTCAAAGATACTTGAATAAAAATCTGGAAGTAAAAGAATAAAAACAGGCTTAGGTGTTAACAATAACCAGTAGAATTCAAAACACCTTTATTAAAACCCTAGGGTCCTACTGCTTTTTTATTTATTTCCTGCTTATTATTCAAGAGAATGTTTGATTGTGTTTATTGAATATCCTTAACAATAGCTTCAGATAGTATTTCAATACCCACAGCCCCCCTCTCCCCCCCATTTTATCCCTCTTTTGTTGTGGGGATACTTCTTATCAATTATTGTAGTTAGGTAATGGTCTCTGGTTTCCAGTTTTGAAGTGTGCTACCGCCCAAAAATTCCACAATACTCATTTAAGAGTAAAATTTAGAATATAAAGTTCCAGATCAGGATAGTTTTATGTCTAGATTTTTTATTCATGACCTTGAAATTGTTTTTGTACTTAATTATAAGGTCTGTGTAGTTATTAAACATGGTTATTACTTATATGCACTTGTTTTGTGTTCCAGAACTTAATGCAAATAATATATTAAATGGCATACCATTTCAGACAGGTGCTAATTAGCTAGCGGATCCCTTTCTATGATTTTTACTTGAATGACATTATTTAAATAACTGTATTTTCAAACATGGATGAAAGTTTATTAGACCTTCCACAACATACTGATAGCATAGTTCAATCCTTCAAGGTGTGAAGTCACCATCAACTTAAAGAGCTAAACTCTGTTGTTTTGAGAAAACAAACTTTTAATGAACTGTGATATACAGACTTAGAATATTATTTTCTAAAGTTGGATGACTACTGATCTGAGTGACTGGAGAACTGAAATGGCATCAAACATTAGACATCTGTGGAAGCATATGCTTTAAAATATTCACTCTCTTAATTAACCTGTTAATCTTTAAAATGTGTTTTTGTAGTCTTTTAAAATAAATATTAAATAAGAATTAGATAATAGGAGCTCAAGTGTTCATTTCTATCATACCGTCATTGTATTGTCTTTGTTTGTGATACTTGGACATGTCTGTACATATAAATATATACATATACATATACATATACATATACATATACATATACATATGTTTAACTATACATTGTGCTTTAGTGGAACTCATCATTGATTGTTCATTTTGAGATTTTTTGTTTTGCAAAAGTGCCATGGAGGAGGAAAAGAAAACATCAGGATTCTTCCATCATTCCTAGGTAGAAAAGCTGAGCATTCTTCCTAGAGATTGCGAAATTATTAATATGAGAATTAGGAAGAGCAAAAAACTTTCATAAAACATAGTATTTGTCTGATGAATCACAATTTTTTTTTGAGTTGTCAAGAAATCTGATGTTTTTCTTAGAATTTTGATTTTTTTTTCTGTTATAAGGAGCATTTATTATTTCTGTAGGCTGAATTTTTGATTTTCAGAATCAGTGGATCTGGTTTGATTTCTTAAATGCTTGTGGCTGGCAATATTACCCCTAAAATTTATGTTTTTCTTACATTGTGGGACCTGTAAATACATTTTAAGAAAACCATTTTCCTAAATTGTTTCTCCAAACAGAGATTTCTCTTTGCCTGTCTTACCAATAGTCATTAGGAGTGACTATTATAAGTGTCAGAATGAACCACCTTTTCTGCCAAAAGACATCACGGTGTTTTCATTTCTATATAAAGACAGAGACAACATAAATTACAATGGAGACTGGGCCGCAAAGTGGAGAAGACAAAGTAGTTTACACATATGGTCTTCAAAAATAGAATCAAATACCGAAGAGGAAATTTTGTAGAGAATTCCTCCCCAATCCAGAACTTGTACCAATATTTTTCCCACAAGTTCACCAGTGTTTTTTAATCAATTAAATTAGAAAGATGAACTTCAGTGACCAGAACTTTAATCCGGATTGACAGAGGAAGCAAAATACAGTGCTGCTTGGAGTAATTTGATCAATATTGTGTTCCCAGAGCAGCAGTTAAGTTTAATGAGTTTAGGAGAATCCAGAAGCAAGGAAGGAAAGAGCTTCGTCTTTCACAATCTCTCTTGCCTTCTGAGCAGCTGTACTTCCTTGACTAGGACATGGATAAGGCAGATATATAGTGCAACATTATATATTCATACATTTATTATATATTCACTATATATATATATATTCAGTGCACTATTGTTAATGTGTTTCATCAGGTGAAAAAATGAATCTGTTACATTTGAAGCATCTACTCAATGACCTTCTGGGACCTGAGATTTGGAAAGTTGGAGAGATTCTATGAAAAATTGAAGCCTAGGACTTAAACATGGGTAATTGGTTCATTTATTCATGGTATTGAATTTAATTCTTACACTCATCTTGTATAATCTCTTTCAGAGGTAGCGAGGCTCAAAAATCCAGTCTGGCATCCCATGAATTCCTGACATCTAACAAAAATGTGTGAGCTAATGAACTCTGAACTGGTGTCAGAAATATGGAAGGCTTCTTTAGCTGTTAATTCAGTAGGAATGGTTCATTAGCTGCTCTATGCCTGCCACCTTTGGCAAAAGTTTGGAAATTGAAACTGAGATTTTTGAACATTTTATAAAGGCTGATAAAAACTGTTTCACACTTTTCAATTGTGGTTTGACAAATGCTTGGCTCTAGTACTTGCAGGTTGTGATTCTGTGGGTAGACAGAGTATTTATTTCAATTTTTTTACCCCTGTTCAATTCCACTGTTATGTGATAGCTAAATAAGATGTATTCCTATTTTAATTTCTTGGCTTCTTATACCGGGTCCAAAGCTGTTTAGAAAATAACAACAAGATAGCTTTAAAAGTCCCAAAATAAATCAGAAGAAGTAGTATATAAGCTTTTTGCAGATTTTATAGTATTAAAAATGTATATATGATGGATCATAGTCTGTAATGCATACATATATTTGCAACAATGCATCCAAAAATAACAGAATTGCTAGAAAAGATGGGAATTAGTTTGAATATGGACAATACTTTCACTCAGTATATACTTGCTATTTTGACGCAGCAAAATTAGGCAAAATAATGTGTTCCTAAAATAATCTTTAAGTGACCACCTTAGTGGACTTTTAGTCTGGGGTTAAAAGAACACTACCAACAAGCCAAAATAAACAAACAAGTCCTATAACTTAATTTTGCTGTATCATTGCAAACTCTCTGAAAAGATTTACTTCAATTTTAATCTGGAATATACCATACATATCACTGCTACTTTTCTAAATTTGTGCAGATAAAGAGTTCTACATTTGGCTCTGAGTTGTCTGAAAGAGTAGACATTTCTTTATGTGAAACAAATCTGTCTCTGATCTATACCAATGTATAGGTGCTAATAGTGTAATCATCATTGTTATCTAGGCCACTTATTTAACAAAGATGTGTGGTTAAACAATCACTCAGATCATTATTTTGTGAGTCGATGCTTTACTATACTATTTGTGTTGCAAGAGCAATTTTTAGTTGTATGCCGGTGTTTGAACAGATGTAAAATAGAAAACATTCTAAACCAAAAATGTATTGTGAAAAACAGAAGTATGTCTCTGGGTTTTTTTTTTTTTTTTTGGTTGGCTATTAGAGGACCATCTGTTGTGGAATTTGCTGGGTTTTTTTTCTTTTATATGTGGTAATAAAGGCATAAATTTGGGTCTGTGCTTCATAATGCGATGAGATGTAGAGCACTTCATGACCTTCTGATACAGACATTGATGGCAATACAGGGCCTTTAACTCAGCTTGCCAGCCAATTCACTGGCAAATGCTCCCAGCAGATTTTTCTCATTCTGAGTCTCAGAGGGACAATGCTGGCTACTAATGATGTCTAGAAGAGTGAGAGAAAGAGTGATTAAAGATAGAGAATTCTCTTGACTGAGATTTTCTCACACTGAATTACTATGCTGCTAAATTTTCTAGCATAGAAAGGAAAGCTGATAGCAATGCAGTCAACAGTATTATGGTAACAAAAATAAATTAAAGTGTTTGTCTTCCTCTTGTCCTTCTATGCTATAACCTTACATTTTATTACAGTCTGACCACGATCTTTAAAAATTTAAACCTCCCCAGGTTTTTTCCTGTTGAAGATATTTAAATGTATCTTGCTTTTCTCATCAAGTGTGTGCTCTCAAAAAAAAAAAAAAAACAAAACAGCTAACACTATCAGCATAGCTATTTGATAGGACACAAATCCAAGACATCAAAATGCAAAATTATTTCTGATCAAGCACAGTAATTTTTATCTTCATATTCTAATAATTTTAATCAGCATGATAGGATTCTCTAAGTACAAAGGTATAGAACAGATTGAAATAGCTTTAAATTTCTGTGTAAATAAGGCCTTAATCAGATCAGTACTGATTTTAGTCCACATGCATTTTACCTTCATTTCAAAACTTGTCTAAGTACATTCAGTAAGTGGAGAAAGATCTTATAGGAAATAGTCGAGCAAGGGGTAGATTCAGGAAAATATTACCCTCATCTTCAGAAAAGCAAGAAGGAGGATTTAAGGAAGTGCAGGCCAGTCAGCACACTGTCAGTCCTAGGAAGATTTTTGAGGAATATTTCTTGTAAGTATGTCTAGTCACAGGAAGAAAATAAGGAGTTCTGGGAACAATTAGCATGAATTTACCAAGGGCATACACTGCTTGATGAACCTGACAGTTTTCCATGATGAGATGACATACTTAGTGAATAACAGAACACTAGATGTTTATCTTAGAACTGTAGAATGGTGCTACAGGTAAAGAAAACTCTATGAATTTGTTTTAAATTATAATAAAACACTGTTAAACTCTCCATCAAATTAACTTAAAAATACATTGTTTTATTGTCAAATAAATTACCCACCATAAACAAATTCAGATTTTAATATATTTACCTAACAATCTGAAAGTATTCCAATGTAACAACACTATAGACATTTGCTCCAATATTCCATTTTTGATTTGTTTACCTATACAGTCTCATATTTTGGACAGAAATTGAGAAAATATCAATCCCTTTTAGTTTTTAAATCTGGAATAGTTTCAGATGCCATTCACAAAACTGTTGAAAAGCAATTACAACTGATGTTCATCTATCTATATTATTAATGTTTTTCCTTGAATGTTTAGAGATTATTTACTTCAAGCTCTTGAAAGAAGAAAGTGTTTTTAAAAATGTTAATTTAAGATATGTTGACTAAACAGGAGCATTATTTATTAATTATATGAAACATCTACAATTTAAGAAAGGTTCTGTTATGGCCCCCTGGTGCACCATTTAAAATGTGTATCAAGCTGTAAGATTATAAAAACAATCAGAGTTTTATGGAGCAACAGTCTCCATTAGACTAGAAAGCATTATCAATTATGTGCTACTTAATTTGCTCTTTCAATTAATCTTCTAATATTCAGGCAATGCTGAAAAGGTCAGCTTTAAAACAAAGCTTCCTTGAAAGATTTAGGGGATATGTGTTGATGGGTGAAGATGCTGATGTAAGTAGCCGTAAATGTTAGAAGGGAAAAATTATTGTACAGAAGAAAATGTTGGTCCAAAAGTATGAATAGAGAAACTGACTGTCTGCTTTTGTTCTCTGAGCCTAGGATCTAGGTCTGGGAATCAGAAGAGTGCAGCTAGAATCTTTGAAGTGCAGCTAGGTACCAAGAAACAGGACAAATCCTGAGATAACATTGATAAGAGTAAAAAATACAGAAAACTCTAATAACAATTTATCCTCTGAGAAAAGTGGAAACAGTATGGGAAAACAAAATTGCTCAAGAACAGAAAATATTGTCATCTCTTGACAGTTACAGATGAAAACTTGAAGTTACCAGCATTTATTAGCTGTTCAAAGTGGTGACGTCCTAAGCCCTCTTATGTCTCTGCAATATAAAAAGAACTTAATTTTTAATCAAAATGAAGCTTCCTTCTGTAAGAACTTCCCATGTTACACCCACTTTTTATTTCCTGAAAAGCTGAATTCCACATGAACTTTTTCCAAGGTCTTTACATAATCTGGATTCTCACCAGGGATGCCAGGCTGACTCCTAGTTCTGTTATGTGAATCTGTTATTTTCCTTGTCCTCCTTTGGGCCTGCTTTTGAGGCTGTTCAGATTGGCTTCCTACCTCTGGAATGGCTGAGTTCCACTCTGGAATCAGTTTGTTCTTGTCTCTGGGATGGTATGGCCCCTTGACTCACTTGATACTGGTATTATATATCTATATAATTGATATACCATGGACATATCTGCTGCTATATTATTGTGAGTTTCTTCACTAATGATAAGTTTATAGTGGGCTGTAACATTCTATAATGACTTAGTTGTTGCTATTGTTGGTAGTTACTATATGATTGTTTGCTGCTAGTACTAATTGCTGCCCTACTATTGGTAGATACTACATTGCTGATGGCTAATAGCAGTTTGCAATAGCCTGAGATATACTATCTTTATTAATCATAGATCTACTTGCTAGCAATTATTTTTGTGATAGTTTGTGATCACCACATGTTAGTGGTGATTTTTGTGGTATTTGTGGTACTCTGTTATACAGAAATTTAGAGGACAGATGCTTCTGTGTTCCTGTGTGTTACAGAATCCTACAAACCCACAGTTGTGTTCTGTCATAGAATCATGAATGTTGAAGAAAACCTCTAAGATCGTCGAGTCCAATCACTAACCTAACACTACCAGATTCACCACTAAACCATGTCCTTAAGCACCACATCTACGTATTTTCTGAACACTTCCATGGAAGTTGGTTCTACCACTTCCCTGGGAAGCTTGTTCCAATTCTTGGGCATCCTTTCTGTGAAAAATTTTCCCTATTATCCAATCTAAACCTCCCCAGAATAACTTGAGGCCATTTCCTCTTGTCCTATCACTTGTTACTTGGGAGTAAAGACCAATCCCCACCTTGCTGCTCCTTTCAGGTAGTTGCACAGTGCAACAAGGTCCCCTTGGGACTCCTTTTCTCCAGGCTAAACAACACCAGCACACTCCTGCTCCTCATCAGATTTGTGCTCCAGACCCTTCACCACCTTTTTTTCCTTTCTTTGGACAGGCTCCTGCAGGTCAATGTCTTTCTTGTCATGAGGGGCCCAAAACTGAACACAGTTTTGGTGAAGTTGCAGCGCCACCAGTGCCTACTTCCTTGTTACTACTGGCCATCTACCTGTACACACCTGCAGGCTGGATAACCCTCTAGGTCATGAGAAATGCAAAGGGAAATGGACAGATTTCTGCTTTTGTTCTGAATTTCAGATTAGAATTACCTCCCCAGAGAAATTAGGACTGATGAAAATTTTAGCACTTGATTGCTAAATACTTCTGATTGTTTAAACTTGACACTTATTTAACAATTACAGTTCATTAAGCTGTGAAGTACTAAACTGGGTTAAAAGATTTGATATAAACATTTTTACAACCTTTAATATTGCTGTAAAAAAAGTGGCTTAAGAGAGGATTCTTGTGGGCTTAAAATGGAATTTAATAGTTGATGTCTCTTTCCTGGAGTATTTTCAGTGAAACAGAATTTAAACTCTTACTGAGCAGTGACATGCAACCTGCCTAGGCAGTGGGGCTGCAGAAATGTGTCAGCCTGTAAGGACCAGAGAGATAGAGCTTGGCTATGAAACACAAAGTAAGCAGAAGCAATAGTTGCCATTTTTATGCAAGGACTGCATCTGTTACCTCTAAAAAAATGATGAAAGCTGTTCTCATTTCAGCATTATGGTAGTTAAATTACATCCAGAGCTAAAGTAACAGGTATAAACAGTAATGAGAAAGGGAACAGTTGTGCCCTTAAGGCAAGCAAAAATATGGAACTGTGGGGTCTTTTTGAGTTTTTCCAACATTCATGTAAGAAATACAAAAATTAGAATTGAAAATAACTCATGATGCGGACAGTTTCATTGCATAGAACAGTGAAAAATACAGTTTTGATTTCATATTTGGCAAGAGAAGACATAAATTAATAGGGTTTTTAAACAAAGTTCTTTACTAGACACCTGCTATTTTTTCCATTTTTTTCCAGGAAGGACTTTGATTTTCTATTTTTTAATATTTATTTTTTCATTTCAGATTAGATGTAACCTTATCTGAGAAGATGACTAACTATGGGTATGATTAAACATAAAGAAGAATTTAAAAAAGTCTACATTTGGGTGAACAACTTGAAAAGGCATGTGAAATGTTCTGTTAATTTTTGATTATAGGGAAAAAAATATAGTTAATATCAGAAGTCTTATGCCAAAATTGAAAAGATGTTTTTGTTTCCTAGTCTTAACTAACTCTTAGGAAATGTATGGATATCATAAATTTTGTGGGGTTTTGATGTTATATAGAATTTTGACACTCATTTTTTAATAAACCACTGGAACTAGAGGGTCAGTTTCCAACCTTTGAAGAATTTTCAATTCAGGACTGAAACTATTTGACTGAGAAAATCACAGTGCAGAATGAACCATATAACATTTTGAACTTCAGTGACTTTGGACAGAGATGCATCACCATCTTTCAGCTTTCAATATGCAGGAAGAACAGGCTTTCCTAGTGAGACAGAAGAGATGACATATTCTTTTGTGTCCCTTGTGGAACTCTGAAAAAGTCACCAAGGAAAACAATCCTTAGAGTATCTTCAAAACTACTAACACTGCCTATGTGCCGCTGTCTTTTTAAGCACATTCTCAAGAAAAACAAAAGTATTATTGCTGATGGCTATTGTGACTCTTTCTTGAAAAAGAAAGCAGTTTTCAAACAGGATATAGGATGTGCTACAGCTCATCAAAATTCAGATATCATGTCTCATGAAGAAATAATATTTCAGATGTATTTTAATAATGACACTTGTAGAACTTTCATGGATGAGTTTCTGCCATAGAAATATTTTTATTCACAGACATGTTGATTAATACCAAGATCTTCTCGTGTGAATTTGTCTCCAGTAATGGCAGTCAAATAAAGCCCTTAATAATTTCCTGGAGACAGGCAAATCCTAAAGTACAGGGTAAAAATTTTCTTGTGTACAAGAAATAGTACAGATTTCTACAACAGACTGATGGGTTATTTTTTACACCAGTTTGATTTGACACTACTTGATTTGAGCAGAGAGCTTCCAAATGACAATCCCATCCATTAAATTCTAATCTCAGAACATATGGTTAGACAAATTTAATGATAGTATAAAGTTCTCTACTGTAAAACAGATAGATCAAGATTTTCCTTTTTCTGGTGATGGAAGACAAGCTGACTGTTCAGATTGATTTACATTTATTCTGAATCAGTTTTGTGTACTGAAATCATCTCACCTGTTAGTTCTGTCTTTTTGCGAGGCATCATTTGTCCCACAGTCCTCTATATCCTCTTGTACATGGTGGCATTTCAGCTAAAGTCAGGGTCCTAGGACTCTGTCCCTCTGACTGCTGTCAGAGATCTCAGTTTTGCCTTTTGTCACTTGTAAAATACTCTGTTTTTTAAAAAGACATTAGCTTAAACCTGCTGAGATATTGTTTGTCAGGATTTCTCTTGAATTCTTTGTCCACCTTTAAACTAAACAAAAATAAAGCTAATGAGGAATAACATGGGAGTGTCATTTTTGCATAATAATTCTTTACTTCCACAGTACTACTTGGAAATGTCTTTTCTGCCTAGCAATGTAGCAGAGTATCAGTTGTGCCTGAAGACTATGCCTGGGCTATAGAAGTTAGACCTGCATTCAGAATAATTGAGCCCTTTTGCTGAAGTTTTTTCTTAAGAAAATCCCCTATTTTATTTTTTCGCTTCTGAGACTGTAATAAGTAGAAAATTTTTTTCATAGTCTCTCCAATATAACAGAAAGATGTTATCTAAGAGTGTTTGTATGGCTAACTTATTATCACTATTTTTTCCAAGAAAAAGAATGATTCTGCTATTAATATATAATAATGGCCTGTGATCCAATTGTCTTAGCCTTTATTGAACTAATCAGATAATATAAAAGAAGTGATATTACTGTTCCCAATTGAAATTCTGGGCAAATTGCCTGTTTTCATTACTTCTTTTAGTAAGAACTCTTTTAAAACAGCTATACTTCAGTTCTGTGCTCATGCAGCACCTAGCATAACAGCTTCTGGCAGATTTTTGACAAGATAATACTACTAGAAATAATAATTATAATATTTACTACAGTCCTATTCTTATGTCCTGACCTGAGGCTGACTACATAAGAATGAAGCTATTAAAAAAAACAGCTTCCCGCTTAGGGATAGTAACCTTATAAAAAATAACTATGTTTCCATATACTGTTTTGAAAAAAATTGAAATGCTTTATTCACCAATGTTAAATTAGCCATTCTGTGCTAAAAATTTCTGCTATTTGCTGAAAGTACAGCAAGTTCAGATATTCTTTCTCCAGAGGAAGCTAAGCTTTTTTTTCTAGTCAATACTCAGGAGAAACTGCCAAAAATGTCAAGCATAAGAAATTTCATTTTAATTTGCATATATTTGTTTTTCTACTCCTGTGTAATGTTTTTACTGTGTTTAGTTAATGATCAAAATTATAATTTTAATCTTGGCATTAAAGAATAAAATACATTTCTAAAGTATGGAAAGTAAGATCACAATAAATATCAACACCTTCCCTAAGAAGTTCAAGTATATGGTACTGATATACACATTTTGTTTTAGTTGTAGTTCTGTTGCACAACTGTGAGAAATAAGAGAGGACCAAACCTTCTTTTATGTCTTCATGTTTCAAAAAGAGCCAAGAAGCTGAACGGTTCTTCCTCATGTATCCCCTTTAAGGAGTTGGCATCCTTAGGTAAATTAAGTGACTGTTATAAAACCTGTACTTTTATGATGTCCTTTAAAAGTGAATTCAGAGCAACGGAACTGTCACTAAGTAAGCACTGTTGTTCTTTTGAGAATAACTTATGTTCCTTCTATGCATAATTTGATACCTGTGGTTTGTTTTATTCCTGTCTACCCCATTAAATGACTGTGGTTTCAAATACTTCCACTTCCAAGCAGAGCCAAATTCCTTCCCATTTTATCTTTGTACTACTAATGTAGTAGGGCTGCATCTGTTTTATACGCCCTTTTATGCCTCAGCATCTACAGTCTCCTACTGCATATTTAACCTTTCATTTAACCTCTCATCTTAAATTGCAGTGTCAGGGAATTAAGAACAAGGACAAAATGAAATTGGTTTATGTATGTAAAATTTGAGTCTTTCTTGCTTTCCTTACTCATTTTCTTATTTCACTGTGTACTTTACTTACTTCAAGTGTGAGCATAACACACATCTCATTTTGTTCCTAATTCTGTATTTTCCAGTCACTTGTCCTCTACACATAATTTTCAATACTCCTTTAATCTCTCTGTTACATACTTAATTCTTGTGAAGTGTGATTAATATCCTTTTATTGAAAAAGTTTTGCATTTCAGATACATAACTCTGCAAGTGATTTTTTTCTGTAGAGTGTAAGTTACAAAATCTTAATACTTAGATTTCTCTAGTTGCCTCTGAAGGTTTGTGTGCTGGAACCTAACATTAGGAACTTCAAAGATCTTAGAGAGCCTGTACTTTTCAAAACAAAGTTTATTTCAATTTTCAAAATGTAAATCTTAAGGATTTTTGGTAACATAGAAACACAATTTTTTTTCTCACTATTTTTCATAAAGATAAAGATATGTCGCATAGATCCGAATTGAAATCTCTTCAGTGAGATTAAAATCTGGCCAGCAGCTGATTATGTTTTCCACTGCACTTCATGAAGACTTTCATTGTCACTGTTCTTTGGTCACAAAGTGGAAAAGCTTATGAGTAAGCTTATTTGTCTCACACTGTTTCTCCTGAATTGAATAAGATTTTTAATTTTTCGTCCTTGTCCCCATCATACATAAAATTAAATATATCTCTGCAAGAAATTTAAACTTTTCCCTTAAAATTGCTTCAATTAGATAATTCTACTTGAGACAATGCATCTGCATTTCAGTCTTTTTGAATGAATAAATTGTCACTTATACATCTATCTGTCAGAAGATTCTTTATAGAATGATAAAAGAAAAAAAGAATTTTCCAGGGGGAATTGGAGGATTGGAGATTGGTCCAGGGGATTGGAGATTATGGACTAACTCTTCAAATTTTGGTGGAATATTAGTAGAACAAAGTATTAAACAATCTATCAATAATCAATTATATTTAAATAAATCCCAGAAGTAAACATCTAAAATAAAGTCAGTTACATTTTCCTGGTTTGGGGAGAAATTAAGAAACTAAAATAAGCAATAAAATTTTTACAACATGAGTTTGATAAGGTTTTCAACATTCTCTAAAGGGGAACATCATGAATAATGTAGGGAAGCAGGGGCTTTAAGAAATCCTAAAACAGACATGAAGGAAAAAGAAAAAAAATAATATAACATCATCTAAAAACCCCAGTACTTCAAGTCTAATTAGAATTCCTTGCAAGTTTTTCAAGCTGGATATGAAGCAAGTTTGTTTTGGACTTCATTCTGGTCAGTACTTTTTCTGCAAACAGCTTTCCAGTTGTTAAAGAGAAAACATATTTAGATAATATCAATATATGAAGAGTTGCAACTGCAGTAAAAATGGTCAAAAAGGCAAGAAACACAGTTCACTCCATTAAAACTATATGTGAATTCCTGTGCTAAGAGAAATCATATGAAAGTAAAATTGATATGACTAAGCAGTTTTATAAAAATTGTATAAGATGTATTTAGGAATAGAGGATCTTGGTTTTCAATAGATTAAAAATAAAATATGGCTATACTACATGATAGTGTTGTAATAAATCAATCAGAGGTAAAAATATTCTTTGGAGTATATACACAATCATTTTGTATATAAGTCAGAGAAGGAAATAAAGAAGTAATCTTTTATTTTTATACATTGTGTTTCCTTATTTATTTATTTATTTATGTAAGTATTTTTAACCTTGGGATCTGTTGTTGCCTGTGCCCACAAGGGATCAGAAAAGTAGTTCTTAAGTAGTTCAAGAAGGGCACTGAAATTTATCCTTCAACACATGTTTTCAAGATCAGGTTAGACACAACAGTCAGGAACAGTTTAGGGTTGTTTAAAGAAAAGGTATATTTCTCTGATTCTCCTTGACCTTATGACTAGATTGTTAAGCTCTTTATTGTAAGGCTCGATATCCTCTCCAGTATAGGAAATTTCTAAAGTCTCTAAACATAGTGATAGCCTTAGGGTCTTATAGCCTTTTAATATTTGATCACTGGGACATATATACTAAAACTTATTTGGAATGACAGATCCCATATGTGTGAACAAAGAAGTAACTTTTTGTATTTATGCTTGAGTGACTCATATAAACTGGGAAATCAAGAAAAGACTAGTACAGACTTTGTGTTTAGTTTTATAAGACAAAATCAGATAAATGATATGAAAATGGATAAAGTAATACTAATAGCAAAATTAATTAGAAGTAGATTTACATTTTTTTTTTCATTATTTATCACAGGAAGTGAAATTTAAATCATTGACAGGATTTAATTTAGTCTTGGTTAGATATATATTAAATAAAAAGTGCATTACGGATGTAAGAGACTGTGAAGAAAAGCATCTAGCTTACCTAGAGTAGAACATATTCCCATAAAATCACTTTGGAAAAGAATGTTGAGACAGTCTACTGAGGTTTTTAGTGACTTAGTGTGATGGGGATAAATAACATCGTTGACATGAATCCTTCTATGAAAAATTTTAATTTTCAGAATGTTAATTGGAAAACACAAATAACAAAAAGGGAATGCCATGGATTTCCCAGTAAAAATTTTCATCAAATAGTTACTGAAACATGAAGAAGTGATGCTATTTTTGACATATTTTGGGCTTTATTTTTCTAATGATGAGATTAGAGAAGGGCTATAAAAACCCAATCTTGGACTGTGTGTTGAAGTTTGATTCAATTTAAATTAAATGGGAAAAAAACCCCAAACAAACCAGGTCTGGAATTAATACTTTGGATTCAAGTAAAGGGCAAGTTTGATACAGCAAGAGAAAGAAAACCTAAATTGTTATATAGACAAGATTAACTAAGAGAAAGTGTTAAAACTGATAGCGTAGTTTTACCAGCTAAATAAAAGTAGCACCTCTACATTTTATCTGATGCCTGCACTACACTTATTACATCCCAGGAAGCAAAGAAAGGAAAGAAAGCTGTCACTAATTCAGTTTGTTAGGTAAATGACTGAAAGCATTTCAGTGTTTTCACATCTGCTAAAAAAATCAGGAAGCCAGTGGAAGTATTCCAGTTAAATGTTCACACCCCCAAAACAGGGATTTGTTTTCTTGCAATTACGCTTTGCACACTGTGTTTTGATATTTGAAAGAAAAAATCCAGCAACATCTACAGTGGCTTTCAACTAAACATATTAGAAGCAATGATTTATGATCCAGGAAAAAAAGCAACCACACACACTATGATATAATGATTTTAAGGTGCAATGAAGGTGTCCACATTTTAGTAAACACCAGATTCACATAACTTAAAGGTGCCTAATAATAAATCATGTTGTCTCGGTGTTTGTGCTTATGGAACAATATATATGTATGATCTACATTCACTTTAACTCTGGTAAAACATTTTTATTCTTTATAAACAGTATTTGAAGACTACTAATAAAGTTTGTTTTCTGTTTTCTAAGGTGTTTTGTTTTGTCCTATGGATTTATGAGTAATCGAATTTTGTTGCAGTGGGGATTACTGCAACAAGCATATTTCAAACCAGGAGTCCCGTGGAAGCGAAGTATATAAGGACAGATTCGTGGTAGATGTTTCAGAGATGTTTATTTCTCCAGCCGCATGGCCGGAGCTCTGCTGAGGAACTCCGCAGTCACAGGACCCGAGGGTCCTTGGCCACACTGGGGAACACAAACCAACCAATGGGAACGAGGCTGAGCAGGGGCAGGGAAACCCCGTGTCTCCCCCCCAGGGCCCCTCTCCCAGGGCTACACGGCAGGGGAGGAGACCCCAACATCTCACCCATTTTATTTTAATAAAAGGAGAATGAAAACAACTGGATAAACATAACAAGAACAGTTTCAAAACAAAACAAGC
>NW_008237885.1:6528696-6562518 GCF_000691975.1 Corvus brachyrhynchos | reverse complement strand
CCCCCCCGACACTGCGGCTCGCGTGGCTCCGCCCGCGCGCGGGAACTGCCTCACTGCTGCTCGCAGAGCGCTCGGTGCACGTGGCCTGGGCCGCACGGTCCCTGCGCCAGGCTTCCCTTCGCCAAGACACAGCTGACATTGCTCAACTGTCTCGGTAATTAAATAATATTCACGAAAATATTCTTCCATCGGCATATATTTTGACTCCAGTATTAACTGTGTCCAAACGGTTTTCCAAAAGCCCTTGGTAAGAATTAAATCCCAAGAAACATAGAAAAAGTTCTTAAACAACCATGCCAGGAAGTGTTTCAGTTCTTTTTGAGCTTGAATCAAGCTAAAATTTACAAATCGTTGTTCAAGAATCATTTTAAGTTTAAGATAAATGTCCATATGTGGCTCTGAGAGCCAAGAGTCTTCCCATGGTTCCTCCATAGTTTAGATACGGAATAGCAAAGCAAAACCAAGAAGAGGAATCCAAAGTTTCCAGGGTTTACTCACACAAATCAGTCGCTTAGGGATCGGGAATCGTTCTGCTCACAAATCTCCACCATTTGTTGCAGTGGGGATACTGCAACATACGTATACCAAACCAGGAGTCCCGTGGAAAGGACATATATATGGACAGACAGATTCTTGATAGCTGTTTCAGAGAGATGTTTATTTCTCCAGCCGCATGGCCGGAGCTCTGCCGAGGAACTCCGCAGTCACGGGACCCGAGGGTCCTTGGCCACACCACGGAACACAAAACAACCAATGGGAAACAAATGTGACCAGGGGCAGGGAAGCCCCGTGTCTGTGCCCTCAGGGCCCCTCTCCCAGAGCTACATGGCAGGGGAGGGACCACAACAGAATTTCATGCATCTCCAGCTTTAAAAATCTTGAATGGTCCATTACGATATTGAAGCATCACATTCCAGTGTATATTTTGCATCCATAAACCAGTATCAAACACACACGTATAGAAAATAGAATTGTCAGCTTCTCTGCTAATCATTAGGTGGTCTAGATATTTTGTCAAATTTTATTACTCTACCTTTAAAAATACTTTTTTCTCTGTAATAATAAGTTTTAAAAAGTACCTTGCAAAACACCTCCAGAGAAAAACTGTTTCCTGGAGGGTATCAATATCACATACATGACAGAGTGAATGGCATACTATGTGCTTACACACTCGCATGAAAATTTTATGCCTTAACAATTTTTGCTCTCTTCTTTTTTCCTTTTAACAGATTTATTTTTAAATAATTCATATTTTCTTCCTCCTTCTTGTCTTTTTTATTTGCCTTATTAATGACGTTTTAACTAACTTGCCCCCATTCATGTCCTATTCCTCCAAATAGGTTTTTTCCCTCCTCCTTACCTGCCTTTTGGCAACTTCAGGGCTACAGAGATTACTATTTTCTAAGAACATGTCTCAGTTGATTCATGTTTCTAGGTAAAAAATGCAATATTGAACATGAATTGTTTTATAAAAAGTTTCAAAAGACAGTTATCTAAGAAACATTTTGATTATGGTAGGTAGTATGTGAAATGGAAAGTTACCAGAAAACACATACTGGATATAATCACATTAATTTGTAGACTTTATCTGCATATCTTCAAAACCTGTGTTCATATTATCATATGCAAATGGTACTGCCTTGCAAAATTTCAAACTAATTGCATAGTTATGCTCTTTTAAGAACATTTTCAAATATCATTTGTACAGTTGCTTTTATGACTTGAAAATATTCAAGAAATAATGGCCAATTCAAATACAAATTCACTATCCATGAATTTCTAGTTTTCATGCTTTGAGGCACTTTTGCATGTTGTAAAGAATATGTATTTTCCAAAACATCTTGAATTGTTTTCTCAGTGGAAAGAAGAATTAGTTTACGGTCCATTTGGCAATATAGAGAGACTTTAGATTAGCAGGTTGTATTGCTTAAAGTGTAGTTGAAGCTTTAACTTTTTTGGGTTGTGCATTTTTGGGTGTTGTGTTTTTTTAATTTGTTGTTGTAAACAATTACTCTATGTACAAACACATTGGGGACAATCATGGACAGTACTATATTTTGCTTTGTATTTATGCACTCCAAAGTAAATAGTCGATAATACCCAGGGAGAAATTCAGCCCCAGGTTAAGACATTCAGGTTGTCTCTAACATCTCTCTATTAGTTAGATGTCTTCATACATGTTCTATTTGGTCTATGCACTCGTTTTGAGAGAAATGTTCAGCTCATTCTAAAATGCCTGTGCATGTTTAGTGAGTAGTACACATTTTCCAGGCAACACTGGGCTCTCTGTATTTGTTCATACATTGCCATCTACTATTGTTGATTTGTCCTGTGTTTTCCTACTTGATCCTCATTTGCTGCAGACAAATAAAGTTAGGTGTCTTAAAATCTGAAATTTATTTCTTAGAAAGATATTGTGGCTCAGCTTTGGACTTAGACCCTAAAATGTGGACTAGATAAAACACATATTGTTTCATGGAAGTTGACATAGATAAAGTGCTCATATCATCAGCTCTTTAAAAAAGAAAAGACGGCACTTCAAACATATTTTCATTTCAGTGGTGATTTACTGTTTTATTATGAGAATTTTTCTAAAACAATTCATAATTCGGGGACTAAAAAATAATTCATAAGTGTAAAATATGCTGTCCAGGTCAAATAAATACAGATTTATCTAAAGGCAGTGGTTGGATTTGGGATAGAAAATGAAAATAGAAGTAGAAAATGAAAATAAAATTTCCAGGAAAATAAAATCAACTCCAGATATTTAATTTGGATGACAATGTTTCTTGTGGTTTCCCTAATGTTGGCTGTCCAAATTATTTCATCTTTAAGTAGCGTAATGACTGCAAAATTTAAGACATTCAGATGCACAGCTTCTCTTTTCTTCTCTCTTTTCTCTTTGTTTTTATGTGGTTAGCATATCAGTTTCATCTTTTTGTGCCCCATGCTGGATTTTTTTTTGTAAATTTTGATGAAAGCATGCTCTTTTTCCAGTCTTTCCCACAGGACTGTGAGGATTCCCTGCAAACTCTCCATCTGATTTGAACACACAAGCAGCATACTGTGTCAAAGCCCCCTTAAACACTGGTGTCCCCTTCTATTTCTAAGCTACTGACATTGACTAAAATAGTTCAGGTCTCTTTTGAAAGACTTGCAAAATTTCTCCTATCGGCAAGAAAGATTTGGCATGTCATTGTGCTTCAGACTTCACTTACACAGAGAATGATTTGGATCTTAACAATAAAACAAATGCTATTTTAGATTTTTTAACAGCACATTAAGTAAAAAAAAAAAAAAAACCAAACACCCTGGAGGCATCCCTTCTTGCCCTTATTTTCATTGCTTGAGTTATATTTGTTAAAAAACCTCAGTCTGAGTAATGTCATTTCTTTAAGAAAAAGTCATATACATGTTGGCACATTTATAATTGTTATTTCAAGTATGTAAATCACTGAAGTTGTAGAGTAGAAAAAAATCTTTATGTTCTGTAAAAATGCAAGTTTGTGAAGTTGAATTCTACATTAAAAAACAAAAATAGTCAATTATTTTCATTGCTTAATGTTGTTTTGAAAAAAGATAATTTTCTGATTGTCTTGTGAGAAACAAAGAAAATTAAAGGATATTTTAAATTAGACAAACTTGGAAAATTACATAGAGAAACAAATAAGACAAGATCATTAGTGTCATAGTTTCTCAGCACAAAATAATATAAGAGCATCTATAGTTTTTCAACTCTATTCTTAAAACTTCATATTTTATCTTACACGGCATACCTAATTAGTGATGCTGATATATTTACTCAGGTAAAATCTTTTAGCTTATGTGAGTGATTTATGCATTAGTAAAAGGAGCTCTACTAACACAGCGAAATAATGACAGTTATTACAAGTATTATTAATAATAACACTAATAAAGGCAGAGGAAGGAGAACAGAAAGAAGGGAAAGTAAAGGAGAAAATAAGACAAGAGTTCTGTACTTGATTTGCTACTTATATACTAGGAAAAATCTCTACAATTGTGTCCTAAAATATGACACAGACTTTTTATCTTCTGATACAGTGATACCCATAAACATTTAGGTTTATGCCTAATTGTGCATGCAGTTTACAACACACTCTAGCTATGAAAAAGTAGAATTTTTAAGCAAGCATTCTCTGCTTGGCTTTGGAGAATAAATCATGTCAAAATGTTGCACTTCTGGTTTTTATTCTCAGGCCATATTATACATCTTTTCTTATTATACCTACATGAGGTATGTTAATGTTGGTTATTCTGACTTACTAGAGCTCTACATGGATAAAACTCTCATTCAGCAAGAAAACCATATTTCTTGTTGTTGCCAACTGATTGTACACTTACAATAAGGCTTTCAAAAAAGGATTTTAATGTTTGAAAAAATCACTTTCCTCTACTGTTTAAGTTGATATAATCTGTGGACAACTGAACTATTGCATCAATACCTTCTGAGCTACCAATTACATGACATTTGAGATTTACAAATGATATTTGGAATTAATATTATGATTGATTTTTGGGGTATGTTATCAACTTTTTTTATCAAGTGAATATAATCATGTATTATCAGCTGAACTGTCTTCAATATGTAATTTAGAGCAAATGTGATATTTGGGGCTTCACTACTCTTTTCATTCCTTTTCTTCAAGGGTAAAGGTAAGGGAAAAAAACCCAACAACATAAATTTCTCATATGATCTTTTAATTCTGAGTCCATATTAGCTGTTGGCATTAAAGAAGAAAACATTATGATGTCTGAGATGAGGGAACTTCAGAAGCACAATGTATCACCATGTTGAGGCTTGTGTCCCAGGAGCATTTCTCTGGCCCGAAAATTCTCCATGTAAAAATCCTCCATGAAAGAAGGTAGTATAACTAGCCTGTACCCTTCTCTGCAGTTACTGCATAGGCTGGATGTCTGAAAAGGGTTGTCATGGATTCTTTATTGTTTCTTATATGGACAAAATCCAATATAACTGACAGAAATGACCTTATGACTTTTATCACTGATAGCCATATTGTCACTATCTACTGCTTTGTTTCTTCTGTTTTTTGCTTGCTGGTTGTATTAGTCTTCCATGACAATAATTATGAATTCCAATACAGTTCCAATGAATAGTTTTGTACCTTAAGAGCTCCATATAGTCTAAATTACTTTTTTTCCCCCACAGCTTTCTCATTGTCTTAAATCAGTTTTGTGGAAAGCACCTCAGAGGAAAACCATGCATCCGTTCTGGAATTTAATCCCAAACCAGTTTGAAGGCAATATAACTTTCTTTTGCACAGATCAAATAAAAAGAATCATGTGCTTTATGGCACCATTCTGGGTAACTTCTCTATTTTGGCATTCCTCTCTGAATTATCAATACAAATTAACAATACAAATTAAATCTTCCAACTCTCACCATAAATCCACATACCTTTAATACTGAATCCCATGTTTTGATTTCAAAATGATTGGACACCTGCATTATGATTTGTTTCTCTAATGGATGGAATTAGACTCAGTTGTGTATGAAAAAGAAAAGGATAAAATTAACAAATAGCCAAAATTCACATGGATATTTCCATTTAAAAGATTGTTCATAATTTTTTCACTCTCTCATGAAACGAATTAGAAATTGTACCTACCTATGAATGTTTTTGTGCTGATTTTGGGGATAATTTTTTTCACAGTAGGTAGTATGGGGTAGTATTTGGGATGTGTGCTGCAAACAGAATCAATAATACAGAGGTATTTTTGTTGCTGAACAATGCTTGCTCCCCATCAAAGCCTTTTCTGTTTCTCATACTACCCCACCAGCTGGGAGGCAGGGGGTGCACAAGAAACTGGGAGAGACACAGACAAGATAGCTGACCCCAAATGACCCAAGGAATATTCCATGCCAAATGGTGTCATGCTCAGTATATAAATGTGAGGGAAGAAGAAGGAATGGGGGATGTTCAGAATGATGCCGCTTGTCTTCCCAGGTCACAATTAGGCATGATGGAGCCCTGCTTTCCTAAGGATTGCTGAACACCTGCCTGCCTGTGGGAATCAGTGAATCCCCTTACAATTCAGAACGCACTTGCAGTCTTGCCGTTTCCTTCAAAGTCAGGTCATAATTTAAATAGAGTTCCTGGCAATTTTATTGTCTAAGATATGTCTAAGAAGTCACTATTATTTCTCCACAGTTTTCTTTTCTCAGCAAAATATTAAACCTTATTTTCATTTGACCATTTTTCCATTTCCTTTTTATTTTGCTAAAGAATATTTTTTTTCCTTGGTGCTTTAGGGCTGATTTAATAAACTTCATATTTAAATGAAGAAGATTTCATATTAAAAAACAAGAAAATATATCAAAAAAAGACATAAGCCAGACTCCTGTGTTTTTTAAAAAAAACAACCACACATATTTTCTTCGAGTTGTGGAATTTGCCTTTTGAAACTTTCTGTCTATGACTTCAACCATCTCAGGAATTCAGATAAGTTATTGAGAGAAAGTGGTTTAGGAGGGTTCTCTTACGTATAGTTAAATCTCTCTCTCTCCACACATGGAGTAGAAAACACTGTTTATTATGGGTGTTGAGCATGATTCTTGGGTCCTGCAGTTCCCAAAGCTCTGTTACAACAAGGCTCAGGGATTGCTATCCATCATGGACTGAAGGTGTGCAAGGAAGAAAGAGCAAATTCGCTTCTTGTACTGTAGCCTGTCAATGTCCGAGCCCACCTCTTGATCATGTGTCATTTGCTAGTACAGACACAGCTGCAAGAACAAGTTGCATATATCAGCTGTGTTCTAATTTGTTCTGATTAGGTTCAGATGCACTCAGCTAATGACTTGTAATATATTGCCTCTGTAGCTGTTGGTGTTCCATTTTACACAGAGCACTCTATCAAGGAAAAATTCGGGATGAAGTGGTGGTAAAGAAATATTTCTTTGTCTGTAGAAATACCTTTCTTTCTATCACTAATTTTCTCAGATGTCTCTTTGCTGCAGCAGAACACATTGAATGACTGCAGGATAGCCAGTATGTGCAGTAAGTGGGGAACTTAGTATGCAGGAAAAAGATTCTCTCTACATAGCGTCCATAAAAATGGTATATTATTTCATATATAGAATTCTAAAACTTACTTTTTTTCTGAAAGGGCTGTTATTTCTATGACATATACAATACAATGATGTTTGAGATACTACAGACTCAGATGTTGTCTAATATATCAATTACTTCCTTTGTTGTTACACTTTTTTTTTTGCTCGTCTAGATGAAAAAAACAATCACAATAATCATACCAAGTCAACATTAATCTGTGAATGAGTATGGAACACACAGAGTTGTTGAAAATGGTTGATTTAAATAATGACTTTAAGAAGAGCAACATTAATTAAATAGGCTTTTCCTCTTTTTTTAAGTATGTAGGATTTCTACGGTACTGATTTAGTACTAAATACTATAAATTATTATATTAGTTATATTTAAACAATGGGTTTAGTTCTACAAAACATCATAATTCCTACTTCTGTTGCCCAGAGGGGAATTTAAAATCTATAATTTCACTGTTCAATTCACTATATAATCAATGAAGAGTGATAATCATCACGTAGAAAATCCAGAAAGAGCTGAATGATGAAGGGGGAGCCACAATCTTCTGTCTAAAGGGAATGCTAAACAAATTAATCTTTCTGAAATATATGTTTATCCAAATGCCACTGCACTAACTTCCCACGTCCAGTAGACTGGGGAGGTTTTAGCCAGCTGATCATGTCTAGATGCATTGAGCATGCACCAACCTGGGCTACACCCTCTCCTTTGAATTTCTTAAACTAAAAGAAAACAAAAAGCAATAGTTAGGCTCATAAGTTAATTATAAAACATGGTAATGTAGGTTCCTCTCCTTGATCTTAATGATTTTTGCTGTGCTATATACCTATTATTATCTTTTAAACTCTATAGTAGACTATTTTCATTACCACTGTAAGTAAAACGTGGATAATGACATCGATTTACACTTTCCCCTTACATTTAATCACAAATGTTAACCGGACTCTAAGTCACATCCTGTTCATTCAAACACCTGTCAAAGTAACATGTAAGATGTTAGGAAAGCATTTTTGAATGTCATAGTGACGGCCTGTAAAGATTTAAAAATCATTTATTATGCAACGTTGATTGAGAGATCAAAATTTAATATTGTGGTATGGATTAAAATCCTGTCATTTTTATAGAAAAAAACCATGGGTTGTCTATGCTGGCATCTGTACTCTTTGCATTCAAAACTATATCTGGTAAGATTGTTTGCACTTTTCTTTGTACCACTTTATTCTGAGAATTTAGATCATAGAATCACAGAATGGTTGGGGATACAAGGCAACTGTGGAGGTAAAAATATTCTCTAATTGCCTAAACCCTTTGTATACAATTTTTAGAAGTGGCTATTTTAATATCACCACAGAGGGTAAAAGTAGGCACATTTAAGAGATGTTTCAGTTTTTCTTACTATAGAATTGACCCTTAAAAGTGTCTTAGCCTTGATTAAAAGCAAATATTAGCTGACTAGCATTATTGTGCATATTGAATCTTTGGGTTCTGTTTCAGACCCTTGAAATCAGTAAAATAAACTTGACTAAGGTGCTATATATTGTTAAAGTAAATAGCAGAGCCTAATTCTATGTCTGCAAGCTAAAGCAACAGTTTTTTCAGATGTGATCTCTAACACTAAGCATAAATTCTGTGATGCCAGGAAACTCTCCGGAAGGTTGGACTTTTTTCAGTCCATACCAAAGGATTTTTCGTGTACTGAATTGAATGACTTATATGGATTCCATTTACTGTTTGTCTGGTTTATTTTTTGTTGTTTGGTGTTTTTTCATTTTGTTTTTCTTTTGATGGAAGCTTAGTTCTCACTTCAATGCTGTTTATTACAGTCTTCATCTAGTTTGGCCATTCCGTCTCAAGCACAGAACTTCTGAAACATGCATTTAACATGTCCTTGCACAGGACAAGAAAAAGTGAGATCTCTTCCTGTTAGTCACACCATATCAACCCTAGAAATTCCAAATATGACAGGATCAATAGATGTCTACACACAATTATTGCAGGTTGAATTTTTAACCTATTCATAAAGCCAAAATCTTTGACCACCTATAGTCATGGACAACCAATGTATGTACTGGATAATACTCTCATTTGAATAAGACCATATATTAATGAAATTCCTTGCATCTGGAAAGTAGTACAAATAGTAGAAACTTTCTTTTAAATTCAGGATATACCTAATTAAAACAATGCCAACAGATGACTATTCAAAAAGAAAAAACAACATTTCAAACATATTATACATGTATTCTTCTTTTTTGTTTTGCATTACATTCTTGATTCATTCAAGTAATTATTATAATTTTTAAAAGAAGCTTTTATTTCTATAATAACTACACTGGAGAGCTTTAACAAAAAATAACTTTTGTATGTAAGTCAAGATTTTTTAAAAAATCAAATATAATTATTATCTATGTGTGTTGTATCACTTCCAATGATAAAAGAAGGACAAAAATAAATATAGACTGGATTAAAGAAGAAATAGGGAATGTAGTGTTTTGATTGATAGAATTTTTACTATAAAAGTAGTAGAGAAAGAACAAAAAAGAATGTGATTTAACCTAGGACTGTGTCTTTGATCATTTATGTGTGTAGCTTCAGGCTTTGTCAAAGGAGGCAAAGTAAGAAGTAATTCTGAAAATATTATTGTAGAAACTGTTCACTTATCAAAAGTATTAACAAAGATAAATGAAAATGTCTAAAAACAGAGCTGTCAGTGGTGTGACTTAAGACAGCTACAAGACTAGCATGATAACCAACAGTATTGTGATCCTAAGCTCATGCCTCATGGGATGCCTCTACTGAGAACTTTTAATGAGTCACTTTGAGCAGTCTGCTTTAATTTGCATCAGAAGTTTCCAAATTCTCTTGAAATATTCCCTTGTTGTTGTTTCACCCTCCATCCTATGCTACATTTGATTTAAATGAGCACATAGATCTACAACATCATCTAACATGGTTTTGAATCCCCTGAAGGAAGTAGCATTTCTAATCTTTGAGATTTGTGTCAAGTTTACAACATTTAAAGGAAACTCCTGCCAATTTATTAAATACATATTCCTAAGAAAACTCGAGCTTTAAAATACGTGAATAATGGTTTGACTTGTCAAAACTACACTGAAAGGTACTTGGCCATTGCTGTATTCTAAAGTAGGTTTTTTGCCTCAGTTTATTTTACTTCATTAAACTGAATATGGGAAAAAGACTTGAAATTGCTGAAAGAGTGATATCTTGTTATATCTATTATACTGTAGAATTGTGTACTGTGTATATTTGTGTATTTTGTATGATAGGTAGATAATAGACATGAAAAGAGGGATTCCTAAATTCAATTATTTGGGATTGATAGAGCCCAAACTTATATTTGTTATTTAGACTTCATGCAAGAAAACTGAATCCCCCTCCTACTGAATTATTATAAAAAATCAGGTAAACCAAGGAGCAATGTAACTGTGCATTCCAGCAAGCAATGTTCACTGTAGGAGTTCTGGCCTCCAGTCACTTCTCCAAGGACTGTGAAGATATTTTACATCACATTTCAATGGAATGGTGCACAGAACTCCCCCTAAGGAACCATCCTAGTACCAGATCTACAGCATCATGTCTTTTGTTTACTTTCTTCTGCAAGGAATTTTCAGGTATTTCCTGCAAATTTTTAAAGTTTCAACAGCACTCACTGTAGAACAGCCAGCAATTTTACTCAAGAAAACAACTTGCTTTTCCTTATTGGATTTGTGAGTCTAGGGAAATACCCTGGGGAATTTTCTGACATCCTTGGTTGATTTCATACAAGAAAGATAGTGATGGTTGCTCTACATTCTAAATAAGCAATTAAGGATGTTTTTAACCCTTGAAAATAAATGTGGTGATGAGTTTCCAGAGAAAGTGGAAATATAAAAGTAGCAAACTCACATTGGGTGACAAGGGGAAATTTCAATTTTTAGCAGTTTTTAGAAAGTTATATATATACACCATTAGTCTTATTTTCTAACTTAAATTGATAATATGAAGAAAGTTTTTGTATTCATAGGGAACAAGGTTTGGTATGATAACGGAAGGGGGAAAAAATCAAAAGCAAAAAACTAGATAGAAGATAGAAACACACCACGAGTGGCTTAAAGATAAGGCTTTTCTGTATTCATTCCATTCAATATTTAGAAACTGTGTGAAAATTACTTGCAGGACGTCTGAATTAGAAAAATAAAGAAGGTTATAACAAATAGCACTGCAAATAAATGCCCCTCTTTAAACCATCTGAGTGAGGAAAAAATGAATCTGTGCTGTTTGAATAAGGTGTAGACAAATGGAAGAAATCAAAACCACAGGTCAACATGGTTTGAGTTTAAAAAAAAAGAACATTTTTTTCTGACTGTTGCCATGAGGCAAATGCTGGACCTGACCTTGGTGCTGAACAAAGTTCTCTTTGTAAGGTTAGAAATGCTCTACAGAGTGGAGGAAATTATCCTGATTGTATTAATCTGGAAAAAAAAAGGAATCAACTCTTCTCAAAATATTTCTTAGCATCCAAGTGCCTAACCTTTCCCTAGCTTTATATTTCAGTGATTTTGGTAAGGAAAGGAAGGGGGGAAAAACAAGGAACAGCTTGTAATTCAAAATATGATCCTTAAATTCTGCTGAGTAAGAGACCAACTTGGCTAAATTGCAAGTTTTTTTCAGTCTCAAAGGGAAAATACACAGAATCTATAACACTTGCATCTTGAAAACATGAATAGACAAAATAAACAGGTCAGGGGACACATGAGATATCATTAGCAAGGGAGTAAGGACAGCGTTTTTTTCCCAGATGCATATAAGCTATAATATATATTTAAAAAAAAAAAAAAAAGTTTTCTTCCTGCTTCACAGAGAGATGAAGAAAAAATGTTAAGTATGAAGCATTTGATACTTTTTTTAATTAGACTTCAGAAAGTCACTTTTGGCTTTTATTTCACTTAGAGTTTTCAGGTTCTGTGAAAACTCAATCTTGGCCCATAGTTATTATGTGTACAGGAATCTGTCAGGGGTGGGGAGGAGAGGGAATCAAAACCCAACATCGTTGTAGAGAAACTTACTCATGTTAACACACTATTACCACAATATCCCACATTGTTTCAAAGATTAGCAGCATGACCTGAGCTAAACTGGTGAGAGGTCAGACAATTTTATTTCAGACATCTTCATTAAAGACTGAATGTCCTTACCCAGCCAACAAACTCATCACAGTAACTTGAATAGCTATCTTGTATTTCCGCTCTTCAAGATCTAATTTTAACTTACACTTTGCCTAATATATTTTTTAAATGAGTTATGTGACTTGATCAGCCATTCTCTACCAAGTTTGTAAAACAGCTGCACTGAAAACTGAAAACTTATATGAATATTTGCTGAATTAAGAGCCAAATAAAGATAAACACAACATATTCAAAGCTAAAGTCTTTAATTCAAGTTTTTCTTCACTTTTTCTCAATTTTTCAGTCATTTACTGCCTTATGCTATCTGGTACCTTCATTGTTAACAGTATGCATCCATACTCTTTAAAAGATGAAATCATCCAAGTTCTCAGATTAAGGCCCTCTGTGCTTGTACCATCTCAGCAATGAAAGACCACAGTAATTGAGCCAAACTCAAACTTAAATGAATTCATTGCCAAAAATTCCTGAAGAGAACTGGTTGTGGAACGCCATCTTCTCATTTTTAATTTCAGATTCTCTACTGGCTAATAGAGATTCCCTTTATTTTATTTCAAATAGCAACTTTTAAAAAAATGCATGCCTAAAATGACGAGCTTCATATCTGTCTACTAGATAGAAAGGAAGCAAGAGTAAGACATGCAGATACGCTGTGCACTGAAGTAAGATTATTTGTTTTTGTTAAAAATACACTCACTTAAAATTCTAAAAGCATAGTCTATGAAATGCTGTGGACAGATAAGTACTCCGAAATTTTCCATTTAGCATCAAATCAGAGCAAGTGTAAGAGTTATCTGTGTTTATTCGGAATGAGCCAGTATTAGTTTCTAAGCTGACAAACATGATCCTTGACTGAGGTCATTTTAGCACTTAATAAGAATTATGTTTTATGCTACAACTCCCTTCTGCAGTCAGCTTGCTTTAAAGAAAATGAATCTTTAAAGGAGATGGTGCCTTGATATCTGACATGTGGGAAACACTAATATTTTTCTCTTATCTTCTAATAATTTATTTGGATTAGTATAAACCACTATGATCTATTTATATGATATATAAACAATATAAATAATAATTATTATTAAATAATAAACAGATTTTTACAGAAATCCTGAGCAAAGATTTTATCTTAGTGTCAGGAGACTACTGTCTCATATTGTTTTTTACCCACATACTAAGATGTCCCCTCAGGCATTACAAAGAACTTCATGTTTGTGGTATAGTTCACACTTTTAAATACATCCCTTTCTTTTTCTTTAGTGTAGGAAGCTGCTTCAGCTGTGATTTGGTCTCTCCTTAACACCATATAAGTTACTTAAGACCTCAATTTACATATGAAAATTCATTAAAATGACTTTTTGTAGGATCCAATTCTGGTCTGCAACTTAATTTCATTTTGTCTTTAACAATATTTTTCTAAGTACATTCAAGATAGATAACAAGAGAAAAACATTGCCTTAAAATCTATGACTTTATGTTATGAACATTTTTCTAATGGAATGATGGGTGGAAAGAAGAGACAGAGATCTAACATTTTAGCTGTGTTTGCCAAAATCGACAAACTGGTAAGGAATATGTGTAGGCTAAAATTTTATACTGCTTTGTGTGTACTATGCACACACACTTTTTATTTTCGTCAGTTCAGAACTATCTAGACATGTGCTGTGCTACACAAAGTTGACTTATGCTGTTATATTTCTTACAAAATAAAATAATAAACACATATAATTTAGAAGTTTACTTAATGTTTTGAAATCTCAAGACATGTTCAGAGAAACTGAAAACAATAGCTTTTTATGGGTGACATTTAAGGAAAAATCTAGAGTCCTTTAGATATATTGAAGGTAAAGTACATCACAAAGCATGTGAATATCCCTTTCTTCTACAAACAGTACTTAAAATTGATTTTCCTGACATTTTCATTTTTCTCAAGCTAAACAAATATGTTAATTGATAACAAATACACCTCCCATGATGTGATCTCTACAGAAATTACCAGGTATTTTGCATTCCCCTTTCTGGGATAAATTTCAAGATGAATTTGTTGTAAACTCTGTTCATAGGAAAAATAAACAAGGAATTTTTTTTTCCTCTTGGAAAGTATATATTATTATCACAGATATAATCTTAGAAGAACCCTTGTAGCTGGCTTGGACAAAATTTGTGTGCTTAAAATTAGAATAGTTTCCTTATAAAGATTATTATTTATACCTTGTAGACTTGTCCCCTATCTTCTACAATTAGACTAACTAAATTTGAGTATGTGTTCTGGTTTTCTGCAAGAATATAAACTTTATTATTTGACTTTTTAAACTGTATTTTTGAAACCCTCTCAGAAGAACACAGGGATCCAAATAAGGGTAATCTTCCACAAAGAGTATCTATCTTAGAAGCAGAGTTTGCCCAATAAAGAAATGAATTTATGAAATCCAAATAGTAAATCAAAGAAATTGAGGCAATTAAAAAATATAAAATAAAAAAATTACTTATGGCAACAAAAAATGGTTGAATTAAATTACAATCTCTAATAAAAATAGTGTTCTAATCAGTTGTCTTGAAAAAATGCTTTAGAAAACAAAAAGTGGAAGTTGTGAAACTGGGAAATCTCTAAGTAGTAAAGCAGCCAAGAGGACACAGAAGAATGCTCAGTATTTCTCCCTTGGCATTGCTACTCATTTTTCTGTGGAGCATAACCCCGCAGCATTCGTTGTGGTGCACCCCAGGGGAAGTCAGTCAAAGGTACAAGACTAAAATCTTTTCTTCAGGAGTGTCTAGTGAAAATCTCCACTTCATTGCTATTTCCCATGTCATAGCTCACTGCTATCTAAAGCAACTATTTTAAATAATGTAGATGAAAACTTTTGGAAACTGTTTAAAAGTCCATTATCAAGATTAAATTAAACTGCTTAAAACAGAGTAGATTAATTATGTATAAAAGAAAATGTACTTACTACACTAATTTAGTGAATAATAAAGGCATAATGCCATATTTTGAAAAGTAGAAATATGGAGTAAAATAAAAATGTGTTTACAGAGTGGTTTTCCCTCAATTGTGTTTAATCAAGAATTTCAAGTGTTTGGAAAATTGTGTAATTCTTATTCAGAATTCAATTAAATATTCCTGAAGAATATGGGAAATAAACAAAAAATATATAAAATAGCAACAAAAAATTTACATTATAAGTATTTGATTCAGTTCAACGTGATTTTATCTGAAGATTTTAAGTCTTCCATAAAACTAGTGGCTATTCTAAATCACTGTTAGACTGTTATTGTCTCCTCTAAAGATGTGTCTTATACAAGTAAAAACCAGTGACTGTGTGCATCACTAGGACAGAGAAGCTACTAGAGGCCTATAGGAGGGGTGTAGTCTGGGAGCATTTCACAGGTCCAGAAACAACTTCCAGTGACCTTTCAGCTTCATCCCCAACAGCTCAGTTTCTGAAGGAAAAGAAACAAAACATAGCTGATGTATGACCTGGGAATGAGGACCAGATTCCCCCTGGTTCAAATTTTAGACAACGGGGACCAAGACACTGTGAAATGTCTCTGCCTTGTTTATATGTGAACAATAATACTGTTGCTTAGTATTCACTTCAGGCTCTCAAGACAGATCCCAAAATATAAGTCCTGTTTCTTCAGGACTTGTCCTCTGTTGAGTCACATTTATTCTCAGCATGTTGCTGTGTTGACATCAAGAAAACAGACTGAATAATAAATCAAAAGTAAGATTATGAATTCCTCACTGCAAAACGTTATAAAACTTATGTAAGTATCAGGATTCTGAATACAATAATTTCAACATGTGAGGGCAATTATTACAAGATTTGAAAACATGTTAAAGATGCAGTAAAGAAGGAAGGACAATCATGACATTGTAATGAAAAATATTACTCAAAGATACTTTTTTATCACACTTTATTTTGTTTGTTTGTTTGTTTTGCTGAGGTTTTGTGAATGCATGTGAAGAGATTAGGGAGAGTGTGAACTGTATGGTTGGCTTTTATTTTTCTTATAAGTCAGGGGAAGGCAATAAATAAAACTTTTAAATTATGTTAGATATAATGCTCTTATAATTGAAAAAATGTGAAAATTAGAAGATGTGGCATAACTACTGCTGCTTACGTGCAAATGTCAGATCCAGAACAAGATTTTATACTCCTTATTCCTGAACTTTAGGCACCTTTTTTTGAATAGTGCACATGTCCCAAAAGTTATCAGCAGTATGTGGCTAAGAGATGCTTAAGTTTTACCCATGGCTCAGAAACATTCTTCTGGGGCAGTTCCAATGTCAACTGCCTGTACAAACACAAACTCTCCTATAAAGCCAAAAACATGAGACTGGTAGGGCATATGAAGAGCAAAACTAATAGTCAGGAGTCTCCAGGTCTGTCAGAAAAGTATCCACAAATCCCAGATTCTGGAAATTAGCATATGATGAAGGAAAAACTGGTTCAGGGAATCTTGCCATGTGCTTTCATTCGAGTCAAAGTGCTTATAAAAATTGGGTTTGCTCTGTGTAAATCAGGATTAGTTACATATTTGTAGCTCACTAGGGTGCTATTTTTTTTCAGGAAAGCTTAAGCATTGAAACAATACTGCAGAATATATTAAGTCCTCAAAGTTACTGTACTCTAAGAGCTTTCATTTATTTGTCAAATGCTCTTTCTATTTTTCTAGGGGACAGAGGAGGACCCTGAAAATCTGTATTTGGTATCTCTACTATCTATTTGTATCAAGTGAATCAGTTAGTCTGTGCAGTCTGTTATATTTTCCATCATCTAAATGAGTGGTTGTGGATCCATTAAAACCATCGTTGCTGTTTTCCTATCTTGACTGGATTTCTGAAACTGCTCATGATGAAGAAGGAAATGAACAAGAAAACAATGATTAGGTTGTCTTACCACAAACAAGTGATCATTGCTCCTGAAAGAGCTCCTCCCTAAGGCTGAGATAAAATTACCTGTGACGAGAATGACTGAGGGATTGAGTTAAATTCCCTGTATAAAGGGTAATGTTTGCCTGTCTCTCACCTCTGAACTAAAAGCCTATTCTTTCACCTGCTGCTCAAGGTCAGAATACAGGTTATAGTTTGCCTATTTCTTACTTATTTAATATTTTATGTCATTGATGGATTATTTTTCTCAAGACTAAAGAGGAATCCCCTGAACTTCAGACTGACTTTTGAGTGGAATAAGGAGGTACTCTGTTTTCTCACAGAAAACTCTGGACTTAGTATAAGATTTAGCAAGCTTCAGGTACTAATTTCAAAAATGGAACTATTTCCTAATAGCACTCAGAAAAGGGCTGAGACAATAGTGTCTCACAGGAACAGCAAGGAGCTGTGTAACAACTCATGCATGAAGGTTCCTTTTCCTTGTATAGCAGAAGGTTAATGTGTCCTAAGCACAGGCTGAGAATAATCTTTCCTGTGAAAGGAAGAAGTAAAGAAAGGAGTGAAGGCCTGCATTATTACATTATTTGGTGAGAACGCAGGTTAACAAGACAATGTCCCTCACATCTTTTCTTTTGACTTGCAAATCAGACAAAATACCAGCAAGAAAACCAAAGCCATTCTTTGGAAAATAAAAATGTTTGGGCAGGTTTGAAAACACTCCCTAAAAAAAGTGAAAACACTTTCTGAAGGGTATAATTTTCTTTTTGAAACGATACGTATTCTTAAACCATCAAATTGAAAGGCTGATATCCCAGCAGACCATGTTTGATTACTTGCCCAGAGTGCAACAAAAAGATAGGCTTGGAATTCTTTTATTTTCACAGACTAAAGAGACATAGTCAGTGAGGAGCTGAGTGCTTCACTTACTGTATTTCAAAATATCTTGGGAGAAAATCCTATCCTTTAAAATTTTGGCTCTGAGGGTTAGTAGGAGGACAATAGGACTAATAAGAATATAAGAGGCTTCGTGACATACCCATTTGTGTGGGATTTCACATGTCATTGTTTGTGAAAAGTAGCTGGGTTTTGATCCGGTTTGGTGCATGCTTATCAAAGAACAGTTAAAAAGATATGTTTATATATAAGATACCTTCTTTGTCTCTTCTGAGCAGTGAAATCTAATCCTACCTACTTATTTACAGACTGAGACAGAAGTATTCCTCAGTGAATTACACAGAGAAGCCTGGGCATTTTGCCAAAGAGTACTTGTAGGTCTTCCAACTGGAAATGTGTATATTTTTTTATAATGCACATCTACTTTTGAGGAGACTGCTTGCTGTTTCAAGGTTATTATAAGTTATTCAAGTAATCTTCTTGCTCCCTTGTCTGTACCATATGCAGAACATCAAAATTACAAGTGGCTGAGCACCCTATGCTTTGAACCAACATTGCTTGTGCTTAAAATAATAGTCATGCAAAAGATAATAGAAACAAAATCAAATAACTAAGTCACTAAATGTATTTTGAAATATTTCAAGGTAATTTACACAATTAAGCTTGTATTATGGTGTTTGCTAAAGAGATGATGATAAATGAGCTATGACACGCAAAATGGCTGCTTCACTTAAAAGAACAAACAAAAACAAAATTTAAAAAAATGTAAAGTGGTCTTGAGTAGTATGAGATATTTTTAATGTAAAACATTGTTTCCTTATATTTTGAAAATCAATTCAGATATTTTCATCATTGTTTTCTACATTTAACAATTTAGATAGAAGTCTTTTGTTAAATGAAACTGAAAGAAATAGTTTTCTCTAGGTGAGTATACCCATGTACATTTGAGAAGTGAAATTCTACATGTATACTAATAGCTTGGTCAACCAAAAAAGACAAAATGACAGATTGTTGGTTACTGTCCACTATCCGTATTTACAGTAGGTTTCAATTCTATGCAGGATATGAAACATTCAGAAAAATATTGGGTGTATATATACAAAGGGAGATGATCAAGGGACTGGAGCACCTTACCTACGAGAACAGGCTCAGGGAACAGGTGCCATTGAGAGTGGAGAAGATTAAGGCTGTGGGGGGACCTTATAGCAGCATTCCAGTTCCTAAAGGGGGCCTACAAAAAAGCTGGAGAGGGACTTTTCACAAGGGCGTGTAGTAATAGGATAAGGAAGAATGACTTTCTTAGGGGAATAGATTTAAATTAGATATTAGGAAGAAATTTAAAAATATTTACTATTAATGTGGTGAGGCACTGGGACAAGTTGCCCAGAGATGTTGCGGATGACCCATCCCTGGAAGTGTTCACGGCCAGGCTGGATGGAGCTTTGATTAACCTGGTATAGTGAAAGGTGACTCTGCAGGAGGGTTGGAACTAGATTATGTGGATGCAAAAAGGCAGGAGCAGAGGAATTTTCCAGCTGCTGAAGCATTTGTGAAGTTTTTCCTTTCTCATGCTTAAGCTGAGTAACAGAGAAAGACGGTTTGGTAAATTATCCACAGGTGCAGGCTGTTGTGAGAACAGAGGAATTGTTTTCAGTCTTGTGAGGATAATATTTTGAAATGGGTGGTTATATCGCTCAGCCACTCACTGTGCTGGGTGGCTAGCCAAGGAGCCAATCATGTAATTTCTCTTTTGCAATCCTTGCTATAAAAGATGGGTTTTTGGCATTGAAGGGGTCTTAGCTCTGCTTTGGCCATATCATCTAACCTGGACTTATGTCGTGATTTTTGCTGTCTCTCTGGGGATAACAGTGACAGATGATCTTTGAGATCCCTTCCAACACAAATCATTCTGTGTTTCTAAGATTCTATGTATATATGTGTCTATTGGTTTATAAAGTTATTTCACTGCTGTCTGCTACATTTCATCTAGCATTTTTTGCAAGATACTGTGTATCCATGGTAAAAACTATGTTTCTGAACATCAACATACCTGGTTTTATTTCCTGATATATGACATTCAGAAAGAGCATCTAAAACTTCTATGGGTTATTTACATTATTCTGTTGCACAAAATAAACTGGAAGGAGGAATCTGTATTTACAATTTTTAGCTAAAATATTTTTAGGACTATGGTTACTCAAACATTTATTCTTTCTCATCATCATTTAAATTGAAAATGGCACAAGGAATCTACATTAGCATGAAAAATGAAGGTTTTGCTTTCAGTATAAAAGAATCTAAACTTTTCTCAACCCTCTAATGTGGAATGTGAGAGTGATCTTGATTTTCAGGTTTGATTGGGTAGAAAAATTAAAATATCATTTAACTTGGAAAATGGCAATAAAAACATTTAACTGGAGATGATCTCTGTTTTGCAGTACCTAAAATTCTACTACCATTGCAGCATTTTCTTATAAGATCACTTGTACATGAATGAGGAGAGCTGCTATGTGTAAGATTAAAAAAAACAGAAGAACACAAATTTTCTTGTTAAGTGCACTAAGTGATTGGCTATATCATCTACTACATAAAGAATAAAATTTAGTACGTAATGTAAAAAGTATACTTGCAAAGTTTCTTAAACATGGATCTTTCTCTTCAGTCTTAGAAAATTCTAATGAAAGTTTGGGGATTTTTTGTATTTGCATTTGCAGTTATGTTGTACTTCAAAATTAAATTCAAGGAGGTTTTAGCAACTGTCCATATAGGCCAGACTTTATGTATTGCATGTTGGAATGAGAAAATTAATAAAAAGCTGGAAACCAAAATATTGTTTTTTTACATTCACAGAAGGTACTGAATTCTAAAACTAATATGTATTCTAGACAGTTTTTAGACGTCTATCTGTATCAACTACATCCAGTAAATAATTGTGCGACTGCTGCTTCGTTTTCTTTCCAATGCAAGATCCTATTAGTAGGGAAAATACATTACATTCAGGTAAGTGAAATGAATACAAGACATAGGTTATTCAAAGAAATATTGGTTGGAGGGGTTTTTTTCCTTTAAAAAAACTCAGTAGTTTGTACTTATTAATTGGTTTTGCATTTTAAGTATCATGTTTTCTTATAAATTGTTATTGTGGTGGTGGTTTTTAACTGCTCCTGACATTTCCAAACATATACAATTGGTTGTTGTAAGGGAGAGAGTGGGGAGGATATGGAATATCCTCTCCTTTCTGTCCAAGAAGGGAGTTATGAACAGTAATGGAGTCTGACAACTTTTTATAAACTAAACTTCACTGAGGCAGTAAGAAAAATGAGCAGCAATGCACCTGTATGGCAGCTCACCCAATGCCCTGACTGCATCAGACTGCCAGGACACTTGATGTTCTGTATCATCTGACAGGAGCAGGCAACTGTGCAAATGCATTTTGAATGCAGGTAAGACTCACACAACCCCTTGGTTCCAAAATGTGTGATTTGAAACAATCCTACCACATGGGTAACGTGGCCAGCATCTTGCCTATACTGACAATGTCATCAAGGGGCAGAGGGGCAGAAGGCAGGGTGTCAGGAGTGTGTGATATTGATCAAGGTTCAGAGTGATAAGATAAATCATTTTTTGGTCATTAAAAAAACGTTTTCAAATAATGAAGAAATGAAAAACAGAGGAAGTGCCCATAGATATTAAGTGCATTTAGATGTGACCAATTTCCAGAGTGCAGACTATTTTTGATATCAAATAGGTCCCAAAAGAACCATAAGAACCACTCTAAACTAGGCAAAAATAGCTGTGGCAGCCTGAATTACTCTATTAGGTAACACTCTGTGACTACTGAACAACAACCAAAATAATTTTGCTAATGAGATCAACTAAAAATTTAAAAGTGTAGAAGGGTACCTGTTAAAAAAATGCTTTTTGAGCTAAACTCATGGTTGAAGCTCATGGGTAAAGTTCTCAAGCTCTTTATCATGCTTACAATAGTCTAGCCTGTGTAGTCAAGCTATTGATTCCTTTAACTATAAAAAAAAGGTCTTTGTTTGAAAGATTAATCTGTTTATAAACCTAAACTACCAGAGAAATATGTCCTTAATGCACAGGTAGTTGCATATTACCATGTTTTTATTTAAAATTCTCAGTCACTTATGCAATTATTACGTACTTTCTTTATGTGTATGTGTAAAAATGAGCACACCTGTGTGTATTTTCTCTGCCATTTTCACAGTCAAGATCAAACTCTTTATCTTGCATGGCTTATAAAAGCAGCCAGCCCAATTTTAATCTTAAAATTGATTAAATAATTTCAAGTCAATTTATATTTGCTTAATAGTCATTCCAGGAGTATTTGTATCTATACAAAAAAATAATCGGTATAAAGGGATTTTTGGAAAAGAAGATATAGAGACCTGTCTTTCTGCTACATGTGTACATTATAGATCCTGGTAAGATATCTGCTCACTGGTATGAGCAGTCCTATTAATGTGTTTTGCTGTCTATACAAAATTCATAACACTTTCTATGCTGGATTTAAAAATACATAGATGTGAACTATGCTTTTTGGTTTATGATTTAATAGCAGTAGTAGAGTAGCAGAGTAGCAGAGTAGATTTCATTTACCTTTCCATTTTTACTGGTTCTGATCACTCATCTGGTCATCTGTAAATAATAGACTACAAATAAACATAAGCTTCTGATAAAGCTAGACAAAAAATAACCTTCCAGTTGTTCATCTTAGGATGTTTCTCTGTGACATTGTCACTCTCCTTTATTTCACTGTAAAAGAGTATATATTGTTTCCTTTTACTTTCCCTGTAGATTCCTCTAGTGTTACACCTCTCAGTTTTTAAGAAAAGAGCAGATGCAAGAAATCAAGCCTTGGACTATTAGTCCTTCTTGCTTGTCAATGTAGGAGTCAATGATACTGCCAAGAGAGACCAATCTGAAATATATTAGGGCTCTGGGACAAGGCTGAAGAGGTCAGGTCAGGAACAAAGGTAGTTCTCTATTATTTTGTCTGTAAAGCAGACAGGCTCAGCTAGGAGCAGAGATATCCTGTAGGTCAACATGTGAGCACACAGCAGGTGTTAAATGCAAAGCTTTGGTTTTTATACCACTCCTCCTTCTATGAAGAATGAGCAATTGTTGGGAGATAGAATACACCTGACCAAGTAAAACAGCAGCAAATTTGCCAGTAGGCCTGCTAATCTACTGAGATGGACTTTAAACTAGGTTTTCTGGGGCATAGTGCCTAACATCTGAAGAAAAGTTTAGACCCAAAAGACATTAAGGACAGCATAGTTGGGGATGCTGTTCCAGGCTGCCTGTAAAAAAAAAACCCCAAAACTATCACTGAGGATGAAATGAAAAATGCCTGTTACCAAAAAAGCTGCAACATGGAAAACAAACAGTTGGACTTAGAACTTTGTGACCAGTCACAGAACAATATTTGCTTGTGATTACAGAGCCATTGTGGGATAACACTCGTGACTGAAGTTCTGCAGTTGATGGATAAAAGTAATTTCAGAAGGACAAGACAGGAAAGCAGGGACTCTTTGCCTTGAAACTGGTGATGGGCCTCTCAAGAACTTACTTATAAAGATTTGAGGAAAGATTTAACAACATTAGTATCTGCTCAAAGGAAAACAGTGGTCACAACTAGGAAGACTTCTACAAAGGGTCAAGGACAATTTGTTTTGCAGGTGATCAACAAGGTTTCAGGGGAGGCATTCTACTTGATATGCTAATCATAAACAAGGAAGAACATTTTAGGATGTAAAACTAGAGGGAAGACTTTACTGTAACGAACTTGAGGCTTAGCATCCTAAGAGAAGTGAGCAAAACCAAAATAGAATTGGAGCATACTATTTGAAAAACATGCTTAATTTTATCTGAGAAATGCCTACATTTTAACTAAAATGAAAACTGGAAAATAGTTTACTTTTGTCAACACTGCTTTATTTTCTTTGCTAAGGAAGAAAAGTAGAAAAGAAAAGTAGAAAAGAAAGCAAATTTCTTGAATCTGCTTGGAATCTCCTAATTGTGCAGTTCATACTTTATACAGATTTACCTTTTGAAGATAGATATCTAGAGGATGATAAAAAGAAGAAATGTAGGTACAAACTGGAGCAGACCATTCTTGGAAATATAGTTGATATTTTGTGGGAATAAACTTTTAGATTACAAGGTCTAAAAAAATAGTTCAGGACATTTTCTCAATTGACAACCTACTTATTCTTTCATTATGGTAAACAGAGTAAAGATCCCATTGCATCCATGTGTTTTAATACAAAAGAGTAGGCAGCAGATCTCACGACAGGTGAAGTGAGGAATGGGGTTTCTGGGAATTGCAGTTTATTCTGACAATCATATCACATGAATTAATTGCATAAGAATTTGAAGACAGAGATATTTGAGGTTTGACTTGGTTTTAATGAGTGCTGCATTCTGGTAGTGGTGTTTCATTGTAGATTCTAAAAATAAGATAACATTTAAGAGTCTCGGTAAAAAGGCAAACAAATAAAGAAAACAACACCCTAATGTGGTCAATGTCTTCCATTTATAAGTGCCTGCAGCATTATTGTAATCTGCAGATTACAGATATATGTAGAAGTTCATTCACTTCTTGATTTTCTGATTGAAGGAAGAAATCACAACCTTTTTCCTTTGAGTCAAACCTTGTAAATAGCTGAAGAATGACAAACATCTTGATATTTTGTTTTTTCCCTTCTATATGTAAGAGCTGAATGTTTATATTTTGGCCCAGCCGATGACTATCTGTCTGTTTGGTATGATCAGTTTTGGCATAACCAGGTTTGGCATGATCAGTTTTGTGCAAACACCCTCTAAGACAGATTTTACTGTCCTGTTCATACAAGCTACTGCATCCACATTTGGATCTTACCAGACATAATTTTACCAAGAGGTAGCTCTCAGGTCAACCGTGCAAAGAAAGTTTGCCCTGAGAAAGAGAGGAAAAGAAGGCAAGATAGAAATTATAATGGTGAAATAAATGAAATATACCAAGACCATAAAATAAACACTTAGGAAAGAAATATCCTGAGGGGAAAAAGTTTTATTAAGAGAAAGATAACTTTATAAGAGAGAGGTCTTTTGTTGCTTAAAAAAAAGAAGTTAAATGAGAAACTTTGAATTCTTAATGTAATTTATGTTCTCTATTTTGTCTTTAAGCTTGAATAGAGAAATGTACAATATTTGCAAAGAAGAAGGATCTGTGAAAGAAAACTGGTAGTACAACTAAGTGTTGAATAGCAGTTTCTTGACTATTATTTGGATTACTTCATGCTCTGAAGATGCCATAGGATTTGCCACTTTCCAAGGTTCAAAGTGGCAGAGTTCCCCAGTGAGTCAGATTCCTTTCATAGACAAGAGCTACGTAGATCTGGGACCAGAGAGTAGTTTGGATGCGTCTTAGAACATATTTTTGCATAAAAAGAAAGTGCAGATTCTCAAACAATGTGTTGAACTTTCAATTTTCTAAAAAATCCATTCCAGATGAAGGGAAGCTTCTCTGTGTTATGATCCAGTTTAAACTCAGAAAAGCAAAGAAAGCTAAGTCTCTGTGCATAAAACGGAAAGAACTTAGAAGGTTCAAAATATTCCCAGAACTGAGATCAAAACCAAACGAGGTTAGATGTTGATGCCAAAAAATTGATGTATTTCATTTAATAGTAAAAGAGGCAAAGAGAAGGGAAGAGAAAAGAAAGAGAGAAAGAAATGAAAAAAAGAAGTGTGCGTGGGGGGTGGGGGGACAGGGAGAGGTGACAGGGGTTAGGTGGAAGCAGATCACCCTCCCGAGGGTGCCAGCGACGTCGCGTTGCTCTCCTCCATCTGGTCTACTCGTGGTGAGGGTCCCCTGTCGCCACTGTGGCCGCACCACCACACGCCACCGCACGCTGCCACACACCACCACACCACACACACCAGAGAGTACAGAATCCCGTGGATTAATATACACTTTGGGCCAGGTGGCTTTGATGGGCCATGTCACCCCCTTCTGCTGTGGATAAGCTTCTCCTCCCCTCGCCCCCGGTGAGGACCCCTCAGCTGGGCTCCTCTGCACAGTGGAGGATGGGCAGTCACTGCGCCTCTGACCAGAGGCTTTTCCAAGATACCCAAAGCCTCTCCTCCCCCACGCTTTGGTGCAGGCGGTCTGTTTGAGCCTGGCAGCTGATAGCCCTGGGGCTGTGGTCTCCACCTTGGAGGTGTTAAGCTTGTGCTCAGTGAATGTCCCCAGCCCTGAGTTACTTTATCTTATCTTCATCAGGGAGCGGTGGAAAGCCTCAGTCAGGGCCCCATTCAGGGTGCAGTGGTCTTCTCTTCAGCTTTTAAAAGTCCTTTAAGAAAATGTTTAAGTCATAAACTGTAATATTTCAGTCTGACACTGTGTTGTTTGCATGTAGTTTTTAAGATGATTTGTTGACTGTTGGAGCCACCAATTACTGTTGCACAAATAGGACAAATAATGGATTTTTCCAAAAGAACAGAAATATTAGGTTTTCTTAAATCCATAAGTAAGTAAGTACTACTACTTAAACAGCTTCACAGGGAATTATGTGTCTATCCATAGATTTTAGTGAAGGAATAGTATATGGATCAATATATGTACTGGATACTGCAAGAAATATTTTGGTGCAAGTGCTGTATTTTATCTCAAAGAATTTAACAGTACCCCTAACAGCTGTGTATAGTTTATAGGAAATATACTCTGATTTTTCAGCAGTTTGCTGCATTCCCAGATGTTCCCAGATGCCTGATACTTTGAACAGAATGTGTCATAGCATGTTCATCAATTTGTATACACAATTATACATAAATTGTCTTTAAACATGATTAAGAAAAAGAGAAAAATTAGGAAAACCTTAAATGTGAATACATCATTATGCATTTATACAATGTAAAATATGTCTTCAGAAAATAGTTTAACCTGCCTGAAAAACACTCATCAATGCCATATTTCAGCAACATTTGACATGTGAGCCTGTTAATAACAATGGCTCCATAAAAATTGTGTTGAGGAAATTGAATGGTTACTTCACTGCCTTTGACTAAAGTTTGCTGATGTGAAGTTTCTAATTGATAGCTCTAAGCTTTAAGAATCAGGGTGGGTCCTTTCTTCTCCCCAAACCATCACCAGTAAATTGGACCTTGTCAGCCATATTATGGTCTGAATTATGCATTTTTTTTCCTACCAATTTCCTTCTTCAATAACATTCCAGAAGACTTTTAATTCATAAAAAGACTTTTAATTAAAAAAAAAGACTTTTAATTCATTCCTTCTTCAATAACATTCCAGAAGACTTTTAATGCAAAAAATGAATGTCTCATGGGTATAATTTGGGTTCTAGGATACTGACTATTTGTGAAATCAAGCTATATACAAAGAAATTAACAAGACAGTTGAATTCAACTGTTATGGTGAATATTTTAGCAAAATTATAAGTTAAGTCCAAAGAGTAAAGGAAGATCTTGTGCCATTGAAGAAAAAGGAGGGTCTATTTTTCACAGTTTCCCACTGTCAGCAAGTGAAATCATTTGGCTTGGAAAGCTTTGCATTTACTAGCACAGCAGAAAAATAGTCAGTCATTTATTATATATATTGCTTCACAGTATAATCTCTTATTGTTTAGCAGTAGTAGAACTGTCAGATTAAAAATAAATATTTCATGACTTGTAACAGTAATGAGTTCTTGCTTTGATGTATAATCCATTATTAAACTCACCAAATGTTTTTTCGGCTAACTTATGTGGGTCAGCATTAGGCCTTTGTAAAATACAGCTTTCTAGCCAGATGGTTAGAGGTTGTCATTAAATTAGCCTGAATCAGTCAGTATCCCATCAGTTAATCTCATGTACTATAAATGGCAGATGAGTATTCTTTGCACTGATTATGCAACTTACAGCATCTGCCCATTTTCTGCTTGACTGGGTCCTGTCTGAAATGGTCATTTCCCCAAACCTGCTAGAGCCAATCAAAAACCTGCCCAGTCTGCAAGAAGACTGTAGGCATATGGCTATTTGGCCTCTATTTTCACCATAGGGTACTTAGCCATTATGTATGAGTATGAGAAACTATGTACGATAAAGTCATTAAAGTGCTGAACGTTAAGAATTATGGCCATGTTACACATAACGACAGCACTGCAGAAGATGCTCATCTGTGTACTTTTTCCAATTGAATGGTTATTTTATGAATGGCATTTAGTTTCTTATGATGTGGGAGAAAGCTGTCATTCTTGAGTTATTTGATTCATATGTATGTAGTTAAACTTTCTTGCAATCATAATGTTCTTGTTATACCATTCAGGAGCATAGATTTGTAGTGTACCCATGGATTCCTAAAATAAAATCCCAGATTTTGAGAACAAAATTACTTGAAAAATAGGCAAAAAGCTGGATGCAACCATCCTTGGGTCATTACTATGTAAATAGCACACCAATTATTTTCCCATATTCCTTCTGCAGGAATATTGAACAGATGAAAAACTGCTATATGGATGCTAAGAGTACCACCTTAACAAGAAAAGTTGCAATCTTATTAACAGTGATAATCAAAAGTACTCTCCACATTTTATTTTCCTTAATAATAATTCTTAAGTAGATGTTAAATACCAAAAAAGGAATTTGTGGAATATGTCTTCTCTTATCCAAATAACATACTTGACACTATGGTACAGTAGATAGAGTAATTGCAGTATGGTGGCAATCAGTAGTGGTAGTGTATTAAGGAAACATTTGTAAGACAAAACTGTTGAACTCCTAGCAATAAGACTAACAAGAAAAAAAAAAAGGTAGGTAGTCCCTACTTATATTTCTATCCAAGAAAACAAAATAAAACAATGACTTTTGAGTAGGATGTCATGGATAGTTACAGAAAAGACTGTGGTTCAGAGTTCTTAAGATTTATATGTTACATGGTAATGTTACGGCTGCATGCTGTAAGTGTTGTACCTGCTTTTCATTAAATGACTGGAAATAGAAAGTAAAATTTCTTTCACTGCACTTCACCTGTGCAGCATAAATTGCCCATAAATTACATTTAGATCTTTCATTCATATTGTTGAACAAATGTGCCTATTTTCTTAAGAAACAGAAACAGTCACCTAAAGAAACATTCTTTAAATTCATAAATTCCAGAAGTAATTTCAGAGTTAAATAGAAAATTCTTAGCACAAGAATAGTCTTAGGCTGCATGCACACTGAAAATATAACTTCATTTATGCCACTGCATTCTTTTCTGTGGCAGACCAATTATGTGGATGAGAAGTTTCACAGAGAAATGCTTTTATCCAAAGCACAGGCTCATAGAACAGTCTGTCTAAAGAAGACATTCCTGACTTCCAAGTCATGCCCTTGAGTTGGAAGGTTAATAACACCTGTGATTTATTTTGTATATTTATTATAAGGCAAACCAAATTTCATTTCCTGACAGTTTGCATCTCCATCAAACATCCAAAAATGGCGAAATGAGACACTGAGGAAAAGATGTTCCTGTATTCCTTTCCATATACTTATTGACAGAGCTGCAGCACACTCCTGGAAGCCTTTACCTCCACCTCAGGGATATCACAATGTAACTAATATTCCAACTACAGATTCATACTTCCCCCAAAAATCAGTAGTAACTTAATCTGCTGATACAGTAATGAACTTCCATGCCTATCCCAGGCTGGGCTGAAGGTGGAAGGGGTATGAGGAGGCATAAGAACCACAGAATCATATGATAGCTTGGGTTGAAAGGGACCTTAAAGATTATCTAGTTCCAACCACCCTGCCATGGCCAAGGGTGCCACCCACTAGAGCATGTTCCTCAGAGCCCCATCCAGCCTGGCCTTGAACATTTTGTGTAGGAGACCTGCATGTGAAGGAGTTTTTGTGAGCTCTTGTCTGTTGCACCACTAAGGAAAGTTCTAAGGAAAACAGCCACTAATCTCTGGCATTGATATTGAGAAAGCTTTCCTCTCTTTTCTTCTTCTGTCCTTTGTATCACACTTCTACTGCAATTCTAGGGTGGTTTCCAGAGGTATCTACTCACGACACAGAAGGGACACATCCTGGACAGTTTTCCTAGGAAAGAAATAGATCATGAATACAGCTGCTTTGAGAAGGGAGCCCCGAGGGAACTGGGCAGAGACAGCCATGTCTGTGGTGCCGACAGGGTAATTGCAGTCTGAAGTATAGGAATGTGCAACAGGAGAAAATAAAACAACTAAGTTTATTGAAAGTGACTAAAAAAAATCAGTGCATGAAAAATCATAAGATACTTTAACTGTTTTCCCCAACTGATTGAACAATTGAACCTATCTGGAGAAAATGCTTTTTCCATAACATCCACAGCTTCAATGATTGCTAGCTAATATAAAGATGTACATGTAATGTAATGTAACCAGAACTTCAAAATCAGAAATGGTGCGATGCACAGACAGAAACATGTTCCAGTGTGTTGTCAACAGAATATGAAAATGGATTGTCATCTGTAAAGCAATGCCACTTAATAACAGCACAACAGGATACAAATGTCAGCTCTGTTTCAGCTAGCAGTGTATCAACTAGTCCTGAAACCTGGTAGTGAACAGTAGAAAATAGGGACCATTCACTAGAAATAGATAAGCCCCTCTTTGTCCTGATCCAACTCATTTATATTAGGAGTGTACTTACCCAAGACATTTCTTGGATAACTCTGTTTTTCATATTGATACCTTTGATTTTTTTTTTCCCTAGCTTTGTGTTGAGATTCTTTTAATTAATATGATTATTACACCTTTTACCATGATACAAGTTGTTATCAAGAGACTCAGAATTTTGATGGTTTTAAAAAGTCTCCTTTCCTACTCATACATTAAATGAAATAATGAAATGAACTTCAGCAAAACTTTGTTGTTATTAAGTATATACAAAATTTATTGGAGCTTTGTTATTTTACAGCTAAATTCACAGAGACCTCAGGACTTAGAAAAAGTCTCATCAATAATAGAGAGCAACCAAGAAAACCCAGTATCAGCTCAAAAGATAAAAGAAAGCAAAAGAAAAAAGTTACTTTCTTTTTGTCTGCTGAAATGAGGAAAATGACCTAGATTAAATTTTTAATGAAAAATTATGAAATATTAAGTTTTTCTAATTTCTAGGGAGGTATATTTAAGCTCTGTCATTTTTCAGGAATATATCTATTGACAGCCATCTTGGGTGAATCTCAAGTGGATCTTAACACTATTTTTAAACCTTATCTGGCAGTTAAAATAACACATAAATAAATGACTTACAAGAATGATCAGGAAATGTAGACAAGGTCTTCCCTCCTATTGTCACTCTTCCTACATATTTTCCTCACACTTCACACTCTAAAATATAATATTGATCAGGATTATGGAACATTATTATTTCAAATTATTTTTCATAATAATAATTTATGGAACATTATCTCAAATTATTTTTCATCTGTGTGAGGCTTGAATTAGTCCACTTAATTTTAAGCTCTTTATGAGTGCATAAATTAGAAAGGCTCAAAAGGGAGACTAAGGTGACTAATAACAGGAAGCAGCTTTATACTATTAGACAACAGTTCAACCCATCTAAGATCTCATTTTCCCTCTAAAAGTGATTTCTTTTTCTTCACTAGGAGAAGGTTCCAAGGACAATGGTGTTTTTTTTATTTAAGTGCCTCAGCCAAGCACTTCAAGGTAGATGATTCACTGAAGTGTGTTCACCAACAGGGAGTGATTCTATTACAATATGATTGCATTAGGGACGTCAATACCACTGAGAAGAGAAAAGTTTTTTCCAATGAAAATTCTCAATCTAAAGAGCAAATGAAAAGTACTTTTCCTGACTTTCAAGAAGACTCTAGAAAAAACTCAAACTGCTAGAAAAAATTCACAGGTTGTGATCATGATCAGCACTGAAAGTTAGAATTTGGGCAGTACATGTGTATCACTGCAGCTGGAAGAAAAAGGTGCTGAAGGTGGGCTGGGTCATTCATGTTTGTTTCACATGCAGTTTGCCTCTATCATTTATTCTGTAAGAAATTAGGGCAACACCCATCTGTACACCTACAAATAAAAGCCCTCATCAATTAAGTTATGCTCAAAACCTGCCATTATTATTTTAATAATATTAAATTAATTTAATTTTGGAAAATTGTATATTTATTACTTGAAAGTTTAGATTTGCAAAGGGTAGAATTTCTAGTGTAATGTCAGTATAATAGACAGTCCTTAAAGTTCTGCGTCAACTGCTTTAACAGGGTAAAATTCCCAAAACTCAGCTTTGCTTCCAACTCAAAGCAATAGCTACTCTGAGTTGTTCCACTAAAACCAGAATTCACCAGTGACTGTAAATTCCCAGTGACAAGGACAATATCTTGATTATCCAGATATGCAAAGTCAATCATATTACAAGACTCCACAATATACTGAGAATCTCTAAATTATCTTCTTTTCAAATGTTAGGTAAGACAATATATGAATACATGAATTTACTAAATGGACAACATATAGAACCTTTAATACACTATTCGGAAGTGATATTGTAAGAGTGGCAATCATTGAAATCTTTATTCTGACACTCATAAATAGAAAAGACCTTATAAATTATCAAAGAAATGATCTTAGGCTACAATAGCATAATCTTGAAGAATGGAATGCCAGAAATTTTAATATTGTTATGAGATGCTATATTTAATTATAAAAATACAAATAATATCCAGTACATTTATCCAAATTACAAGGAAAGCATGCAATATGGCAGGGCTGAATACATACCTTATAGAGATATAAAGTGTATGAAAAGTAATAAAAAAGCAGTGGAAAATATTTTAATTGTCAAATTTCTTGAAGCTTGAAAAGTAGAAAATAAAGTAAAAATGGCCAATTATTTTGTTGAACAAACAAGGAAAACCACATGTAAGTTTTCAGATTCATTAAGAAGAGAAGATACAAATGGTGAAACCAGTCACAGTGAATGGAATAGGATGGAGGTTAAGCCAGATACAGAAGTACTACAAAATTAGTATTTTACCTCACATGTATAGGTAATATTTATGCACATGTTAAATTATGTGAGTATAAAAACCTGAAACCTGTTTCAAAAGACTGGAATAACTGCAATTGTGTAAAACAGATGGAAATAACATTCATATTGTTTAATATTACAAAATAAATCCACTTACAAAGTCCACTTACAGAATAACCACAGGGACTTTTTATGAAATAATCAATGTCTACTGCCTTACTAGAAAATCACAAATATTTTATACATATATATATCCCCTGAAAAATTACAATCCCATGAATTTGATCTCAAATTTAGCACAGCCCTAGAATGCATTTTGAATCATGAAGGACTAGATCAGCTGGGCATGAAGAGAAAAATAAATTGCCCCCAGAATTTAAACAAAAGTTGATGACGTTACACTAACCTGTGATTGCTCTTTAATACATGAATATATTAGTAATAGCAATCTGTCTAAACTTAACTGAAGCTACTGAGGATTCAGCCATACTTTCAGAGTGGCAAGTAAGTGACACTTCATATAGTGGATTCCTCATCACAGTTGGATGCATCTTCTCTGGACTTGTGTAGGTACAGTTTGCATAAATAGTCCTAACTTCACTTATTTCACATTCCCAAAGAACATCTTGGGAAGTTCAGAGGCCTGGGAGTCCAAAAGGCAGGATTAAGAGTGGAAATCTTTTCATATCCAGGTTCTTGGAGTAACTGTTTTTGTCTTTCATAT
>NW_008237885.1:6528421-6528651 GCF_000691975.1 Corvus brachyrhynchos | reverse complement strand
GCTCCTTTTTGATTAAACTTTTCCTCAAATTCCTTGCCCATGCATGCTGTCTTTCAGTCATGGATGCATGACTGTATGCACTTCAGAATGTACTTTTTAATTTGCAAAGATTGTCCTTGAAGATCAGCCCTGGCTTACAGTCATTGCAGTCAAGACTGCGCTGTCTTCAATCAGTTCATCCTTTTCCCTTTCTGTGATTAATGGCCCATGTTAGTATTCTTAGCTACTAA
>NW_008237885.1:6527127-6528363 GCF_000691975.1 Corvus brachyrhynchos | reverse complement strand
AGTTCCATTCTTACCACAATATGCCTGAAGAGAAAAGATGAAAGCCCTTTACAGGCATCTCCTCCACAATATTTCATATTGGCCTCATTCTATGTCTAGAATTAAAATTTCTAAAAATTCTCTGGCTCTGACTTGTTCACATCTGGTATCACTGCACATAACACAAGGAATAAAATAACAAATAAAACTATAAAACTACCATTATGAAAAGAGTTCTGTTGGCATTCTGTGGAACACATTTTTGTGAACAGTTCGCCCTTCCTTGGATTTTTTTCCTTTACCAGTTTCTCCCTCATTATTTGTCTGCCTAGAGCCATCAAACTGCTAAAATTTTTGCTCATTTAAACTGATTGTTCTTACTGGACTGAGATCCACAAAAACTAAGAGAAAATAAAAGGAGATAAGTTTAAAGGTCTTTTATCTCTGGAGTTTTTCAGTAAAAATCAGCACGTATCTGTTAACAAAACCCAAATTTGGTCCCTTTCCTAAACTTATTTTTTATAATTGCAAATAAACAGGAGTTCCAATGAAATGAAAGCTATAATGACAGTTAACTCTTATGTAATCATATTTGTTTGCTCATCTTGTTTGATTATGTCTGCAACCACTTGAGTTTCAGGAACAGGTGCTGTCTGTACCTGTCCTTGCTAAGTATCTCTAGATGGATGCACTTCATAAGATTACTACTTTATTAACAATACCTCTAACATCATAAATTTGTAGGTGGCATTGGTACATCTTTTAGGGACCACTTCTGTTAAAATAAAGTACAGGAAAAATTCATATGTAGGTGTCAGAGACTGAAATATTAGTCTATGACTTAAACATTTTCATGAAGGACTTTTAAAACTGTATTACAAAAGCTGAAGAGAAGACCACTGCACCCTGAATGGGGCCCTGACTGAGGCCTTCCACCGCTCCCTGATGAAGATAAGGTAAAGTAACAACTCAGAGCTGGGGACATTCACTGAGCACAAGCTTAACACCTCCAAGGTGGAGACCACAGCCCCAGGGCTATCAGCTGCCAGGCTCCCACAGACACTCACACCAAAGGATGGGGGGAGGAAAGGCTTTGGGTATCTTGGAAAAGCCTCTGGTCAGAGGCGCAGTGACTGCCCATCCTCCACTGTGCAGAGGAGCCCAGCTGAGGGGTCCTCACTGGGGCGGGGGGAGGAGAAGCTTATCCACAGCAGAAGGGGGTGACATGGCCCATCAAAGGGGACCCCTCAAAGAGGT
>NW_008237885.1:6420383-6526882 GCF_000691975.1 Corvus brachyrhynchos | reverse complement strand
TTTCATTTCTTTCTCTCTCTCTTTTCTCTTCCCTTCTCTTTGCCTCTTTTACTATTAAATAAAATACATCGATTTTTTGGCATCAACATCTAACCTCGTTTGGTTTTGATCTCAGTTCTGGGAATATTTTGAACCTTCTTTCTTGTTTATGCACAGAGACTTAGCTTTCTTTGCTTTTCTGAGTTTAAATTGGAGCATAAGAGTAGGCTCAACTAAGAAAGGGAAAGCTAAATATTTATTTGAATATTAGTATCATATACAGTTTTCAGAAAGTTTAGTTTCATGCAAATTGCACTTCATTAGCATATTATTACAGACAATATATTTTACATTGAGACATTTAGTTTTTCAATCATTGCTCCTGTTAAAAAATTTAAATGTAATTTAAATTTAAATAATGTAATTTAGAATTTTGCCAATGGGACTCCAGCTTTCAGGAAAAAGTGGGCCTTTAAGCCATGGACTATTCCCTCTCTAAAACAAAGTTTCTTTAGTCCAAATCTAAGACCTAAAAGGCTTTAAAGGAAATTGGAAACAGTGAGTATTGGAAAGCATCTTTTATACTACGTTAATTTCAGTGCTCGGAATTTTGAACTATTTTCTAAAAACAAGTAAAACTATGGTTTACAGCCATGACTTCAGATATCAAGTCAACCTAGGCAAGAAAACAGGAGGCCAAAATAGATTAAATGATTAAGCATCTGAATTTCTAATTCATATGTAGATAAATATGCATGAATAGGTAAAGAATATTGTATGTGGATAGGTGTGTACACGTATGATTATTCTTCTGCTTGTGTCATTGTTTGTGTGCATAACACAGTACCACGATACTATTAATGTTGCTTACTACACATCTATGATTAAATTACTTATGCTTTCAATTTTGTACCTTTTAGTCTGTGCTATGCTGTGAACAGTCTATTACACTTTACTTTAAAAGTTATCTGGCTGTGGCCCTAGTTCAACAGCGTTTATTTTATTTGTCTTGCTTAAATTTGTAGACATCATATACACATTGAAATGCTATGCTTTGCTGAACTGAGATTTATTTATACATACTAAATGCCAACACTTCAATGTCTGCTTATATTTATACTCAAAGCAGATTTCATATCTGAAAGTAAACATTGATAGCTTGTTATTAAGTGACAATTGATCAATTAGAATCAGATTTTTTTCCTTCTTCCCTTTTCCAGGTATGATGCACTATCGTATCGTATGATTCGGATTAGTAATACTAAAAAGAAGAAGCATTGAATTATTCTTTTATGAGTATTGTATCCAGCATATTAAGTAATCAAAAAAGAGGATTATATCAAAACCAATGACAGAATAAAGTTTAGAGGCTGTCTTCTAATAATACTTGAGCGTATATGTTCAAGTTCAATCAGTCTAATTCTGTTCAGTTAAATAAATTTTATTTATTATGTGGTTCAAATATCTTGAGATACACAAGAAGTATTTGACAGAAAGAAATGGTGAATTAAGAGTTTATTCTTTAGGAAAAAAAACTTCTAGGTGGCAAACACTATAAGGTTAAATTTATAGATAATAAGGCAATCCAAAAGATATTAAAAACCAAATCTTTTCCTTTGATGCCAGATTAAAATTCTAGGACAGAAATTCAGGTCAACACATCCAGGTCTGACAGAGACCCTGAGGGAATCTACTGTCTTAACCAATCATTTATTTGTTTTTCTTCTGTGATATGGGAATGTCTTGATACATAATACTTTAAAAAATGAAGACACACAGGAGAACTACCAGTAAGTCTGTAATGTAAAGTTTTTAGCTTTGACTTAATAGCCTGAAGACTTTAGTCTAATCTTCAGTTCATTTATTTTCACTGCCAAGTGAAGAGAAAAATGGAATGAGTTTGAACAAAGATGCCTGAGGAGTTGCTTGTAAATGCCTGCAGTAGGAAGCTACCTAGGACACAGACTTTTCCAGTCTTAAGATACCTGCTATGATAAACTTTATTCATGTTGCTGTGGTCACAGGTAGGAACAAAGCAGCAAGAATGAAACAAGTAGTTTTGACTGTACAATTAAAAGTTTCCTTTGTAGAATAAAAAAAATAGATTGGAATGATCAAATTAAATGTATCAGCTAATGTAGTAATTGATCAAAACCTCAACCTTATATGACTGGAATAACCCACCACAAACTCCCAGACTTGGAGAGCTAAGTCTAACATGCTGGAAGGCAAACTACTATGATGTAGATACAGTGAAACAAAAAATTTGGAGCTAAAGCCAGTATTTGTCAGAGAAGCAATACGCTTAGTAGTTGCAAGTACACTCCCACATAGCAGAACTAGAAAACTGTCATACCAGCTGTCTTTCAATGCCAGGTATTGATCTTGCCATATGATGAGATGCTTACTGGATCAGTTAACAACAGAATTGGGTTTAAATGCAGACTGTCATTTTTGATTAACATATTCATATGATGTATATAATTTTCATCTTTTAACTTCTATGATAAATAAAAGAAAATAAAAGCCATTAAAACTGAAAAATGGCACATTATTAGGTGGTAACATCTTTAGTCTAGTGGTTAATAGAAAAACTTATCTAGGACAAAGAAAATGAATGCTGATAAAAGAAGAAAAAAAATCTAAGGATAAAAAGGAAAAAAACTGTATTCCTGAAGCAGATTACATGAATACTTAAGCACTTTTTTTTCTGTAAAGAATATGAAAACATGTTCAGACCAAATCTATTTTTTCTTTATTCTAAATAGAATCATAACAAGCTTATTTAGTTCTATGAAGCCAAGCCATAAACATTGCTATATTCCAAGTTCTCAGTAAGCACAATATTTCTACATTTTAAAAAACTTCCATTTTTTACGTGCAACATAATATCTTACAAATACTTATCAATGTACTCTTAAACATTCCTTTATGAGAGAGGAATGCTACTTGATGTAAAACTGGAGGTCTGTTTTATGTCTACCAACATCTGTTTGCAACTGGATTCAACAACACAAGATGTTGTTGCTGTATTGTAACTGAGGGAAAGAAGCATGAATACATTCTTCATTGTGTAAGAGTTCATATAACAACCCAGACCTCCTGAGGTTGCAATTATAAGGACCAATGCAGAAGGGAATTTATTCATATGAACCACTATGAGATACATCTTTGTAGCATGAAATTGAAATGCTCAGTATTTTTTCATAATTGGGTGCCAGACATTTAGTGGATATATATCATGTGTTTTGACAGTGGTAAGCAATGCTCTGTCTCTCAGAATACATGAGCTGGGCATCTCAATAAGTAAGATCCTCTACACTTAAAATGGGATTTCCTTTCTAAAAGGAGGTAACTGTCAGAAGAAGAAGATTTCTCTAGCTGCTTATTTATATCATATTTGAAGGCAGAAAGGAAGGAATACTAGGAATCAGTGTAGAAGAAACTATACTCTCCAAATTTTGTGTTGGAGCCAGTATATTTGCAAAAGGCATGAAGAGCAGAGTGAGACAAATAGTTTGTCCATAACACAGTAGTTGTACTGGCAAGATGCAAGCTTTTGTTATTGACTTCCTGTTACCTGACATAGTTATACATTAAAAAAAAAAAAAAAAAAAAAAGGGAGAAAAGCAGACAATTCTAAAATAGTATAGACAAAATACTCAAAATATTGTAGTATTCCTCATAAGAAGCAAGCAAAATGACCTCACAAGAGCTTCAGACAATTAATTGCATTATTTTTCATGTTTACAATTCCCAGATTAATGAAATCATGCCCTTCAATCATAATTGCATGGTGACAACACTTTTCAAGTTTTGTTCTAGCCTGTTTTGAAAAATTAGACTATCATATTTTCTATACAGTGTATCTTTCTATAGAATAAAGCTCATATTTTCAGATACAGATACGATAAATACTGAAATGATAAGTCCTTGATTTCTAACCCTCTTTGATATGAGGCAAGCAGTATGTGCACTATTCTCAGGACATATCAAAGCCCAAGGAAAGAGAAAGGCTGTGAGATTGGTGCCAGGCAGCTATTGTAGAAAATTCTGTGGTTTATAGGTCATGTTTCTGGAAGCAGTATCAAAGTGAACTGTTTTCAGTTTGCCTGCTATGCCTTAGGCTCAGAATGAGTTGATTGTGAAAGGGTTATTCAGTCTGTAAAAAAATCCCCAACCCATTGTGTCTCTACAGGACTGAGCACATTTAATTAAAGAAAAATAAAATTACCATAGGGAGCAACAAAAAATATTTCTTACTCTCTTGAGAGCCTTAAGAAAAATAGATCGTTGAAGTTAGGAGTCATATAATCTTTTTGTTAAAGAAATTTAAATAAGTTGAATATTTCAATTGCTTAAATCACAGTTCCTATGTTTATATGAAAAGATATAATCTTAACTTCATGTGGAATGTGCTCCATAGGGGAAATAGAAAACTATTTCCTTTAAGGGATATAAATCTGCCAAAGCAATGTCAAGAAAAAATTGTGAATAGAAAAATTAATAAAATTGAATTTTCAAAAAAAATTGAACTTCCAAAATTTACATTCCCTTAAATCCATAATTTAAATTTAAGTTAAACACCATATGTTATTCAGAAGTATGGATGACATTGTTCTAAAGAACTAAACAATATCATTATGGTACTGAGCTAAGCTTTTTCAAAGCTTTATAAAGTATATAAAATGTCTTCAAGTGAAGTTTTTTTTTTTTTTCTTTTCCAGTATATAAATAGATATAATTGTTCCCTGCAGCAGTTTACATATTTCTATTATTTGGCTAGCACCATAATCTTTTTAATTTCAATGTAATACAAATATCCATGTAGCAAACCCCTATGTAAAGAGGATAGGAGCAGCAGAAAAATAGCCTTCCTAAAAAATTAAATACTAAAATTTAAATGCATTAAGAATAATACTAGGTTTCTGTTTTAATCCTATAAAATATGGACATTCTAAATTACTTTTTTAAAACAAATTCTAACAAGATTTCTTTTGCAGGAGAACTTCAGCATCAAAAAAAAAGAAAAAAAATATCATATAATATGTTGGAGTGAAAGCTCCTCTGGACCCAGGCCCAGAGAGAAGCCAAAGCACAGGGATTGAATTAAAACCTTTAGACAAGCTGAGATACATGAAGTCACACCAAAGGGAAATAGAAATATAGATTTTTAACTTTTAGTAGAAATATATGCTAAGTGCCTTAAACATTAAAAAGCTGCAGCAGAGATCTTAAACACAGTCCTTGCTGCAGCAGTGTTACCTTTTCACAGAATTTCTTTACTTTAGACAAAATATAGATAGAACTATACTGTTCACATTTTTTAGATAGTGTTCACATAAACAATAAGAGCTGATAGAAACTGTATACACAAATCTGTGTGATACAGATGTAACACTTGTGTGAGGCTTACGAGTGCTAGAATTAGACCAGGATAGGTTAAGATAAGGAAAACTAGAATTGTGTGTTAATCTTATTGGTCAATTAACAAATATAATCCACACTTCTGTAAGAAAATATATATAGTGTATAGTATATAGTGTATAGTGTATAGATCATATAGAGTATATGGAGCATACAAAGCATATAGAAGAAGCTGGTTTTGCCTGCTGTTTGCTGTTGCTGCTTGCCTTTATCATGTAACCCCCTTGAACTCTGCCTTCAAGACAGCTGTGAGACTACGAAATAAAGAACTCAGCAGAACAGCAGCCTCCTCTGCGCTTCTACCCTGGTCTGAGAAGGAAGGGTACCCCATCAAAAGCTCAACAATAATATATATTATATATAGAGAGATTCTATTCTATATCTTTGTGAAATTTACAGTCTTTTTTAAGATGATGTGGCGTTTAAGATTTTGTGGTGCTGTTTAACAACAAATTAGTTCAAAGTGTATCAGTAGATCAATATACAGATGAACCTTTTTGCTGATCTATCCCGCCAACAGCAGGTTGTAAATAATGACTTAAAGTTCTGAAGATAAAATTATCCTACTTGAATCTAAGGACTATCTCATTTACACCTGCAAGAAAATGTTATCATTCCCATATGATGAAGGATTTTGCTTTCTTATTTATTTATTTATTTACTTAGTTAGTTTGCTTGTATGTACTTATTTATACTGTTTTGAAGGGTAAATGTATCTTTAATATTGTCAAAATTGTTATCATATTATAGTGGTTTACAGGTCTTAGATGTTCTGGTTGAGAATTAAACTAGAATCTTTACTAATTTATTGAACTTTACTTCCTTTACCAGTATTTTCCTTGCTGACTTCAACTGAATAAAATGTTTTCCCTTCCATCTCCTACTCCCCTTCCACTCTCCTCTCTCTTTTGTAATTTTTTTCTCTGTTGACAAAGAGAATTCCTGCTATGCCTTGCTTGTGGATATATTCTTTTATCATCAAATTGAAGAATTATGTTATGTCTTAAACAACAAAACAGGCTTTTGAATCTCAAATAATTGCACTTCATTTTATAGAACTGCATTGGCAATATTTCAAAGTCTCATCTGGAAGCTTCTTAAAATCTTTCATGCTGCTATGATATGATGAATAAAAACTTTGTGTGTTTTGGCTTATCTGAGAAGCAGGTGGTCCATTACTGCAACTTTAATTACTACCTGAAAAAATCATCCACCTGAGAGCGGTGAATGAAAGACTAGCTTTTAGAACTTGCTGTCATGAGGAAGAAGGAAAAAAGAGTGAAAGTAAGATTATTTATGCAAGAAAACTTTAACAGGATGGATACAAAATGTTTGAAAGTTTTTGCTTAATTTTGAAAATCTTTAAATTAGCTACAGACTTGTTTTGACAGTCACCATACAAAGGTCTGCTTCTCTAATCTTCGTACTACTGTGATTTAGAAGAAACAAACATCTAACTAGAAATAGAGATGTAATTCTCTTATCTTAGTGATACTTTAAATATTACATCTAAGATAACTAGCTTAGTATGCTCTTTAAGTCCATTGGAGAGAACAAGATCACAGAATCGCAGATTGGTTGAGGTTGGAAGGGATCTCTGGAGGTCATCTGGTCCAACCACTCTGCTCAAGAAGGACTACCTAGATTTAGCTGTCCAGGACCATGTCCAGATGGCTTCACAACCTGTCTTGAGCAACCTCTGCAGGGTTAAATCCCCCTAACAGTGAGAAAGTGCTTCCTGATATTTAGAGGGAATATCCTCTGACTCAATTTGTACCCGTTGCCTCCAGACTTGTCACTGAGCACCTCTTCAAAGTATCTGGCCCTGTCTTCTTTCCAGCCACCTCTCAGGTTTTTGTGCATGCTGGTAAGATCCACCCAAGTCTCCTCTTCCTCTTCCTCTTCCTCTTCCTCTTCCTCTTCCTCTTCCTCTTCTCCTTCCCCTTCCCCTTCTTCTTCCTCTTCTCTCTTATCTAAGCAGTCCCAGTATCAGCCTTTTCTCACAGGGAAGATGCTCCCAGTATGTCCATGTCTCTTATACTGAGAAGCCCAGAAATAGACACAGGACTCCAATTGTGGCCTCATCAGTGTTGAGTAGAGGGGAAAGTTCACCTCCCTCAATCTTCTAACATCACTCCTAATGCAGCCTAGGATACCATTAGACTCTGTGTGGCAAGGGCTCATCACTATCTCATGGTTTGTCTCCTGCTAGACCTCATCTAAATTTAGTATGATAAACTGCATTCTAAAACTTCTTATTCTCTCCATTGCCAATGAAGAAAATTTAGAGTAAGTACATTAGTAGATATTACATTATGTAGACCAACATATTACTCTAATGCCTTTTGGAAGTTTGCCTGGATTTCAGAGTATCTCAGGTGGGATTAAACATCTGTTTTTAAATGCTGAATGTGGTCAGTTGCTTGTGTACAGAAATCTCATGTCTGCACTATAGGCACCTAAGATACCTGCAGGAGGGCATACAGGTCTATTGTCCTCTGGAAAGGAGGGTGGTAATCAAGTAAAATATTCTAGATATCTAAAATGATGTTAGGTCTGTTTTTATGAAATGTGTCTTCATGCCTGGTGTGCAATTCCAGCAGGTTACAATTAATATTTCCAACACATATCAAAATTTAATCAACATCCAATTACACGTTCTGGAGAAATATTATTTCAAAGACATCCACTGAACCTGGAAGTTCTGAATCAGGATTTGAGTAAAACACTTGATTCACAACAAAGAAACCTAGAATAATATTCTAGGATCTATTAAATGGCATTAGACACCACCAGCACAAATAAGTCAATCAAGGCATAGGTATTCATATTATTTCTAGATAAGGATCAATCATAGGAACCTGGCTGGCCTTCAACAGCTGCTCCTCTAACAGCTGCTGCAGAAGGGCGCAAGCTTAACATAAATCTTCTGCTGAATATATCTTGAATAATCCAGACATCTCAAATAGCACTAATGTTTTAGTCAAAAGTGCATACATAACCAACCCTTTTTGCCATTTCATTTTTCCCTAGGATATCTGATACAGGACAAGAAGATAGTACGTGGTATCTATGAGAATATCAAGGGAAGGATTTATCATGAGTGAAACTTGGCTTTTAGGCAGAATGCCCCAAATCATCTTAAATTACTAGAGTATATGTGATTGAATGAATCAAGCCTGTAGCAAATACAGGCAGTAAAGTAAAAGGTTTTCTTAAACAGTTTCATCAGAGAAACTACTTACAGGTCAGTAGCAGCTTTGTAGAACTGTTGGCAGACGTTAATGTTAGATTAAAACACTGATGTTAGTTGAGGTGTGATGGGTGTTCAAGACCACAGAACATTGCTAGACAGAAAATTAGGATTTGCGGGAGTGCTACATTCTTCTGGGCAGCAGCTAGAGGTTTGATAGGATAGCCCACCTCACCTGAAATTGCTGGGAAGATGAAGTTTAATTTTGCCTTAAGTTCATTTCATTGCCAATAGATACCTACAAATATTTATTGATGCTCAAAGCACTGACAAAGCAGGAAGTCAGGTGAATTGCTTGTAGACATGACTGCACAAATATGTCTCATTTCAGGTGCGTTTCTCTAGACCTGAATCCAACCCAAAATCCTACATATTTGTATTTCTTCAGAAGCTGACAAGGAATTACTTTCTTATGTATCAAAATCTTTACAAAATCTTTTGTGTGTACCTACCTTCTCTACCTCACTGGAAAAAGCATACATCTGAAAGATATATCTTTTATTCTATTACCAGAGGAGTTGTTTGTATGCAATAAGTGATATTAGTAGTAGTGCCAACACGATGGATCTAATTGCAATTTTTATTGCAAAAAAATGGATTTATGATTTGTGTGATGGATGCCATAATTGCAGAGGTTTTTTAGTTTTGAGGTTTTTATCATAAACAAAATTATCTCTTCACATACATATATATACATATATATATGCCTATACATAGGCAAGGGAAGATGTTAATTTTTCATTTGACAGGGACAAATTTTTGGATATTTCTGTCACAACAGATTTCTTTAGCAACTATTAATATCTTGTCTAATTTTCCAGAAAATACAAGTACTCTAAATAAAACAATAAAAATATATTTTTTTTTAAATGGCAACATTCACTTCCTTGTATTTCAAGTGACAGGTGCTAATCTTGCTTTTTAAAGGCAGCATGTACATGTTAGCAGGTGTTTGAGTGAATTGATTTGAACTGTGCCAGTTTTAGTAAAGTAATTATATGACTGTGGTTCTTTTGATGGCTACAATAACGTTAATTAAAACAATATTTCATTTTCTCATATCAACAATTACAAGACAAGAAGACATACAAGTGTTTTAAGTAGCACTACTTATTGTCTCTAAAAGTGCAAATACTTTCATAATACATGTATAAGAAAAAGGCAGAATTTGCTATGTGAAAATTTTCATGGTATGTCAGTCTATTTATCCTAAAAAGCTCAATTTGGATAGAAAACACGCTAAACAGCATTGTAACTTTAGTCCTTCCAGACCAGTCCTTCCGGTCCTTTAGTGTCCAATTAAGAAAGTATTAACTGAACAGACACATGAGATTGTTTCTGAAATTACTGTCCATTTTCTTGAGCAGATACCTTTGTGGGGCCTCATTCTAAATATTAACAAGCCTTGAGGGGCTGAAAATGCATTTTGAGTAAGCAGAATTCAGAAGGACATTTTCAGATGGTCATTTTATTACTGAAAAGTTGGGAATGCCAAATGGAACATGAAACTTGGGAAGAATAGTTCATATATTACTGAAAAAGCATAAGCAAAAAAAGAGCAATAAATATGAGGTGATAGGAAATGTTGATATGTAAGTACACAAAAACTCTGTATAAGAGCAGATGTAAGTTGCCAGCGTCAAAGAGAATAAGATATGGACAAAGGTTAAGGGAAAAGAGAAAACTGGTTTAAATTGGTAATATTTAGGTGTAGTTTTGGAACCAGCACAAGAGATCCCATCAGAAACAAAATTAATTTACTACAGGTTCTTTTGGAAGGTTATATAATTCAGATTAATTTAAATCAGTCAGATCTAGGAATTTCTAAGTGATATCAAAGTGGAATATAATGAATTTTTAATAAAAGTAAATATCCATGGCCTCAAAAAAGATAGGTTGTTAGCAAGCAGCAACTGCAGACAAGATTCCCTGCTCCATCGCACACACTTCTTTCCTCTTGAATACAGCTACTGTGCAAAGTGGGACCAGTACTCGGTACTGAATTGTATCAAAGCACACATCGCCAGGTTTTTATAAGGTAGTCAAGGCTTCACCAAAGCTTTTTAAAGAAGAAAAGAGTGTGCCAAAACTCATTAACATATCCCCAAGTTTGTAGTCATAACAGCCCAAACAGTCCTCACCCCTGACAACACTGGGTGGCCACTGCTGATCAGACAGCCCTTCTGTCTGATCCAGAAGTTGCTTGGGCACATAATAGTGTTTTGCTGCCTTCTCAAAAATGCCCTGAGGCCACCTGCATAATTCCCAATGATTGTTATAAAAGCAAAACACAAAAACTGTTTATATAGCGTTGTGAGTCAGGGATCAGGACCCAGGTGTGAACTGAGAAGCGAAGTTATTTAACTGTACAGATTTACACTTTATATACTTGTTCCAAAAGTCTTCAAACTGTAGTGTACAGGAGAACACTGTTTGGTATACTGCCATACTACTGAAACACTGAAAAATACAGGGCAACAACCTGAACTCTGGTACCGATGTGATTTTGACCAGGGCCAAACTGGATTGCAGAATATGCAGAGTTATACCAGCTGACCAGATAACAGCCCCTAGCACATTATGCACACTAGACTAGATGTAGTCTTGCAGTGTGCTTATATGCATAGAACTCTGACAAAGTTGCACTTGTAGCACCCTATTTATTTTAGTATGGCCAGCTCCGTAATGCATGTAAGGAGAAGTCTACAGTGTTACGTTCACAAGATGTATTTATAATTTTTGTCTTTGATATTTTAATATATTGTTCCATTTATTTAAAACCAAAAATGTTATACTGCTTCATCACACACTAGTACTTAGTAGTACCTGTATATCTAAGCTTTTGCAACCATTGCAGTAGCACAGTTTGAAGACCTTGATTTCTCTGAAATATTTTTATAGTGTTACCTCTTTCTTTCCTTTTGGCAAGTCAGCAACATTTTTACATTAAGAAGAGTCCAAGGCTGCTCATTAGAATCCCTTAGTTATGGAAAAAACTGATGGATAAGCATCTTAAGTACAAAATCAAAACTGAATATCATCCTCTGACAGGTCCCAAAACATACATTGTCAGCAAAACTTACAGAATATGTAAGCGTTTTAGCAGTCCTGGTACCAGAAACCTCTGAAGTGAGTTTGTGTTAGGTTAGGTGATGAGAAGGTCATCTGCACCCAAAAAAGAAAGCAGAGAGAAACAATTGCAGGAACAATAATTTGTTTAATCACCTGTCCTTGTTGCTCCCAGGCCCACACAGGAGAGCCACCACCCCATCAAAGGTCCTTCTTCATAAACCCAGAAGAGCACAGGGACACAATAGCAGGCAGAAACCAAACTTCAGACTCCCAAGGAATGAATGACTTGTCCGAGCCACTCCCAGGGCTGTCACAGCAGAGCCAACAGACTTGTTGGCAGCACATGAAACTTCATCAGGATGAATCATCAGAACCAGCTCTCCAGAGCACCTTGCCACCTTTTGGAATAATGGGAAGGGTTATGAGATGTATTGTGGGATTTAGGGAGAAAAGCATTTGGAGATTATGCAGAACTAACTATGGGATTCTTAAAGGAGACACCAAAGGTGGAAAAAAAAGAACTTTGGGTGTGTTGTGGGTGACCAAGTATAGGGAAACAGAGGGATAAAGGGAAAAAAAGGTCCATTTGCATTTAAGAAGAGACTGAAGATCCTGCCTGTTTGGCCGTGCACTGTTCCTGCTGCAGTCATGTCTCTTCATTAAACTCCATCTTGACTGTTTTCTGGCAAGGAGATCTATACTCTCTATGCATGTGTATGCATGGGGGAGGTTCTATGCTATCAGCAGCAGGAAAGAATTCAGGTCTCTGAGTTAGTCTCTGATCACTACTGGAGGGAGACCAAGCCAGGCTAGTGGGCAAAAATACCTGGGAGTGGGAAGGAGTGTAGATCCTTAAAGCCCAGCTCTGACAATGGGAGCACCTGTGAAACTCATAAGGGTGGCAGCATGGGGTGGGGGGGTAGAGGGGCAGATGGGTTTGGGACCAGGAGAGTAGTGGTGTGAGGGTGAGACAGCCTGCACTGGCAAGGGGCTGATGCCTTGGAAAATTATATGGCCAGTTACCATCAAGTAGGGAGATTGGGATCCAGGGCTAGCTACCGGGCACATGGTCAGGCCAGCTGCTGAAGTGAATCACCCTGTACATACGTATAGGTACATATTCTCAGTGATAGACCTCTATCCTGCTGAGACAGAGGGGGAAGCAGGATGAGGCAGTCGGTACTGTCTGTGTTCATGGGAGCTGTCTCCAGTGTGTGTGATCAGCCACGGGTATCTGTGTGTGTAGGTGTGTGTATGTAGTGTACATAGATCAACACATGCTCAGCCTCAGTGATGGACAGATTAGGGGATTAAGTAGAACAGGGAGAAACCAGGACCCCTTGCCACAGGAGGTCCAGGTCACATTAGAGGAAGAGTCTCCTACATTCCCAAACTCATATGATGGGCTATTTTTCTTTATCAAACTATGACATTGTTTTCTTAATGACTGAATGCCTGCAGATCAAGACCCTCACAAGCAGCAGGGTTTATGTGATGTTTTGAACATGCCATAAGAGCAGCATGTGCTGGATTATAAATTAAGTGAATAAAAGGATGAATTATAATAAAACTTTGGAAATAATTTAAAGCTATTTTTCTGTTAACAGGAACATCTTTTCAGTTCACACATGTCACTATGAAAACAATATTTTCATTAGTATTTAATAATTTTATTATTATAATATAATAATAATATTTTATTATTATATTATTATAAATATATTAAATTAACATTTAATAATATGAAAATACAGATATTTTCATTGCTGGTGTGTTTCAATTTTAGCTTCATTCTTCACATATCTTGCAAGGTCTACCCATATTTTAGAATGTTTTATGAGAAGCCAAGGAACTAACACTTCATCTCTTCAATTGCAATGATTGGCCAGGTTACATGTCATGCTATATGTAACTGTTCATAAATCTGTGAGCAGATGGAGATATTTTTCTGCTCACAGATTGTTGTCCTTTCCTCTGAGTGAAAAGCAGTTTAAGACACATCCTTAGCACTTCCATTTTCAACTGACTATATGAAAGGGTGAAATAGCCTCTCCTGCAAATGCCTTGAAGCACATGACTTGTCTAACAGTGCATACGTTAAATCTTCAAACCATTTCCCCTTTGGTAATTTCATTCTTAAACTACGTTGGACAGCTCCCTCAGTATATTGCTATTTATGGGTCTTATTCTAAGGCATTTAATCCCTAACTGAATTACAGTGACCATGTATTTACCATGGAGCACCTTTTTGCAACTTGTCTATGTCTGTTTACATTGAGGTCTAACCCCAATGGGGAACTAAGCCCCATGCAGCTGCTCGCTCACACTACCACGGTGGGATACCGGAAGGATTATCAGAAAAGTAAAAGTGAGAAAACTCAGGGGTTGAGGAAAAGACAGCTCCATAGCTAAGCAAAAGGTGAACATGCAAGCAAAGTAAAGCAAGGAATTAATTCCCCATTTCTCTTGGGCGGTCAGGCATTCAGCCGTGCCCAGGAAAGCAGGGCTCCATTGCACGTAACAGTGACTTGGGAAGACAGACACCATCACTACAAACATCCCCCCCCGCCTTTTTCTTTCTCCAGCTTTATATGCTGGGCATGACACCATATGGTAGGGAATATCCCTTAGGTCAGGTGGGATCAGCTGTCCTGGCTGTGTTCACTCTCAGCTTCTTGTATAGCCCCCAAACTCCTGACTGGCAATGTGATGTGAGAAGCAGAAAAGGCCTTGAACTCTGTGTAAGCGCTGCTCAGCAATAATGGAAACATCCCTGTGTTATCAACACTGTTTTCAGCACAAATCCAAACCATAGCCCCATAGTAGCTACTGTGAAGAAAATTAACTCCATCTGAGCCAAAACCAGCGCAGACTATAATAGGATAACTCATTTTCCATGTGTTAAGAATGGATGAAGTTAATACTTTAATGTAGTTCTAATGGGTAAATCAAAAGAAAAAGATTTAAAATACTAATAAAGTAAGACTCTAACAAGAAATAAGAAATCAATTATTAATTATGATATTCTGCAGCTACACATTTCCCTAATGAATCTCCAACTGCTATAGGCATATCATACAAACCAATAATATCTAGGCTTCTTTCAAATTTATATTTTTATTTATGGTATTTTTATGATACAGATAAAAAATCTTCTTTCTTGAAGCTGCAAATAAATCAGATGATGATGCCTAAAGTAAAGTCAAAATATGAAGTCTATTATTTCAGAGTATGTATTTATTTAAATTATTTCAATTTTCTTTTTTTTTACTATTTCTTTTATGTAATTTCTGACACTGTTGTTTCAACAAAATCTTTCATAAATTCTAGGTACCAAGTTTCAACATACAGGATACATATTCTAATTCTAGCAATGCATTGTTAGCATGTATGCTAGCACATTGGTAAATATATAGAAGTATTACATATCTTTAAAATTTTCTCTGTCATTGCCATTTTAGTCCTATTAACTTTAAATTTAATAATATTACTTCAGGTAGAAAACAAATTGTAATACCAGAAGTACTTATTAAAAGCCTTTAAAAAAAAAATAAACAATAGTATCTTAAAGAGAAAAGCTTTTGCATTCCCATACTTTTAAAATTATATTCCTTTTCATGGTATTTCAGATGTACTTTTATATTTTATTTCTATGGCAGATGAAAAACAAGTGATTGAAAACTTTTTAGAATAGGTTTCAAGTCCCAATTTTTTTGTAGTATATATTACATCATGGTTTGAAAAATAAGAAATCTGTCATAATCAACAGTAATATTACAATTTTAAAGAGAGTTTAGACATCAAAGATCAAATAATTTCCTTGTAATGCTCTTAAATATTAAGTACGCCTAAAAGGATCTTACTGATATCTGGTTCATAATCCAGCAGCTCACTCAGCTTTCTATTTAGTAATGAAAAGAAATTCCTGTCAGCATTTTTCTATTTGTGTGTCTTAAGGCCAAGGCTTTAATTATGAGCTCAAGTTTATTGATCACTTAACAACAACAACAATAACATTTTTTCATTTTTGATCCGGGAAGGATGTGCCATTTTGTTTATGGATGAATCTTGAAAACATAATTTAACTTTGTTGCCACAAATGATTAATTTAAATTATTCTGAATCATTTTTTTATTATCTTATAAACTAAAGTATCTTTTAGTATTAGAAACAATACTTGTATTTCCTTGTATCATCATGTTTATTTCCTTGTAGTCATGGGTTGACATTCCATCAGTGAGAGTATTTTTTCTTCTTTTATTTCTTTTCGAACTACAGTTAGCCTTTTGGAAATTATTGCCCTACTTACTGAATCATGCAAAGTCATATCTCTACTTTGCCCTGAAAACATAAAGTTTCTTCCTTATAGGCACTATATCTTTCCTTTTAAAAAAAAAAAAAAAGCTATAGTGGCAGTCACTGTCATGTTGATTAAATCAATTATAAGTATATAAATAATATGTAGATGTGACCTTGAATCATGATGGCTTTATCTACTTAGTCTCAGTTTATATTAGACCAACAGACAAACATGCTGTATCCTTAAATATATATGATTAAACTGTTGTTTAATACTAAATCTTGTACATAGACTAGGCGATCATAATTGCAGTTCTTTCATGTGACACCAGAGCTTTCCTAAAAGTAAATTTTAAAGATACCATTTCACATATTTTTGATGGTTGAAATAATTTATGCAAAATTCATAGATAAACCTAAAAAGATTTTGATCCTGAAAATGATAAATAAAGATAGTGAATATTTGTTGAAGGTCAAATACACACATCTTGACTTCATACAGGATTTTTTTTGGTGTAAAGGAACTTTCTTATATAAAAAAAGATGCTCATGAATTCCTCTTCCGAATTTTTTTTGTGTTGTCTATAGAAATTCAGCTGTTGCTTTGCAATTTGTGAAAAGCCTCTAAACTTCAAACAATATTTGGAACATATATCTGATAGAAATACTTTTTCTTTTTTTTTTTTAACTCCTTCTTTGGCCGTGGCTTAACAGGTTGAGGAGGCAAAACTGCAAAAAATTTCTTTCCGTTTCTGCAATACATTTCTGAAATACTGCTTCTGCAAACGTGCCACAGGAAGTTAAATTGTCCCTATGTGCCAAAGCCTTACTCAGTTTATTCTTCCAATATAGAGTTCCTGATCTTTGAATAGTATCTACTCAGAGATTTCCAGATTACTTTTATGAAGCTGTGGTGTGCTGCTGTGTTGCTTTAACCTCACCTGCAAACAATATTAAGACAACATTTGTGAGAAAGTTTCTAGATATGGTAGACATTTGCTGTTGATTTATCTGCTAGCGAACCATTGCAGAATGTCCTTTTTTATGAAATATTTTTGTCTAAACCACAGGGGGAAAATGAAGTATAGAAATACGTACTCACAAGGAAAAAAGAAATCAATAAAACGAGAAGCCATGAGTGTTTTGTATTTCAGATGTACACTGATGAACACTTTTAGAGAACATAAGAAATCATTATGATTTGTGAACTTAAAGTTTGATTTTATTAGGTATTTAAGTTCTACATTGAAGATGAAAGTTATTAAAATGGGGAAATTATTCATAATTATTTTTATTATAGTATCTATGATATCCAAGGAGAAGCTGGGAGAACGTCAGATACCTGCTGACTCCAAATCTAGATAGAGTTCAGATATAAATGAGCATCCCCTCAACTGTAAGGGAGGGAGAGCAATGGTGAAAGCACTAGATTTTTCAGTGACCAATATTTCATTATTTAATATTCCAGTAGTTATGCTGGAAACAGAAAAGTGACTTGCTTTAACACTGCAAACATTTATTTAAGGTGAAATATTGTCCTTGAGCACCTCTCTGTCTACATACAGGTCACTCCTGAATTGGAGTGCTTTCTCTGAACATTTTACTGCAATTTCCCTAACACACTAAAGTTTTTGCAAAACTATATGATAGAATGAGTTAGCATCTTTTTCACAGACAAAAGATCAGTCAATTTTTCTCTTGTGCCCTTTGCAAAAACTGATGAAATAGCTTTCTATACTCCATGTAACTTTATTCTTCTTCATTTATGTCAACACAGCAATACACATTTAAAATAAGGAAAAGATATTTTTATTATTATATATTTTCAAATTCAGTGCACAGTAAGTTTGGGAAGAGCCATGGTTTTATGTAACTATGGATATAGCTATTAAGACTAGCAGAAGAATAAAACATGAGAGAAATAGTTATACATTCCTACTCTTCTTATTTTTCCCTTTTTCCTGACAGATCAAATTTTTCCATCAGTATTTTCCATCTCAAAACCAGCAATGAGTTTTTGGAGGAATTTGTTCATTTTTTCGGGTTTTTTTTGTTGGTTTTTTGTTGTTTTTTTTTTTTTTTTCTTTTAAAGGCAAACTCTCTGTTTTTCAAAAGCCTCAGGAAAAAAACTAGTTTAAATTTGAAAAAAATTGAAAAAATAATCTTGAAAAAAATTATTATGAGAAATAGAGATTTACAATGCCTTACAGATTTACTTAAAGTATAATGGCATTTAGATCAAGTTGTCACCCACAGGGCGATCTGCTGATTCTACATAAGCAATAATAAAGCTTAAAACATTCCTGGAGCAGGGAGTCTTGTAACTTACAAACACAATTCAATAGATCACCAGTTTGGGGGAAAGTTCTCATTATTGTGATCTAATGAATCTCTTTAGGCTTATCTGGGACAAATTTGCTAACACAGATTTTCTAAACATATTATTTTTGTTTACATGCAAAGCTTCCCTAGAAATTCCAGGATCCAAAACATCCATTTAACTACCATGTGACACCCTGTAGGAGAGGAAGTAAAATCTCTTTATGGCAGGAAAAGCTAGTGTACACATTTCTCCTTCATATTTGTAGCGCATGAAAGCAGTTCATGAGCAAATGGATGATCATCCCACCTGCTTGAGCAAAAGTTATCAGCAGATGTACTAATAAATAAGATTATAGAATCACAGAGTTGTTAAGGTTGAAAAATACCTGTAAGATCACTGAGTTCAACTGTAGGGTGAAAGAAGACCGAAGTTCCCATTTACATTAGCAAATAAACCTGGCCAAGTAACCTAAGCCAGAAAACCATAAATATTCATTGATATCAGTACCACCCTATTTCTTCTACAGAATCTGAATTTATTTTAAAGCCAACTTCTACAAAACAGATAATAACATGTTTTAAAAAAAGGAAGTGCAATATCCTACCTGATAATACACCTATGAAACCTCTTCCACAGATTTTAGGAAATTATGCACTGTGAATTGTTTCTGTTGAATCAAAACCAATTATTTGGAACATAATTTATATTTCAACTTTTAACCTTTCTGCTCTTGATATGATCTATGATATACATAATCTCTACAACTGTGTGTTTCATTACTGGCTGTCTTAAATGTCTCCATCTGTTTTACTAATTTCTTTGTGGATTTAAACCAAATAGTTGGGTTTTTCCCCCTTCCCCTTCTCACAGTACTTTGCTTTTTACTTTTTTTTTTGTTTTTCCCTTTCACTTACATTTTTGAGCAGAACTATTTCTAGGAAACACATGTAGTTGTCATTTTTGAGGAAATGTGTACCGTTTAACTATAAATAATGAATTGCTGAGGATAGCAAATACTGAGTTTATAGAAAGCAAAGTGTTTGTAGCTACTCACACAGCTACTTTTTTTTGTTAAAATTCAGTGAAATTTCATGAACTTATGAAAAAAAGTAATGCAGAACTGCATAGATCTTTTATTAAGGAATTATTTCAATGGCATACACTTGCAAATTTAAACCACTGGATCTTAAATATCTGCTATACCAGCATCGTTTAATGAAATTTGCCTGATTTAACTAAGGTAGCTATGTTAATCTAGCTGTGTTGGGAAACATCTGGACAAAAAACCCTAGATTTTCCACACTCAGAGAAAATACACCCATCAGATGCCCACACATATATGTATATTTACATATATGTTATTGTGTACTTTTTAGTTTGGCAAACTGTGGTGGTATGTAGATATCCTACTCTCTCCTTCTTATCATTTGCATGAGAAAGACGAACTTCAGGTTTGTGAATTGTCCAGATGGTAGTGTATGTAAATCTTGGTGTCCAAATGCTCAGCACTGTAACCCACACTGGCATGAGGGACATGGGGTATATTTTATATGTTTGAAAATGTGAATAGTGGGAGCTATTGTCATTATTCATCTAAATATGAGCCTAGGATTTTTTTTCTGTAGATTTGATAATAGCTTTGAGTAGTGGAAATGAAGAGGAGAGAAAGGTTCAATGTATGAGAATCTTGAAGAAAAGAACATCTTAATGCATTTTTTGCCTTTTTTCTTGGCACTCACTAAGGAAGAAGAGAAGGCTAGGTCCCAGTTTGGGCTGGAGGATGGGAAAAAAATTTGAAGGAATACTTTTAATTTAATTTGTACAAAACACTGCAGAAAAAATCTATTTTTTTTCTTAAAGCATTCCAGTGTGTAAAATCTCTGTTTTACAACCAGTAACAGTGCTGCTACATTCTACTACAGGAGAACTTTTTACATGATTCTCTTTCAAGACTCTTGAATTAAAAAATTATTCAGAGGTAAGGTAATAAGTTGAATTTCAACACAGTTCCTCTATAAGTATTATAAGCAATAAACCCATTGCAGATTCAGAACATTATTGTCTTGCTCAAACTTCAAACAAAAGTCTTAATCAAGGTTATTAAAGTTCTTTATGGCAATGATGTGTTAAAAGATACTATATACTTTCTCTTGAAGATTTCAGTCATCAAAATCTTCTAACTGATGGAAAAAAATATTTTTACTTATTGCAACATCAGGAGACAATAGAACCTCAATTTCACAACTACTTTTTTTTGGAGAATAGTCTTATTTTATCATCATACTCAACGGGATCCTTATTTCATTATAAAATTTACAGAATACATAACAGATTTGTTGAAATATCAGCAGTCCTTTGGCCAAATCCTGAGATCTCAGTAGTAGGTCTTGATAACCACATTTTCTGGATATTAGATTTATAGCATTTATTGCTTCATTAGTGTCATGATTATGACATATCAACACAGATGAAAGAAGAACGGAGTTAATTTAAGCATAATGATAATAAACTGCATAATGCAGAATGTTTTCCCATAGCTCTGTGAGATTCATTCTTTTCATCTTTTCTATTAATTTTTCAGATGTGAAATTGTTCCTGTCACCACTTACCAAAACAACACAAAGATTTGCACCTACAACTAACTTCTCATAGTTTAAATACACAAGCTTTAACAACAACAGAGGATAACATCTGAATGCTGACTAGCTAAAAACATCTGTATATGTTGTAGCTAATATACCAGCATTTTCAAGAACATGATAATTTGCTGAGGTACATGCACCGTTGTCTAAACAATTTTTTCTCAATTTCTTTAAGGAGAATAATTGAGATAATCGAACCCTTTCCTAGTTTGACACCCACCTTCTTATGAAGTTCATTGGTGACAAGCTTAGCATGGTGGTAATAACACCAAGATTGTGGGTTTGATCCCTCTATAGGCCATTCCCTTAAGGGTTGGACTCAAGGATCCTTGTGAGACACTTCCAACATAGAAAATTCCTGGATTCTGTGCTATATTTTTTGAGGAATTTTGATTTCTCTTTACTATTATTATTATTATTACTATTATTATTGATTTTTACCCTAGCTCTTCCTTTGTATGTTGAGTAAATTGTTCAGGCATATTTAATGAAAAGTATTAGGACTTTAGAAATTTTATTTTGGACTCCTTATCAAAAAAGACTGCCATAAATCTTCATCACTCAGACTTTGGTTTTATATTGTAATTTATTCTATTTCTAACCTGAAGAGGAAAAGATAATAGTTTTCTAGCTAAATATTATAATGCAAGTGTTTGCTGGGCAGTCAACTATATGGGTTCTGTTCTCCTGCGTTCAGCAGTAACCCTGTGCTGTTACTGTGCACATTCACAATTTCTGTGTATGTGTGGCATGCATGCACAATCAAACTTTGAACTTAACATGAATTCTACAGAATGAACAAAAAATAAACCTCCATGGCTTTCTGGCGTGAAGGACTGAGAATAATCAGAATTCATTGAAAAGATAATTAGTAGAAAGTGCTGATATGATTGCAAAGGATGGGTACAGCTGTTTGTGCCCATAAGGAGACACAGCCATCTGTATGCACAAGGGCTTCATTGAAGTATGACAGCTTCTTTCTGAAACCAGCTGAGCTGGGAGGAAACAGGGAAAAAAATTCACTTTTCAATTAGGCTAGTTATTTATTTGTGCTGTAATACTGTATGATATATTTTTCCCATCCTTTTTCAGAATTAATTTGAAGTTCTGTTCCTTTTTTGAAGATGAAGAGGATTAGGCCTGGGGGCTTGCTAGTCTACTCAAATTTCATTACTCTATCTGTTTAGAGCCTTAATGCTTAAACAACACTTCAGTGTACTGAATTCATTTTAATAGACATAATTCCATTTAGAACGTATGGGAACAAGTTCTAAAATAATTTCCAGAAAAAATCACTTGGTGGCTTTGAAAGAGAGGGCACCTTTCAGACTATGGTTCAGGCTAAAAAGGACTAAGAAAATGTTCAGAAATAAGTACGTCATAGCATTTGCAGGGGTCAAATATTTATTGTTATTGTGAATAAAAGCATATACATATTTTCATCCAAAATTCTGTTGAAATCCTCCTGTCAGAGGACTGTATAAACTGTGATTATTGATAATTTTAAGTAAACTAACAATATTACCAAAAGAAATAGAACAATAACTCAAACATTTTCTATCCTTCCTCTATGAGGAGCAATCTGACTCCTTTCACTATCCATCAGCAAAACATCTGGAATTTATACTCACAGTTGGGTGGAACAGTAATTTCAAATGATAAAGTCTTGTTTTGAAAGATCCATAGGGCCTCCTACACCAGTGTGTCTGAGTGAAAACCTTCTCTTGCTTTTGGAGGGTGAGGGAAATTCATCCTCACAATCATTCATTTAAGCACAGGAGAAAATTTCCTAACTTTGGTTTTATTTATTCAAAGTTTCATGCTTCTTAATGAAATTTTAACAGGTAAAAAGAAATTTCCTGACACCGCCGCCCACAGGATTGCAAAAGCTATAATGGCTGCTACTTGCTAAGTCACTTCAGTTCCTACTCAGATATTGTAAAGCCTTTGATAGTTACTCAATCTCATAAATTCATTTCTTAAGAAGCAAGAGATAGAGGCACTTTATCCTGCTCTTTTCCTATAGCCATGACTGTATTAAGGCCTCAGTTCTGTCAGAATTCGTAAAAGGATGAGGAGTCTTTCTCTGATGATATGCTAGCAGAATCAGGTCTTAGAATACAATGCATTACTTTATATAACCTACTCTATGATAATTGGCTGTAAAAAGAATACATAGGTCAAAAGAAATATAAATTGTGGGGAGAAAAATACCCAGACAAAATAATAAAGGGAGGACACCAAACATCTTCCACCTACCTTTTTTTGCATTATTGAATTACCCTCTACTATTTTTACTATTATTATTATTATTATTACAACTGAAATGTGAATGGAAAAAAATAAGAAAATATAATCACAATTATTATTTTATTGTATATTAAAAAATAAAAGTCTTTCAATATGCATATTTTCCTTTTGTGAAGTTAATCAATGCTTCTTACTTGAAAAGAGAAAGTTTTAAGGATGCATTCAGTTTCCTAGTTTAACAATTCCTTTTTAAACTAGTAACTAGCAATGACATGACAAAGCCTAGGTCATGAGAGAAAACTACGACTCTTTCCAGACTCTCTCCAAAGGCCTCATTTACTCATTGAAAGGGGCTGATTCAAGCATAGTTCAATTCATTATACACCCATGCTCATATTTTTAAGCAGATGCTAGCAAGGCTTTGCACGACATGCAATGTTCCCAATGCCAAAGAACAGTGGGCAATCTGTTCTTCCTCTTTTGAAGATGACTAGCTGATTATTCATCTCATTCCATAGCTATAAAAGATTAATAAAGTGGTTTGGATTACGAAAAAATGAATCAACCTGAAATTTTCACAAAATTGAGGAGGAAGTTCAAATACTTTTGAAATGAAAGTAATATTAGAAAGTATTACCTACAGAAAGCAAATATATCAGAAAAAATATCAAATTTTTGACAGAATGTCTGGTGTCAAAAATACAGTCCTGCCACTGTTGTTATTCTGTTTTACAACTGTTTTGCAAATTCAGAGCTGTTATGAGACTTCACGCTTTGAGGTTCATCCATTACTATGGTGTATTGCATCCATGTATTACCTCAGAAGTACACAGAGAGCCCCAGTTCCTATAATTGCAGCATCTTAGATTATCTATCTCAATGTAGTATACATTATAGAATATTATGAATTTTTTTAATACTAACCTCTCTCAGAATTATTAGACTGGAAAGCTCAAATGGCCTTATTAAAAGATGAAGAAGTCAGAAAATCTATTCCATTCATAACTAGGCTGAAGTTTCATTTTGAGAAAACAATCAATGGCACACAATAGTGCTATTTCTCAGTTGATTTTCTAAAATCATAAAAACTTAACAGAACTCATAGTTACGTCACCTGCTAGTATAGTAATGCACAGGAGAGAGATTTGAGATTAGGAAATCACACTTTAATTTGTTTTTTCAGAAAACTGATGTTTTTCTGTCAATAGTTGGTTTTAAATATGATGGGGAGGTGTAATTTTGATGGCTTTTTGTTTTGTTTTTTTCTTTTGACTACAAGTTTTCAAATGTTTAGTTTCACATGAAATAATGTATGTGAGTTTATACCTTAAATGTACATGGTTTTTGTAAATTTCTGTATAACAGGCCAAAATTTAAGAATTATGTATGAATACATTAATAAATTAAATATATGAAATTACAAATGAAATATTAAATATTGAGTAAACCTGGCACAGCGAACATATTTTAACCACAAAAACCTTGGAAAAAAGTTTACTTTGGGACGGCAAAGCATACAGTGGTCTTTCAAAGCATTGAAATTCCTTGTTGGCTATGTTTCTCAGTTCTAAAATGTTTTGACTGCACACTTGTCTTCTCTAGGAAGAACAAGAAAGATTATTCTTATTTAAGTGGAAGAAGAAAGATGATCTTGCAGAAAAAACAATAGCAAGTTTCTTAATAGTTAAATTCAAATGTTAAATATCCAGATTATGAATAGCATGCTAAGATATAGGTTTATATAAGCTATAACATCTCCAAAAGAATTATGGATCTTTGAATTAGAATCAGTGGATTTATTCTTGCATTTTTCATAATTGGAAATTAGACAATGTGGTGTAAGGAAAAAGTCCTGATATTTCCCAGTCATGACTTCATAGTAAATTAACTAAAGAATGGGGTTCACGATTTTCATATGTTTTGGGTACCCAATAGGCTTGCCATAAATAATTATGACTTGCTCTCTTCATGGATACCTTTATGCCTCTTCTGTCCAAGAACCACTCTTAGGACCCTTTCTGTTGTTTGCTATACCAGCACTCTCTCCAGACCTCAAGACCTTTCTTTCCTTTTTGCATTTTGGCAATGAAAACTTAACTGTCCTTTCCAAGGCAGGTCTGTGATACAGGAGTTGCAATATAATAACTTTTTGTAACATTAATAACCTAGATTATAGGTTGTGTACCTGCCTTCTGAGGAGGGACCTGACTGCCTGTTACTGTCAGGCTACATGGCTCCTCGTTTCACCACTGCCTCCAGCTCATTCCTTTGGGGGCAGTAGCAGGATACTCAATTCTTGCTGTGTGTACAGAGCTCAGAGAAGGGCCTTTGCCAAGGAATCTTTGCAGCTGCTGTGATTCCTATTCCACCTGCTTTATGAGGAATTAAATGTTCCAGTTGGGTTTCTACTTAGCAAAGACTGAGCAAAGGGAAACAAAATTTAATCTGATTAGACAGTCATATTCATCTTACAGAAGGAATTGCTAAACATCAGCTTTTGCTCTGTCTTCATGAGTTAGTGTCAAAGAATCAGTTCTGATAAATCTTGTACAAAAAAAGTGCTCTTAAAAAAAAAATAGCCAATACTTCTGGGTAAATACAGAGTGTTAAAAGGACTAAAGTAATGTGCTGGTGACTTCCTGTGAGCAACTCACATGCAATGATGCAGCAAGAGACAAACTTTTCTGTCACAGTTGTCATTATCATTACGATCTCTCTGTAAAATTTTGTCAAAGAGGAAAATGAATGTAACTCTGGACTTGGATTCTCAAATAATATGCAGTGGTATGATAACACTGAATGGATTGATTATGTTCACTCATGCTGTCTGAAGATTTGATTGTTTACTCCTTGTTCATTAATAGTTCATATGGAAGGATATTTGGGGGCTTATACTACTTTTGTATTATTTAAAGGTTTTCCATGAGTACACTTAAGGTATTTGTTAATAGCTGATTGAAAATAAAATCTAAAATTAAATATGATACTAAGTGAAGTGACTAATAAAACAATTAGTAGTTTTACTGTGCTCTTAAAGGTAGGTTCTCTTCACCTTATTCAAGGCCTTTAGAAATTAGATGGTTTTTCAGAAGAAGTAATTTAAGTCTGTTCTTAGTCTATGGAAAGAGGACTGGTGCCTTCCCAAAACAAGATGCCTTCTGATGTAGTGTATGAGTCTAACTAGGCACATTGAATTCCTTCTGGGTGTGAAACTTCCACTTAGGAAGACAACTTGGACAGAGAGCCTAATAAACCATTTCAGACTGGATATCTAATGGATAAAATCAAAGAAGGCTCCTACTCCAAACAGAGAGCTGTAAAAGGGCATATCTTCCACAGTTTCTAAGGAAAATATTCTCATGAAGAGTATTAAAAGGAATGCTTCACATAGCAAATAATTTTTAACTCTGGAAAAATTAAATGTTGGTATTTTTCAGAACATGTTTTAAAAGTGTTTAATTTTTTATGTCTTTAAATCTACATGTTAAGTTGTAATTTCTTTGGAGAAAATTTTCTACTAAAAATTAGCTAATTACTAAAATTCATGGTACAATACACTAGAATAGTTTACATATCACAAAATTATTTCCTCTAATATTTATTAAAGAAGAAAGATCTTTATGAAGAATGACAGGACAGAAAGAAGAAACCTGATTTTGTTCTCATTAAAGCAATGAAATTCTTGCCTGTGATGTCAGTTAGAAGAGAACTGTACTGTAGAAATAAATGCCCCAGGTTTTCTTTGGAAACCTGGGCTGAACTGTTGATGTAAAAGAGATTTTGGTCATAGAGGCACTGGAAATGTCAGTATTGGTGCAGCTATTTTTACATACCTTCAGTAGAGGTCAAATTAGCTCTTGAGTTACTCAACTTGTTCTATTTGCTTTTGCTACAGTTGCTTCCAACATGGATTCAAACCTGCTTACTTTATATACTTAGGAATTGGAAATGTAATCATGTCAGTATAATTATACTCCACAGTGTCACAGGAAGCCCTGCCAGGTAACTTTGTGTGACATAGGCATACCAAAATATTCCATTTGCTGTCTTAACATACAAGTTCTGAAAACTTGCTTCAAAAAATATTTTTAATGTATATATTATTGCAGAATAAATATTTTTTTTTTGTCTCTAGGATATAACTAACTACTGAAGCTGAAGTCCTTGCTGAAGAAACAGGGAATGCTGAAATATTCTCCACTTAACTTCCCATCAAAAAGTATGTTTCAAAACCAGATACTTTTCTTATCTTGAATAACAGACCTTAATCACTTATAGCTGTGATTAAAAATGTTCTTTCATTCTTTTATTTTGCTCAAATTCTACTTTGCCTTGCTATTGCTTTTTGCTGTTAATAATATATTGAAAGTTTGATTCATCACACTTTCTTGAAGTTACTGCAAAATTTCTAATGTAGGAAATATTTTCTTTCCATATGACTTCAAATATTCTGTGAAAATTAAGTGGATATAATGGAAATCCTTTTTTCACTTTGTCCTTCCATTTTTCCCATGTATGTCACCCTTTCTAATCCTGTTTTTCGTAGTGGCTCATACAGCTTGTAATTCAAATGAAGATCCTTTTTTTGTTTGTTTTTAATTCAGGATTTTTTCAACTACTATTTTCTTTCTGCTATTATTACAGAAATATTTTGAAGAACTCAGTCAGTCACTCCTATTACTTTTCAGTTTCTTCCAACTATTTTTACAGGAACTGTTTCTAAGTTTGGATAAGACACAATCCTCTATGCCTTAACTTACATGATTACATGGACTAATCATGAACAGCATCTAAAAGTCATTTATCTATTTACTTTACATATTTAATGTGTCCCAAAGTTACCTCTTATACTGATGAAAGTAGAGTTGATTATGTTGTTTTCAATTCACTGTATCTGTGCCATACATTATTAGTATTGATTTAAAAAAAGAGAAAAAAATATAGGTATGAAATAAGATGCTTGTTCATCTCTCTCTTGATTTATATTCTGAGAAGGCAAACCTGTGCTAATTAAATTCTTCTAGGAGAAGCATCATTATTGCAACTGCAGTAGAAAAGGTCTAAGGACAGAATAAGTTGAAAGTCCATAGGAGAACAAAGATAGGCAGGAGTCCAGAAGTTTATCTTCAGTACAAAGGAGATCCAAAGCTGAAAAAGAGAGAAAGGACTTCTTCCATCCTCCACAAGCCACCTAAAGCTGGGATTTCACTGAAATTACTGTGGAATTTGAGATTCTGTCACTTTTACTATCATGTGATTTTTTTTTTTTAAACAAATAAAAAATAATGTGTGTCTTTGCCCTTCATCACAAATCTAAACATTAGACTTTTGACAAAGATAATTTGAATGAAAACACATATATTAATTATTTATTAGCCAAACAGGCTTAATACTTTGTTCACTTTAATTCACTGATCAACTAATACAGCAATAAGAATGCCAGTAAAGAAAATTCTATGCATCTGAAAAGAGAAAAATTGTAACCCATATTACCTAACTTTTAAAATTAAAACAGATTATGTAACATTAAGAACTGATTGTTTACTGGGGAAAAAAAATAGATTCTAATATGTGTACTTTACTGGTGCTGAGAGGAGATAATGGGCTGAGCTGGGTTGACCTTGGCTGGGATGCTGCGTGCCACCAGAAGCATCACTCCCCTCTGGAAATGGACAGGGAAGAGAAAATGTAATAAAAGACTCATAGGTTGAAACAATGACCAATTATTGTCATGGGCAAAACAGACTCGACTTCAAGAAATTATCTTACTGTATTATTAATAAAAACAGAATAGGGTAATGGGAAATAAAAAAAAAAAAAGCTTAAAAACACCTTTTCTCCAACCCTCCCTTCTTCCTGTGCTCATTTTTACTCCAAATTTTCTCTACCTCCTCCCCCAAAGCAGTGACGCAGGTGAATGGAGGCTGTGATCAGTTCACCACGCATTGTCTCTGCCACTCCTTCCTCTTCCAGGTAATGACTATTCACACTCTTCCCATGCTCTAGCATGGGATCCCTCTCACGCGAGACAGTCTTCCATGAACTTCTCCAATGTGATTCCTTTCAACAGGCTGCAGTTCTTCACAAATTTCTCCAGTGTGGATCTCTTCCACAGGGTGCAGTCCTCCAGGGACACACTGCTCCAGCGTGGGTTGCCCACAGGGTCAGACTTTCTACCAGGAGCCTGCTCCAGTGTGGGCTTCCCATGGGTCACAGTCTCCTTTGGGTACATTTGTCAGTGGCAGCATGGGATCTTTCATGGACTCTAGGTGGATATCTGCTCTACCATGTACCTCCATGGGCTGCAGGGGAATCTCTGCTCTGGCACCTGGAGCACTTCCTCCCCTGCCTTATTCACTAACCTTGCTGTATACTGTGTTTTTCTCACATATTCTCACATCTCTCCTATGACTGCTGACCCACAGGTGGGTTTCTTTCCCCCATTTTCTCAAATATGTTATGCCTGAGGCACTACCAGCACCACTGATGGTCTCAGTCTTGGTCAGCAGCAGATCCACCTTGGAGCCAGCTGGCATTGGTTCTGCCATATATGGGAGAAGCTCCTATCAGCTTCTCACAAAAGCCAACTCTACAGCCTCTCTGCTACAAAAGCTTTGCCACGTAAATGAAAGACAAATAATTATTTACAAATATCAGAAGATCTTGAATAACCATAAAAGGACTAATTATATTTGCACAAAGCTACATTAGGTGAATGGGACTGAAACAACTCAAATGAAAATTTTCATTGTCTATTATGTAATAAAATATATTAATGAACAAAATTACAAAATTAACATTTCATTGCAAGATTCTGAAATGGAGTAGTTAAAAACAGGACTGAATTAATTACTGATGTTTGCAAGTAATTTGCTTGTTTACCTGTAATTTTAAAGTGGTGCTTTGCTTAAAGGCTGTGTAAGTAGTAAGGAGAAGGCTGCCTGTTTGCTTTGGCAACAATGCTCTAAATGAGTTTTATCTCGCTTGAGCAGGGAAGAGGACTGAGAGCAGAAACGAGTCCTTGATGGGGAAGAAACTTCTGAGGAAAAGATGAGGCTGGTAGTGATAAATATTGTCAGTGGAGAAACAGGGAACCAAGCACATAAAGAAAAAGGCATAAACTGAGATGCAGGTGTAGGGGGAGAAAGAAAGAATATTTTCCAATGAATTAGAGGGAACTGTTTAGACCTTGCTGATAAACAGAAAGCTGCTTCAAACCACTGGATAGATAACAAGTAAAGAGGAATTCATCCGTCCTATGAGGGGACAATGAAAAAGTGAAAATAGTCTTTAAATAATTTCTTGTTAAAGTTTTATTTTTAAGTACATGCATTATTAAGCCGTCTACTTCTGGATTAGGTTTTATTGAAGACTAGTTTACAAAAATCGAAGAGGATTGGGTTTTGGTTTTTTTTTGGTTTTTTTTTTTACAACAGCTTACTTTAACAAAAAGCTACTGGTAAATCCGCTTCAAGGTCCCCCCTGGCTAGTCACTTATTGTGGTGATATACAGAAATAGGAAGCACTGTAATGCCAAGGGAAAAACTTTTTGGAGAATCCCTAGGCCAGGGCCCTATGAAAAACAAAATAGATTAGTACCTTCAGTCAGATGCCAAAGTAGTATGGTAGTGTCATGGGCCTATTCTGTCAGCATCAAAATACTGGAAACTGAGGATTTGGTGGGTGCTGCTACCTAGAAAAAGGTGGCATATATGTGGGACAATAGCTCTAAGTTGTTGGGGCTATTTCCAACTGATATCTCCTGGTGGAGCTGGGGCAGAGCAAGGATCTTTTAAATTCTGCATGGTAGTTCCCATTACCTCAGTAACAGTGGTGATTCCCATCACCACCACACTTATATTGGTGGCCACCTTTGATCAGTATTAGTCCATCCCACACAGGGCACTAAAATTACTAGATGAGATCCCTTGAAAATGAGCATGGTTCCTCTTTGCTGAGCACCTCTGTGTATGGGAGTTTGTCTACTCTGTAAGTATCTATAAGTTAGAGATAACCAGTTCTTTTAAAGGTTAATTTTCTTAGACAAAAGTATACTTTGAAAAAAAAATAGGTCTCTAAAGTTACTAAAAAACATGGGAAGAAGGACCTCTTTTTGATGAGCATGTATCTTCTGATATAGCTTAAACGAATGCATTCAAGGTTTCTAAACAAGAATGAATTTTGATGGATTTAGTCACAGAAGAAAGAGCCATTTATAGACCCTGTTTGATAGCATTACATGATTCTCTCACAGGATTCTACAAAATCCTCATCTAAGATCCCAGGAGGTTGCCAAGTCTCTCCCTTCAATTGTAACCCTGAGCTGAGAATCCACAGAAGTATGTTAATTATATACAGGTGACCTTGGATTTTCTTCAAAGTTACAGCCTTGGAAATGAAATCTAAATATTGATTAAAGGCTCTGATTTACCAAATAAATCAAACACTTGCTTAAATCCAATTAAATTATTTTTTTCTGAATCAGAATGGTAAAAGATTAGGCATAATTTTAAAGGTTTTGTTGAATATTGACCTGAGAAAAACTCTTCCTTATAGCTTTGTGGTTTTGTTAGTTTGAAATTTTACAGATGTGTGGTCAAGGGGAAATTGAAAAAAATTAGAAAAAATTTGCTAACTTTTTTTTCCCCTAAATGAGAAACTAATCTAAAAATAACATTTTTATGTTTTATTTTATGGTGCCAAAGTGTAATATGGAAAACTGCTTCATTTGGCCTGTTACATAATTTTTTTCCAAAAAGCAGCCTTTTTAATACTCCAAAATATGAATGGGGGGTTCCTGATTTTGGGAACCCATGCAGCAACCCCACGTCTCATCATGATCTGAAATTCTTCAGAAGTCAACCTGGCAAGGAGCTAGCAGGGCTTGTTGACAGAGCTTTAAACTAGCTTGGAAGGGAAAAAGGGACAAAACAAGCTCTCCATTGATGAGCAATGGGGTGGTGTGACAAAATTTGAGGAAATGAGTATTAAAAAGACCCCTCAATCTTCATCACAAGGTGTTGGCTACAATGTACCACACCTGAAATGTTTCTACACTAATGCACACAGCATAAGAAACAAACAAGAGCAGCTCGAGGCTTTGGCTCAGTCCCAGAAATTTGACATCATTGGCATAAGTGAAACTTGGTGGGATGAGTCCTGTGACTGGAATGCCCTGGTGGATGGTTAAAGGCTCTTTGGGAAGGACAGGCAGGGCAGAAGAGGCAGAGGGGTGGCACTGTATGTCATAGAAGGGTTGGAATGTATAGAATTTACAGCTGGCAATGGCACAGTTGAGAGCCTCTGAGTAAGAATCAAGGGGGAAACAAATAATGCTGATGTCATCATGGGAGTCTACTACAGATCTTCTAGCCAGGGCGATGACTCCGATGAATTATTCTTTGAGGAACTAAGGGACACTTCCAAGGCAACTGCCCTTGTCCTTATGGAGGACTTCAACTTGCCAGAAATTGTGAGCATCAAACAGCTGGTATAAGCAAGACCAGAAGATTCCTAAAAAGCCTGAGTGACAATTTTATGGAACAGGTCCTAAGGGAGATGACTGGGAAAGATGCCCTTCTTGATCTACTACTTGTCAACAGAGAGAGTGTCATAAGCAATGTGGAGATTGGCGGCCGTTTTGGCCACAGCAACCATGAGGTGATCGAGTTTTAAATCTCTTTTGACAGGAGGAAAAGTGCCAGCAAAACCTCAGCTCTGGACATGAGAAGAGTAGACTTCAGTCTGCTCAGGGAATTAGTAAGTAAGGTCCCCTGGGAAAATTTTTTTGCAGGTGCTGGGGTCAATCAGTGCTGGTCACTTTTTAAACATCACTTCTGAAGGGCACAGGCAGCAGGCAATTCCCAAATGTCAGAAGTCAAGTAGATGAGGGAAAAGGCCAGCTTGGCTGAACAGGGAACTTCTCTTGGAAATAAGATGAAAAAGGAGGGTGTATGCCCAGTGGAAGCAAGGTCAGCTGACATAGAAAGAACACAGAGATGCTGCTTGCCACTGTAGGGAGAAAATTCATGTGGCCAAAGCTCAACTGGAGTAGAAGCTGGCCAGAATTGTGAGGGACAGTAAAAGGAGTTTTTTTCAAATCTATTAATGGCAAAAGAAAGTGTGAAAAGAACGTTGGCCCATTACAGGATGGGCACCTCATGGGGACAGAGATAAGGCAGAGGTGTTCGATGCATTCTTTGTCTCTGTCTTCAACATGGGTAATGGACCAAGGGAGTGTCAGTGCCCTGAGCTGGAGGACCATGACTGCAAGAATGATCAACTCCCAGCTGACCCTGAAATTGTACAGGATAGAGCTGGATCCCTACAAATCTATGGAGCCTGATGGGATTAGTTCAAGAATCCTCAAAGTGCCAGATGATGTCATAGAAAAAGCTCTCTTGATGTATTTTGGGCAGTCTTGGGATCTGGAGAAGTCCCACATGACTGGAAGCTGGTGAATGTTGTCCTGAGTTTCAAGAAGGGCAGGAAGGACTACAGGCCTGGAACTACAGTATGGAACTGTCAGTCTCACTTCAGTGCTTGATAAAGCTATGGCGAAGATTATTCTGGGAGATATTGAAAAACACCTGAAAGACAATGCAGTCACTGGTCATCATCAGCAAAGTTTCATGCAAGTAAAGTCCTGCTTATCCAACCTGATTTCCTTTTATGACAAGGTAACCCATCTAGCTGATCAGGGGAAACCAGCTGATGTAAGCTCTTGGGATTTCAGTAAAGCTCTTGATACTGTCTCTCACAGGGTCCTTCTGTCCAAAATGTCTGGCATTCAGGTGTCATAAGCAATGTGTGCAATCTGGCAATCAGGTGTGATGGGTGAGCAACTGGCTCACCGGTCAGGCAAAAAAGGTTACAGTGAATGAAGTGAAATCAGACTGGTGACCTGTCACCGGTAGGGTTCCTCAGGGCACCATCCTCAGCCCTGTGGTCTTCAACATCTTCATAAATTACTTGAACACGGGACGGAAAGGAATCCAACAAAGTTCACAGATGATACAAAACTCGGAGGAGCTGTTGACTCCCTCAAAGGCAGGGAGGCCCCTCAGGGAGACCTCAACAAGTTAGAGGGCTGGGCAATCACCAGCCATATGAAGCTCAACAAGGGCAAGAGGATTCTGCACCTTGGACAGGGCAACCCTGGGTGTAAAGACTGGGGAAGGAGAGGCTGGAAAGCAGTGCCACAAAAAAGGACCTGGGGGTTGTGGTTGATGGCAAGTTGAATATATGTCAGCAGTGCCTTGGCGGCCAGGAGGGCCACCTGTGTCCTGGAGTGCATCAGGCACAGCATTCGCAGGTGGGAGGGGATTGTCCTGCTCTACTCTGCAATGGGGCAGCCTCACCTTGAATGTCGTGTGCAGTTTTGGGTGCCACAATATAAGTCTATATTAAACTATTACAGTGTGGCCAAAGGAGGGCAGCAAAGATGGTTAAAGGCCTTGAGGAGAAGCCACATGAGCAGCAGCTGAGATCATTGATCTGTTCAGTCTGTCTACAACTTTCTCGGGAGGGGAAGAGGAGAGGAGAGGAAGACACTGGTCTCTCCTCTGTGGTGACCAGTGACAGGACCTGAGGGAATGGCCTGAAGCTGTGTCAGGGGAGGTTTAGGTTGGATATTAGAAAAGGGTTTTTCACTCAGAAGGTGGTTGAACACTGGAGCAGGCTCCCCAGAGAAGTCGTCACAGCACCAACACGGCAGAGTTCAAGAAGCATTTGAACAATACACTTGGGTCCATGGTGTGACTCTCGCAGACGGTCCTGTGCAGGGCCATGAGTTGGATTTCATGGTCCTAGTTGGTGCCTTCCAACCCATGCTATTATGTGATTCTGTGATATATTAATAAAATAGAGGGATACAGCTTTAAAATATGAAGACAATTCTTCACAGAAATGGTGATTAGATATTGGAATGGGCTATCCAGAGAAGTGAAGTCACCATCCCTGGAGGTTTGTAAAGAAAAACTGGATGTGGCCCTTAGTGCCCTGGTCTAGTTGACATGGTGCTGCTTGATCACAGGTTGGACATGATGATCTCAGTGGTCTTTTCCAATCTAATTGATTCTAAGATTCTTTTTTTTAAAAAAAAAAAACTTTTCCTTTTTATTCATTAGTATTTGTTCTAATTTTTCTGTTATTTTCATTGTTCTCTCTTTAATCAGATGTCTGGTGTGATTGATTTGCTGTATGGTGCTTAGTTGGCAGAGAGAAGCAATTACAAAGAAGAACAGTTATTTAGAAGTACATTTTGTATGAATGATGCTAGCTAATGTCATCTTTCTAGCTTTCCTATTACTCATTTGCTAGCTCATTATCCATATGTCATATTATTTTGAAAAACATGTTCAAAACATTTTTGCTTCATTCTGTCTATTCTGGTTTTCCCTAGAAGATGTGGACTATTTTAAGACGTGAAAATGAGAATGTTAAGAAAAAAAAAAAAATCTATTGAAAGGCCATGAAAAATAATTTGTATACTTATTTATTATCTGTGAGGAGACCTGACAATATAGGTTGTACTGTCTCACAGTTTTAGCATGTATGTGTCAACACACATTTGTTGGGGTCATAGAAATAATGGTGCCTTGAAAGCATATTTATGAAAGGGAAAAGGATCCACAAAGCAGTGAAAAATGGAGAAAAAATGTGAGAAGCCACAGTGTGAACACCACTGCAAGAGAAGAAAGAGGGAGGTACTCTGATACAGAAGCAGATACTCCCTTGCCACCCATGGAAGACACCACAGCAGAACAGGTGTTTTCCTTGAAGGAGATTGCACCGGAAACAGTTTTTCTCTCCTGACCACAGAGAGGCACATCCACTGTTTATTTAAGTTCTTCTTCCTGAGGAAGGGACTAATGGAGGCTGCGGAAGAAAAGAAGTCTCTTACAGGACAAGGGAGAAAAGAACTATCCTGTCTCTTTTACTGGGGGTAACAGTGATCAATACAAACAAGTTGGACCTTAAGGGAAATGTTATGGCAAAGATAATGGTGGAGTTCACAAAAATAATGAAACTAACATCAGTAAGAGTTTGTTTGCCCACCTCTAACTTGGCTGATAACGCCAATTTTTGTACACTGATGTCAGCATGACTCAAAAGTGTGTTACATAATTTTTTAGATAGTACTGAATTGGGAGGAGCTGTTGACTCGCTTGAAGGCAGAGAGGCCCTGCAAAGAGATTTCAACAAATGAGAGGGCTGGGCAATCACACATGATGTTCAACAAGGGAAAGTGCCAGATTCTGCACGTGGGACAAGACAACACTAGATGTGTGTACAGACGGGGGAACGAGATGCTGAAGAGCAGTGCTGTGCAAAAAGACCTGAGGTCAATGCTCTCAGGTACGAGATGTGGTTGGTTCTTGGGCTGCCCTGTGGAGGGCCAGGAGTTGGACTTTGGTGATCCTAGTGGGTTCCTTCCAAGTCTGGATATTCTATGATGTTATGTAATTAACTCTTGGGTTAACATGGGCACAATATAATAATTAGAGCTGGAATTTTTTAAAAAGCCATGGAGGATGTAGACTACATACATTGCTTATGGTCGGCCACTGGGCAAAATAAATGCCAGCTCAGTATGGGATGCCAAGTCTAACTATATTCCCAAGTTCACAAGGCCTTGGGGTGGAGCCCCAGTGATGCTAAACCCTGCTCTGGAGTCCCGTGGGAAACCAGTGAGCACAAGCGTTCTGTGGAAGTGTGTATGTTTATACCCTAGTATACACCAAATGCCTCTGGTGTTTCAAACATTCTGACAAAGATACTAATGAGTGCCCCAATGCATGAAATAGCAACTCATTTAATTTTGCACTAAACTACACATCTAGTTGGCACAGGGGTAATGGTAAAGCATGCCCAATGGGGAAAACCCCACCCTGGAACTGCTAAAGACTGGATGAAAAGATGTAGCTAAGATGCCCCTGCTGGTGGCTATATCCACCAGCTCAAGAAGTGCTTTGTGCAAAGCCACTTATGTAAAAACACCAGTTATTCACAACACTCTGTCTTAAATTGCCATTAGGAAGTTCACTGTTGCCCTGTCACAACTACCCCAGGCTTGTGACAAACATTTTTTGAGTGACTATTTTTCTATTTGATTTCTTTGAGTTCGACAGTTTTGGGTGAAGTGAACCCACCTTCTGGGTACCCTTGAGGGAGAGGCCTCCCCTGAGTGTGTGAGTTTATGCATGCTTTAGATCATCATCCTTGTTCATGTAACAACACCCCTGACTGCTACACCAAACCTGTAACCTGTTAAATGTCAAAGGAGTGTCATCATGGTTCCCCCCTTTGTTTATTAGTTTTTCTCCTGGGTTTTGGTTGCTAACTACATTTTGTCTGAGTTCATTATCTATGTGAAGCTGTTTTTGTGCACTTCTGTGACATCATTTTTACACTAAGATAAAAAAAAAAAAAGAATAATATTTGTTACAAGAGAGTTTTTGCCCCAAATTTTATTTGTGTTTTTTCAAACACAAAAGTTATATTCAAACATATTCAAGATTTTGAAATTCTACAAAACTCTTTTGTTTCCCTTTTCATTATAATTTAGTCTCCATCTGAACACTTTGCTTGTTTCTATTTTATTAAATAAGACAAAGAGACTATGAAGATCTGCTGTCAGTAACCAGTCCTGTTTAAAAGTATCTGCAACCTTCAAAGGCTAAGAAGGTTGTGGAACCTGGCTCATGGGAGAGCAAGTTAATAAGCATAAATGCAAGCTTGCCAGGCTGTCGTAACCAAAACCCTTAATACTTTTTGTATGCTTTGTTTCTTCTACCCTCCTTTTTACCCAAATAAAAAAACCAGCTGTTCAATTAGATTAGTCTGGCTTTCTTTTTCTCTTCATCTGTCCTCATGCAGAACTTCTAGAATACAATAAAGATAGAAGATTATCATATTCTACATAGGACACTTAAAATATGCTTATTTTTTTTAATCAATGTAGAGATTTTCCCTAGAAGAATACTGTCACATTTTAGATACTATGTTCTGTTACATACAAAAACCTCCACAACCCTTTTATACACAGACAATTATTTAACTCCAAAGTCAAAACATAGCAGTTATCATTACTTAGCTACAGAAGACATTAATGAATATTTTATAAACTATTACAGAAAACCTTCATTAATGATACCTTTGTGAGTGTTAAACAAAAGATGTGACAAAGACTAATTGCTCATCTCTGGTGTTATGTCTTCCTGCCCATGTCTCTGGGGCTCCATAGCTGACTGCAATAGCCTTCCTCTAAATGGGGTTGTGGGTGTTGTACTGGAGGTCAGAGCCTTGCATCCCCTTTGGCCCATGGCTCCTCTCAGTATGTTTCTTTACACATATTTTCCACCCACCAACAACCTTTCTTTTCCTTTTCTCCAGGCAACAGCAGCCCAATCATGGCAAAAATGTCTTACCACAATTTTAGAAACTGAGAATAGTTTGGGGTGTGAAACTTAGTGTTTTGTTCATGTTTTCTGTAATTTTTAATTTAAATCCATTTGTAGGTCCTACTAGTCAAGACTTAATCTGCTAGTTACTCCAAAGGGAGTGTATTTCCACATATCTTGTGATACTTCCACTATGATCACTAAGCTGCTGTTAGACTACCCATATAGTTCCTTGTTTTTGTGCATTTTCACCACTTTCTTTCTGTCACACTTCTGAGCTGAGAGGCTGATAGGTATGATCCTAAGTGGAATGCAATTTAAGCTGTCCAAGAAAAAAAAAAAAAATTTATGCCATTAAATCTCAGGAAGAAGACTTTGCTATTACATATCTTTTCATTCTTCCATTTTCTTTCCACAATTTTTGTGACTCCTTCTTCCCATTAGGGAGTTAAACAAGATGGCAAGTAATTTTCATTTTAGACGCTTGAAGGAGAAAACTAGTGCAAACTGCCAATTTTTCACCCTTGAAGACTTCAGATGCTAATTATGCAGCTTTGAGTTAAACAATGGTTAAAAAGGACAAGAGCATGCTGTTGTTTCTATGTCACACCAGTGGATTACTAAGCAGGATTTTGGGGATAAGTATGTCTCTGCTGGGAAAGCCAAGGGAATTGATAGGTCCAAGCTAATAATTGCATGCCCTGGTACTAAATAATCTGTTGCTTAGCTATGTGAAAAAGAAGCAGAGGAGATAATTATTTAGGAAGGCTAAGAAAAAAGAAGGAATCTTTTTCAAATGTGTTAGAACTGAAATAGAAAGATTAATCTGCAAGTATATATTTGTCATGTAGTTTCTCATGATACCAAAGATACACCTGGTGAATTTCAGAATTCTAAATTCTACCTTAAATCCCCTTAGAAACATTTGGGATTACCATTTGTAACAAGAAAAAAAAAAACAAACCAGGGCATAATATCTTCAATCTCTCAATTTTCTAAGGTTTTTTTCATTACAAATTTCCGTATGAATATTTTCAATTGTGTTTGTTCCAATTATTTATTTAGTGAAATTTTCTAATAAAAAATAGGTAAATTTTCATAATATATATATTTCAAAAGTACATTGCAATACATACCATACAGCTTTATGCTACAGTGCCACAAATATCCCTAATAAAATGCTTTAAAAATTTTAATTTCTAGTTGTGTATTAATCACACTGTGAGGGAAAATCACTCAGTTTGTGCCTAGATTTGCTAGTGCTCTACTTACTAAATATAATAGGCTAGAAGTCTTTGTGATTTTATTGTGTTGGAACGGAAGGGTTAAGGAAAATTTACTGCCTTCTGTACACTGAGAAAGGAAGTAATTTTCTGCCGTGATTACCCCGGCAGGAGACAAATAAGAAAAAAGAAAAGCATAAACTGGATACTTTCCAGTTTCACTGTTCTCAAAATCTGGCTAGGTGGTTTAAACATGGTGGGATTTCAGATTTTTGCTCTTCAGGTTTTCCAACCTTTTCCTCATTCGACCTTGCTAAATATAGGGATGTAATCTCTTTGTTCCTTTGCAGCAGTTTTCTGTATATACCAATTCTAGTGTCAAAATGTTTTTCATTTTACAAACATACAATGACAAATGGCTTAGTTTATGCTCCCTGCCAGTATTTAAGCAGGTAACTTGCAAACAGTCAGCTTAGCAGATGGTAAGGCAGGTAAACATATCTGTTAATCTATGGAAAATGCAATCAGAAGAGATGGTAACAGGATGACTGCTAAGACAAATGTGAAGTACTGATTTCTCCATACAAGTATTAGTCTGCTCTAAATTCACTTTCTTTTAACTTCATTGTCTGTAAAGTAGACTTAAAAATCTACATTATTCAAGAGTTAATTCATGCTAAGAAAGAACATGTTTAAACATTGGTCATTTCAGTCAAAATTAAGTAAAGCTTTGTAAAAGGGAAACCCTTTTGTATAGAGAAAATTTAAGGTTTAGGTGAATATTTTTTGGGAAAGCCATAACATCCTGTTTGCAAATAAAAACGGTCAATATTTGCTTGCCTTTGGTCCTTTTTTTCTCTACTTGCAGTTTAGAAAATAAAAATAATAATTCTCCTCCTCCTTCTCCTCCTCTTCCTTCTCCTTCTCCTCATTATCATCCTCCATTTTAACTCATGGAAAAGAGTGCTGCATTTTTGTTGAGTATAATGTACCTTACACCTGCTCTCTTCTTAAGTAACAGAGGTGGAAAACATTTTGATTTTCCACTGAGAAAAGAACCAAACACCTCCTTCTTTAAATTTCTCTAAAGAGCTTGTACTGAATAACTAAGGTCTGAAATGGATCACCTGTTTAATGATAAAAAACAATGATTATATACTTCTGGTTGACATTTTCATACAAATTCCTTTTGAACTGTGCCTGCCATCATCATCCATTCAAACCTATAAAATACTACAGATGTAAAATTCAGGTGTATCTGAGAAGCAAATGGAGGGGATATATGATTCTCTTTTCCTTTGCAAATGCCTATCAGTAGCAATTGTAGTAAAATGAGTGTATATACAATTATATAAAAGTTATGTGGCTTCATGTGGTCTTTTGTATATTATTCCATCTAAATAACCCCCTGTTTTAAAGCAATAGCTGATATTTCTCATGAACATTATCACTAGTCTGCACACTGCTTCATTTCCCTTTTTACAAGACTTAAAACATTTCCAAATGCCTCATTATGAATCAGCAAAAGGTCAATTGCAAATGAAACTCTTCGAAAATAATGAGAAAGACATGACTGAGCTGTGTTTTATCTACACTCCTTCAAGACAGGTAAGCATAGTGAAAAACATGGGAACATTTTTGTAACACTCAGTTTCTTGCAAATATGACATTTTAGGTGAATAAAGAAAATCTCATTGTAGAATAGCTACACTTTCTCTTGGGCATTTGTTAACAATACAGTTTCTGTTTTAGTTAGTTTGTATAAAGGATTATACAGTTTACTTCATGGTAATACACCGCACAATATGATAAAGCGAGATTCATTTTCAAAACTACCAAAATAAGCCAATATTAATAATAAATTGAAGTAACTGTATAACAAATATTTTATGCTTGAATTTCTACAGAGTTTAGTTGTCCAAACTTAAGATTTTAAAATAGTTTATATTCCTCACAAATTTCTGAAAGTCAGGGCTGATATGGTTTGGGGGTTTGTTTGTTTGTTTTATGGTTCTTCCAGTCAGGTAAGGAAAAGAAATGAAAATCTTAATTTTAGACAAATTTACCCTAATATATGTACAACAGGAAAAAAAAATAGGAATATGGAAACTAAAGTGCATAAAAATATTGTTTTGATTTACTATATTGCTAGGGATTTTAATTTTAACAAGGAAAGTAGTACTACTGAAATTAATATCTTAGGATATGCATTTCTCAAGTGAGTAAGGAAGACTTGCATGTCTGAACCTTGTATTAATGGAGAAAAAATATTTGAGCAATATGACATGGGAAAAACACTGGACTCATGATACTAGATTATTTGATTTCCAGTGAAATTTTCCCACAGTATTTATTTTATTTATTTATTTATTACAAGTAAAAAGAGTGCTTCCCATCTATATTCCCTCTGGCCACCTGACCCTCCCTGCACCCCCATCTCCACAAAGAAAGGGAAAATTATGATTTTATTTTTTGAGAAAAAGAATAAGGATTAAGCTTTCTGCTTTCAGGGATAATATTTTCACTGCTGATTCAACTTTAAGGTCTTTCTGTGTTAGAAGAGTCAGGTACATTTTAAGTGGTATTAAAATTGCAGAGATTATTTTGCTTTCCTGTATTTCTTTGCTTTAACCTGAATTGTGGGGTTTTTAAAATTAATTGGAGGTCACTAGTGACTGAAATTTATTGCTAATTGAGGGCCTGTAAGAATGAATTTAATTGCCACAGGACACTTCCCAAAGGGTAATTATGCTCTCCCCTAAGCAGTCATTATATTTTGTGCTAGTTACCACTCTCACTGGCAGTGCCATCAGAGGTCATGAATTGAAATGGTGTGAATAGAATCTAAGTTACATTTGCTGTTATTTATGCATAAAAACTGTTTGTCAGATTTTTTTTTTTTACTATAGATTCATTCTTAGGTCTGCATTTGGGGCTCCATTTATATTCTGTGTGGTCCACATGACCTCCCCTTGTAGTTCCTGCCAGATAGAAAGTCCCATATTTTAGAATTGTTATAAGATAAAGAGATAAGAAGGAATATTAAGAGTGTATATAAATATTTTGAAGAAGAACAGCTGTTGTTAAATGACATCTTTCCCTCTTTAAAATGCTTGTTTAGTAGAGACACGGATACTTTCAAATTCTTTGGAGCCTCTAAAAAGAGTTTGTGCGTAGTTCATGTGCCAGACCCATTGTTCATGTTTCACACCAAAACACGGTCACAAGAAACCACATCTTGTACATGGTTAATCTGTAAAAAATATCATGCTGAACATCTGTGCCAGAACATTACCTGGTGCTTCCCACTATAGAGCGGCTTTCACATTCTGACATCCTTCTCTGTATTTGAGCAGGCACCAGAAGTTCTTGAACTAAAGGATGGTAGAGATGGAAAGGCAAGGCTTGCAGTTTAGATGGAGAATGGTCCCAGGAACAGTATGTCTGTCAGATCCTAATTATGCACAAGCAAATATCTCCAGGTATCTGGAAATGGAAGTCAGTCTTTACTCCTCATTTCCATATTGAGAAGTTCAACCAGAAGTTCACTCATTTTGTAGAAAGGTGGCACTGGAAATGCCCTTTTTTTATTGCTTTTTACTCAAGTAAGGTAAAAGAAACATCTGCTTGTAATACCTTTGTCCCTGAGACTATAGTGACAAAGCATGTTATAATCACAAGAATAAACGTCCACGCCACACTAAAAAAGGTATCTTAGAAAGGGAATTACAACATCTTAAATGTTGCGCATGTCCATGTACGCCCCCAGTGTGATTGATGAAGGAACAGGTACAAAAGCTTTATGGTAGAGTAGTAGTCCATGGAATAGTTTGTTAGATTTGTTTGAGCTCAATCCACCACTGGATGCAGAGAAGTACTGCAAAAGAGGAGTGAAGTCAGGGGAACAGTTTGTCCTTCAGTTGCCTCAATTTCTTCATCTGTACATTTGTGAAATGACAAATGCTTTAAAGGCTTTGAGGTATACTTTCAACATGCAGGACAAAAAAGCATGATTCTTACTGTTTTTGCAGCACATTAACATTACTAAAGAGGCTGTGCCCTTTTTTGAAGACATCAATATGGAAGAGTAAAATATTTTTTAAAAAAGTATGCTTAAAAGTAAAGCCTCCTTTACTAAGTTGGAAGAAACAGTATGACATTTTAAAGTAGCAATAGTACATCATGCCACTTCAACTTGTATTACTAAACTTTGAAACACTTGAATACTTAAAGACATCATCTGGATGTAGCAGCACAAAAAGTCCTGATTCCACAAAGAGTTAGACTGGGAACACAGGAGTTCTGTGTCCTCTTGGCTCAGCAGTTTTGCTGTTGCAGGTATAAGATGAGAGAGAGGCAAACTGCAAATTATGTAAATAGAAAATAGGTGAATGTTATCTGCATTTATTCATGAATACTTGCTGTGACTGCTTCATCTTTGTAGAAGTCCTTTGAGTCTCTAAGTAAAGTATCAACTTTATTTTGAATAAAATTTCCCATAGTTCCCAATGCCAATGTCTACAATATTGAACTTGCAGCTTGAGTTTAATACTGACCAGTTTATGACCATCTGTTCAAGTAAGTTTATCTCTGTTTATGCCTTCATTATCTAAACCACAAGCCTAGTTTTTTCTTCACATTCTTTCTTTCTTACATGAAATTAACTCTACCAGAGTGTTGGTCTTAATCATTTTGCAGATATTACTGTCTAGATTTAAGTGTCTTTAATCTTGACTGATGAAAATTCAGTGGATAATTTCAGAACATATTTACAGAATAGATGACTGTGCTGTTGCAGCAGCCAAAGTCTGGCTTTGTGCTAAAGTTCAGAGGAAACACCTAATATATACTTTTCTCTCTTTGGGCTCATCAATGAAAATATATGTCCCATTATATTGCCTTTTGACATTGATTTCTATATATTTTCGTAAAATTCTCTATTAATTTTACGAGCATGATAATTATTTCAAAGACTGAAACAAACTGCAGCCAAATATAAAATGGTAAATGGTAAGTTGTCTGTATGGTAAATAACAGATAATTTCTCAGGTGTGGCTGTTTGGTAACTTTGGATAGACATCTGTATTTTACTTGCAGCTATATCAAGTAAGGTGATCAAATTGTGGATTTTATTTGGTGGGAGAAAAAGAAGAAGCTACCTATTCTGTTGTTAATTTGTTACTGATGAGAATCTTATCTATTCTCAAGTCATCATTGCCAGAAACAGTAGAACTCTTTTTTTTTTTCCCCCCCAAGCAGATACTGCACAGCTTATATGGATGAAAGAGTAAAAAAAAGATCTCATTGGAAAGTAGTTGATTAGAAGAATTCTCTGAACATATAACAATATCTTTTCAATTGCAAATGCTTGAGGCAAATAAAACTCTAAACAATATTGTTTCATATCCTTTGATCTGAAAGAAAAATATGAGCTGATGGCTATAGAATCATTTCTGAGAAGTCATCAGCCTTAAGGAAACAGTTAGCTTGTTAGTGTTTATTTTTACAGTAAAGAGCTCCATGTCCTTCAGGAACTGCTGTTAGTGCTTTTTATTTTCATAACCACCATAACATTTCTCCAACCATTATTACAAATTGTCATTATCATAAAAATGATACAACTCTTCCCAAATGGAGGAAATGTACAGCTCTTGTATCAGTAGCATGTCAATTCTTTCATTTAATGAGTTAGAAATAAAGGAAAGAAACTGACTTGTTCTGCTCCAAGATCCTTGGTGGAGTTTTATGTAAGATGAAAAGCCCATGCTGAAACTAGGACTGCTTCTAGTCTTAAAATTTAAAAAAAAGATAAATCAGCTTTTCATATTGAAATCACTTTATATGCAGAACAGTTTTGGCTTCAGTCTCATCCCCAGTATAACATGAACAAATAGGGAAAAAGCAGACTTTTTTGAGATCTTAGATCTATGTTATTTCTCTTATGTTGTAAGTTCATCAGCATCATTGTCCATCTGTTACCCTGAAAGTAGATAAATACCATCATAAATATATTGATAACAATGAATTGTTTGAAATACAAAAATTCTTCATAAGTACACACAAATCTTGTTCTAGCAATATTTGCCTGTTTATTCACAAATTAATTCTAGAGTATTCCACATTTTTGGTATAGACAAAAAGCAGCAAGTGAAATCTATTCCTTGGTGGAATAATTCTCTCTCCACTAACTATTGAGGAAGTCTCTGCAGCTAACTTAGTTCCTAAGTTCTAAATATCTGAAATAGACATAATTTTCCCTTACATTTAAATCTCTTTAAGACTATAATATGAAAGACTATAATATTGCTAATTTTTTTTAACTCATCAAGCTCTTAACTACTGGTAGATAAAGACATTGGTGGATCCAGTCCTAGAATTTCCTTCACAATCTATTTGTCTCAGTGTTTCTAGAAACACCTTTTTCACCCTCCATTTTTATTACATTCTATCAGTTCTTCAGTTATTCAGAAACCATGCCCTTTTTTTTCCTACATGAGTTTTACTTTAAAACATGACATTTTGCAAAGAAATTCACATTTTTCATGTTAGATGAAGGACATGACTGACTGGCCTTCAAAGGTTTTGCTATTATTACACCAGACTAAATGTCAGCTCTCTCCTTGCAAGTATATATATTGCATTAGACATGTTAAAAGAACTTAAAAGGAAAATTGTTTATCTGCCACCTAACAACTCCAAAACTTTTTCCTTTGGAAGCTACAGACTCCCATGGATATGAAACAGAATATGAATGATTCAAAAACTTCAAAATGGTCTGGGGATAGATATTCTGCTAATGTTTAAATTAAGATAGTGCTGAAGTCTGTAAGGTCTCCAGTGACAGAACAAAAGGAGCATTACCCAAGACTGAGACAAGATTAGAAGGTGAGATATATGTGTAGAAATATTGCACAGATATTATTTAGTGGATGTGATATTTGGGGGAGAAATAAAAATTCCATCCTCAAAAGCAAATGCAGAGAAAAGCTGAAAACCAAAAGCTAACCCAGCAAATCCAAGGATATGACTGTTTCTAGCAGTTTTGGATTAGGCTTTCTGTGGTCATAGTTCTAAAACAATTTTTATCTGATTTGTGCAATGATCAGGATTAAAAAAGAAATTTGTTTATAAACAAACAGGACTGCATAAGATTAAAGTTTCTTAGAGGAAGATTCTTCTTATAATTGATACAATCTGCTGGACTCCAAACGTTAGCTAATAACATACGTCCAAAAAAGCAGTATTGTCATGCTTATAACAAATCACCTGGCAGACCACCTTGGATTTCCAGTCTAGATTATTTTATAGACATGAAGTGTGCAATATTATATTCCATGTCAAGTGAAGCGATATGTTACTGATGTTACTGACTTCAGATGGATAGTTAAGCTCCCTATGGCAGCTTTAATTTAGCACAGCAGAAAAAATAATAAAAGAAAGTTAAGAAAGAAAATAAATTGATTAATACAAGGTTACCAACTCACATCATCTAAATAATAGACAAGATTAGTGCTGGAAAAAAAGGGCATGAGCCAAAACTTTGCATTACTTGAATTTTTTTTTGAATATTGGAAGCTGTGTTTCTTTAGCAAAAACTGACTGTTTTCCTCAGGCTTTTTTCTTTTCCTAAGACAGCAACCTTTATAATATCATCAGTTTTACAAATTATGGAGAATTTACAGCCTGACTATAAATATCCTTGAGTCAAATATCTTGTTCGTTTTAAACACAGGAATATCACAGACTTCAAAATAAATGGCCGCTTGATTTCCAGATGTTCTTCATTTCACCAGGATTAAGATTTTTGAAGATAGATTGCTTCCCCCTTTCCATACCTGTTCTTCAGAACTTATTTAAGTATTGGTCTGGAAAGAAGGGAACAGGAAGCTGCAGAAGAAGCAGCTACTGTCCTTACAGCTTTTTTTATACATTTGTATACATTTTTTGTCTAACCTATCATACAAATTAGAAACTAAGTGTTGACTAGTAAAAAAAAAAAATCTTGAGAAAGAATAGTTTATGTTACCTGCAAAGTGTTATTGAAGAATATTTATTTTGCTCCAGAAGAGGAACAGAACTCAAATGACACACTGCTTGAGTAATTATGATGGAAATTTGTTCTCAGGAACTTACTTTCTGGAAGAGGAGCAGTGGGGAGGAGAGGGACTGTAAGCAAACACGCAACTTGTGTTTGTTCTGTAACAGAATGCTTCTACTAAAAGATCAGAGAATATAGTGTATACTTGCTCCAGATGTGTACCATATTCATTAGAAGTGCTGGAAAACCTAAATAAATTATTCAAAACTGGAAAGTCTAGCAGCTTCTAATGCAGCTAGGAATGGATGAAGACACACAAGAGTATTCTGTTTAATGTTCAAGAAGATGTGTAGTCAAACATGAAGAAATAGAACATAAAATATGAGTTAAATTTCAGCAAAATTCAAGAATTTTCTTTGGAAGTTTTGGTTCAAGATGTTTGCTTCAAGTTTTCACTTAAAGTGAAATGGTACAAGTCAATCCAAAAGCCCAGTCAGAAATGTTCCATAGAATACCACCCATCCCTCTAGGAAGATAGAGGAAACATTCTCATTATGGCCTTAATTTATCTTAGTATCTTAATTTTTCCTCTTTCTTCTGTCTAAAGCCTTCTGTAAGAAAGTATTTTTATCAAGTAATTATTTTTAACTTAAAATGCCTACCAAATATCTTTCTCCTCTTTCTCATCATGATGTGCTTATGCCTCAAAAATTAAGAATTTGGGAAGAAAAAATAGTTAAGAAATTTATTGAAAACTTGTAGCCAAGCTGCAAAGAAATTTTGCTCTGTAGCTTTAGGGTGTTTCATAATTCTTTTAACAATTCATAATATAGATGAAAATGAAAGAGAACACAACTGGGACAGGAGTTTTACTGAGAGAAAAATAAAACAATATGTTAGTTTTATAATAACTAATTTGTGTAGTTGGATATCAGCATGGCAATCCCAAACTCTTATCAATGCAACAATCAATTTGCATTTCTATATGGAAAACCATACAACATATTCGTAGTCCTGTATTTGTCAGATTCTTATCTCCCACCTCATTCACAAGACAATGAAGGAAAAAGTTTTAAAAACAAGAAAGTTTTCAAGCTGTTTTTGAAGGAAATGTGAGGTACTCAACACTTACCACACAGGGTTCTTCACTCAGGAAAAAATGTTGCCTGCAGCGCTACAGATGCTTTTAGAATAAACACTCAATGACAAGCAAGAATAGAAACATTTGCCAAAGGTCCCAGCTGTTTTCTCAATTCCAGTAAACTGTACGATTTTCTTCTGAATCTACACATTTGTTATTACAAAAGCATTATTCTGCTATTAAGAAATGCAAAGCAATCCTGATGGTGCCATCCCCTTCCCAGCCGGTGAGGCCTATACCATCCATCTGTTAAGCTATATGGGCAGAAATCCATCCATTATGCAACTGCATATAACTATGACAGAAATTAATGTGGTTTCAGACTGGGTTTAAGAATTTTTTAATAATAGGAGGAGAAACTAAGAAATGGAAAAAGTCTTGCTGGTTTTCAAAGCTGAATGTTAAATCTTGCTTGAGTTGGCAATTTAGCGTCGTCTTATAAAAGGACAGTACCACTTAGCTTGCTGCTGAGGGCATAATAGTTAAGGTCTTATTGTAAACTCTTTTTCAAGTTCATTTTAAGTGATTGGCTACACTGGGAGAATAGCTTGTGATTGTAAATTCTGTTTTATTGTAAATAAGGTATATTATAGGTAAATATAGGTATATTATAGGTGCATATATAATGTATATATATGTGTAAAATATATTTATATAACTGTAAGCAACATTAAATAAAATATAGTTCTAATGAATTATAATGGTATTGGATCTAAAAATTAGAATAAAAGTCTGTGGCTGTTTTTCCTTCAGTAGACAAATGAATTGGAATTTAATTTCTTTATTTTATAGCATATACTGTTAGTAAATAACTTTGTCTTAAAATAGTTTTCTGTTAAATAAACTCAATAATACAGTGGATGACTGGAAATAAATTAGACAGCTATAAACCAGATTTTTTTAATATAAATTTCTTAGTATTAGCAGTAGAAATATATTTTACCTTATACTCCCAAAATATTTCATACAGTGTGGTTATAAACAGTGTATCAGGATAACTGCAAATAAGGCAAGGGTGAATGTAAGACTGTATTGAAATTCTGAAGGAAATTGTAGTTGTTTTGAAATCCACAGTAAAAAGATTGTTATCACTAAATAGTCATATTATGCATTTCTTCTTTGTTAGGCAGAACAGTGAATATGTATCAGCAAAACATCTTCTTTACTTGGTTTCCATTTGTCATGAAATTCATGTGTGTGGTATACACATGGGAACTTGGACTGTCCAGAATAAATACAAAATTACCCAGTATTTTTGATGGAGTGCAGAAATGACTAATTTGAGAAAACATGTAGAAACATAAAGGAAACATTTTATAGCATTTCTTTAAGACTGTTTCAGAAGAATTTCATGTATCATTGTATTTAGCCCTATTATAAAATAGTAATTGGAATGTGGAAACTGATGGATATTATTCAAGACCTTGGTAGTTTCAGAAATGCTCTAAAAATTAATTTGTGTAAGGTGTAAAAGCCAGACAAGAAAACACAGTTTTGAAATTATTACCTATGATTTCAGCTTTTACATTCCTATCAAAGTGGTGCAATCTTTTTATAGAGTTCTTTTAATATATAAAAACCCTAGTGTTTTCTTTCCTTGGGGTTTTGATCTTTTTTTATTCAGAACTGTTGAGAGATTGCAATTGAGTTTGAAAATTCTGCCACGGAATTTTCTGCATCTGACTTTCTGAGTTAACTACCACAATAACTACCAACATTTATGAAAAAGTGGATCTGTTTGCTTTTTTTTCTGTACTATAAACCAAACCTGATACTACTTGAGTGATTTGGGCACTCATAGTTGACTGGATTCTTCTGAAAGCTCCCAACAATGATGGATGCCTCTGCACAGATTCTTGCCATTTTTCCAAATAAGACCATTTATATAGGTGGCATACAGGGAACCCAAAGAGAGAAGCCAACAGATTTTTAGATATCGTGGGAATTTAATGGAAATTAATATGGAGGTCACAGTCACTCTCTAGAAAATGACAGTTAGAGTATGAATAACTTTTGTTTTCATGGAATTTTTGAAGTCATAATACAGTCTTCTTTGACTATTTTCCATTTATGAAATAAAATTTTTTAAAAAGTTATTTTTTGGTGTTTTGTTGGGTTTTTTGTTCATTTGGTTTTGGTTTTTTTTGTGGAATAGTGGCATCAGTAAAAGCAAAAAACAAAAAATTGAGATGTAATGAAAACTAGGCTGCTCTTGCAATTGAAGAGTAATAGTAGTAGATAAGACCTGCTTAAAAGTATTAAAATGTCTTTTGGAATCTTAACAGTAATAGAAGCATATATTATTTACAAAGGATACATTATTTAAAATATAAAATATTTGAATATTAGTGCCTGAATTTTTCATATGATTGCAGTTTTTTAGTACCTGGATTGCTGGATTGAAGGGTGCTGAAAACTATGAAATAATATACCCATTCATAAATGAATTCCATTATGAACTCAGCACATAGGCAAGTTAAAGTTTTGGTAAAGAAGTTTCTAATAGTCAATAAAAAGCTAATGAAACCAATTTAATATTATGACATTATGTGAGAGGAAACAAATGCAATTATAGATACAATCCCCATTAACTGTTGATGATGCTGTTAAACTATACGTGTTTAGCTGGTTTACACAGGAGTAGTTTTTGCATTCTTTGCTTTCACAGACCTGTTTTCAGTAGCTACAAATATGTGGTTCTCCAAAATAAAAAATGAATTTACTCATTTATCAGTTGTTTTTTAATACAACTGTTGAATCATCATACTCCAAAACACATTGGCCAAAATATGGGAAAATAAATGAAGTGTAAGATGATCCTTAATCATCAACAATCAGGTTCATGAGTGTGACTGCGACTCAGTGACTGCATTTCTAAACATATTTAGCTTAATAAAGGGCTATAGAGGACAGAAGAAAGCAAAAAAAAAAAAAAAATCAGTGGAAAAGTAATGCATTAAACACTGGCAGAAAAAGATGAAAGAAAACCTCAAAGAAAAAAAAAATGTTGGTGGACTGGGTGACAATAGGAATGCAAACAAACGCTGCTGCTAATATGTTTGATCAGAGATTGCAATCATTAAGAAAATTCCAATTTCTAGAAAAGAATTAGATTGTTTCTTTGACCTAAATGTGTTTCTCTCTTTTCCTTTCCATTGTCTGCACAGAAGTGTGAACATGAACTTGGATGTGACTACCACATCACCTGTATGCTTTGATCATGGAAAAGGTATTGTCTGACAAAAAGACTTGATGTTGAATGTCTGCTCCCAGGCTTTCTACAGTAAGATGAGCTGTATTCTCCTCTGTCAAGCAAACAACAGAGGGAGTTTTGTCTAAGACCACATAAGCATAAAAATGGCAGATGTCTTTACTTTCAGCAGCTTCAAATGATCAGCCTGAAAAAGCATTCATCAGTTAACACACAATAGCAACTGCTAGATATCAAAATAAGATGGTCAGAATGATCCGTGTTCCCTGTGTTTCATCAAGCAGTGGCACTATCTCCTCCTCTGGCTGTGTAGTCTGGCTTTCTCAGTGCAGTGATACTTATCTCACTTCTTTCAACAATGAAGAAAAACAAAGCTTTTGATTACAAAAAAATATTTTAGAACCGTTGACCAAGAGATATTAAATAAATAAAATATTAAAAGTAATAAATAGGGAAGAAATATGCTGAAATTATTAACACCCTGAAGTTTAGGCCCTACAATTTCTGTTTGGCTTTGTTTTTTTTTTTTTTTTTCAAGTATGAGTTTTAAATACAGCAGCATCTATACTTCACAGGCTTACACTTTAATTTTTTCAAACTGATGTAAGACATCCCAGAGTAAATTTGAAGACATTAGCTAATGAAAAATAAAGTTTTTTAAACAAGTTGTTTAGTGAGAATCCATATTCTGAATACTGGAAAGAAAAGATTGTATGGGGCAGAGACAGTTTTGTCTCTACAACACAGCAGACCTGGTATGATCCTTACAGTAAAAAAGTATGAATTTTGAATGGATTGGACAATGAATGTAAGTGAACAAATCCCAATAACACAACAAAGACCTTGGCTAAAACAAGAAGTGCCACGTAAAACAGAAATAATTCTTTCAGATAGTTTATTTGTCTTTAAGTTACAAGACGGTTTACATTAGTTTATTTTTACATTATACTTATGTCACTGTGGTGATGCACTGAAACAGGTTGCCCAGAGATCCTGTGAATGCCCCATCCCTAAAAGTGTTCAAGGCCAGGTTGGATGGGGTTTTAAACAAGCTGTCTAGTGGAACATGTCCCTGCCCATGGCATGGGGATTGGAATCTTTAAGGTTTCTTCCAACTCAAACCATTACATGATTCTATGGTTCTGTGCACCAGCTTTTTCTTAGTGCTTGAATCAGATTCCTAAAGCTAGAGGTATAAGCAGGGTACAGTACCCAGCTCTGCCACTGTTTCTGTTTCAGGCTGTTCCAACTGTAGAGTTGCTTTTGGTGTGTTGTTTTGTTTTGTTTTGTTTTGTTTTGTTTTGTTTTTTTTAATTGACTACAGTGGAATTCCTTAACTTCCTACTTGAGAATTGAGGCCATTCCTCCAGAATGTCCTTTTCCAATTCTTTAGTACATTGTATACCTACCTTCCTCAGCTGCTCACAATATTAACCAATGTTTTCTTCCATACATACTACTTTAGCTTCAGATGGAGCCTGTTTTCTGCTCATCTTCAGGATTATTATGTTTTACTGGATTTTTGCTGAGTGGCCTGCTCCTGGCTCATGACATTTCCTTTCTTAATCATAATCTCATTCAGCTTACTTAATAGAATCCATTTTTATCCTTGGCACCTACAGAAAGTGAATGCAACAAATCAGGTGTTTCACAAGTCAGTAAGAAAGATTTAAAGAAAACATTAATTTCCCATTGTACAAAATTCTTCTACAAAAATAGGTGATCAACATACTAAAATATTTATATAGTCAAAGACACACTTGCAAAATATCACATAGAACAGAGGAAAATAGTTCACAAACAATATTCCTACAAGTCACAAGTTGCTGTATCAGGGAGATGGAATATTTATGCAACTAGCTTTTTGGGTGACCTGGAAATGTAGACTTTTTCAGTCCCTCACAGAGAATGTGATTAGGGATTCAGATCAGCTGTTTGATGCAAACGCAGGAAGGAAATTGCATCAGGCATTATTCCACACCATGTGCAATTAAAATAAATATGTAAACAAATCTTCCATGTAAGAATCTCAAAAGGTCTACACAAAAAATTTGTTGGAGTGAAAATTAAGTAAGAGCAAGAAACTAAAACCATTAGCAAGCCAAATTCAACATCCTTCTCAATGCACAGTTAATGGGATATGCTGTCCTCGATAAATAACAATATTCTTTCCAATACCCACACTGATCTTATACTTCTGAACCTATAAACTCCATTATGTGAATTACACACAGTGGCAGTTAAGTGCTTTGGAAGAATATAAATTCACTATATGCATAAATAGTAGACTTGAATCTATAATATACTTTCAGCTCTCTTCTCCTGTCACCTTCTGAACTTGTTCTCATTAGGTGAATCCATTATATTCCTTAGTGAGTTTTAAAGAAATTTCTCAGAGAAGGAAGTCAGAGGAGAATTTATAAATATTAAAACTATGGCATTTCTATCAATTTCAAAACTATAACTAAAGTAGATACTGCAGGAAATTTGTTCAGTGTGCAACCCTTAGTTAAAATGACAGTTCTGCTAGTTGTAATTCTAAGTTGAGTCCAACATTTAACAACGCACAGCAAGAATTCACTGCTTCCGAGGGGATAGAGTAAAAGATGCATAGAGTGATGCCTAGGGTAGCTTGCATGACTTGGCAGTTGGCATCTTTGAGCATGGCTGTAGGGACACTTGTATTGCAGATTCCTGGAATGGTCTGTCCTGGACTTATAGCACTCTCCAAGGATGTTATAAGTTGAAAAGCTTTAAAGTTTTCTGACAATGTTCTGATGTTGTTTGATGCAACAGTGGATGGGATTTGTAGCCAGTGATGTATGTAGGCAGTTTACAAAATGCCTTACCTATTAATGATTCCAGAACCTGAGGGAATCAGGAGTTTCAGAGTGCTTCTAGAAATGCTTTAGCAATTATAGAAGGGACAGAATTCAACAGGCTGTAGAATTCAACAAATCTCTGTGTCCACTGAACTGGGACAAGGCGACACCCCTTGTCTGTGGCCTTTACATCAAATCACCGTGGTAAAGTAGAAGTATTATTCTGCAAACAGAGTGAAATAACTTTCTAACTCCTTTTCTGTGTTCTAAAATCCCATGCAAGATCAAAAGCATTAAGGAGTCAAGCACAGCAGGGGAAGAGACAGTGGAGGCATAGCTTTATATGCTTTCAGCAACATGAGCTCTTTAAGAATGTAGAATTTGCTCTTATTTGAATATAAAAAAGGAATCAATTGGTAATCAACTGCATTAATGTAAAAATGGAATAATTTCATTGAAAGAGAATTATCCAATGCTTAATTCAACACTTCAGTTCTAAGTGTTAGCATCAGTGCTGAGGCACTGAGAACATGACTTTGGAAAAATCTAGCATGAGCTTTGGTTATGAATAACATGTATACCACTCTTCTACAGATGGAATATTTCACCCCTGGTGAGGCTAAAGCACTTCTCTATGTACGTTACTGAAAACAAAATCTTTGCAGCATAGCTGCATCACTGTCAGAACTTCATTTAGTATTAGCAACCATTTTGAGCCCCAGATTAAAGAAATGTTACATAATACTCCAAATGTCCTGACTAAAACTCGGTATTAAAAAACTTCCAGAAAACAGTCCTGAATAAAGAATGGCATTTGTATTTAAAAGCAGTAGGTGATAGCAAGGATATGTGTTCCTATCTTAATCTCAATTAGTTGAATTATCGTTCACATCAAAAGCCCAGGGAGAGAAAAAAGATGGCTACAGTTAAGTGGCTACAGTTAAGAGACTACAGTTACAGCAGTGGAAAAAAATTGCTAACAGGAACTGAGTGCAAATTCTACTTTTTGAACAGCAAAGCAATTTTTTTGTTGTTGCAGGATCATGATCAAGGAATGGTGTGACAGTTGACATCGGATACTTGTTCTGACCTCTGCTGGAAGAGCATTCTCCATTTTGAGAGACTTGTCTTCACACCCAGAAACAATTATTTATTATTAATAAGGATGATAAACTCAGGTGCAAAAATCTAAGAGTCTGGAGAAGGTTCCCAACTTCCTTTCTGTTATCAGATTTGTGGTTCTTCCAGCCAAAGAATTCTACTGATGCAGATATACCTAATAAGAAGACAATTTGTGCAAACTCTAGACAGAGTATCAGAACACGTTAGCTAACATAGTTTGCGATTTACTATTTTAGAATAGATAGAATAGAATAGATATTGCTACAGCTTTAGGGCTGATGAGGAAGAGTTGTCAGGATGGCTTAGGTAGCCTCAGACTCTTCCATTTCTAGACAGCTTTGTATCTCCCTTTTGAAATTCTACTCAAATTGTACTAGAGTTTTATGCTAAGTATTGAACTATACTTCCTTTTCCTGTCAAGCAATTTAAAACATATAAGCACCCTAATTTTAACTTCTGATTAGGAATACAGAACTGCTGGGTACAGAAAAATCTACATCATGTCTCGGGAAAGGTCTATAGTTTAAATGATCTGAGTTTAAATGAAGTGCTGAGGCTGCTAGAGAGACTGATTGAGGCAGGTAACGCCTATTAGTACACTCACAGCCCTGAGAAAAATACTGTTAAAAATAGAAAATTATACATGCAGATAATAGAATTGAAAGTTGCACTAGTGCAACTTGTTGTTGATTCACTGCTGCATGAGAATAAAGAATTTTAAAGTATGTTTACTGCTAAAAGGTACTTAATTTCTGATATTATTAACAATGCTTCTATATCTGATAACTGTTGTCTTATTTCTTTTTTCATATTTAAGAGGTAAAATTTTGCTTAGTTTTCACTGACATCCCAAGAACAAATTGGCCATGCATGAGACAAAGATGGCATTAAAAGACCTTATTGCTTTTCTGCACAGCTGTGCTACCATTCCATGAATTCCTTTTTCATGTGCATGTGCTAAACTGATTAATGTCGATCTGAGTATTACATACCACACAATGTCAAAAATGCATGAACTGACATGTACCAAAGAGTAGATGTGTGTTTTGACATGATTGACAGGCTTCTAGAAAAAATGGGATCTTTATTTTACTCAGGGCAGAGGGATTACGCATGAAAACACCATCATCTGCTGTGCACAATATTCCACTTTTATTGTAGAAATCAGGAAAGGAAAAAGGAAAATAGTAATTATTTGGATACTTTAAATAATAAAACCCTTACGTACAGAATTTTTGCCATTGGGAGAAAAAAAATTCTGCCTTTAACTTGAAATTGCTTTTGTTCTGCAAAATTAAAGACAAACAAGCTGTGCCAGGAATGCATGCACTAATGAAAGTCAGAGGCTGAAGTTATTCCATGCACACAAATGCAGCATAAAACCTTTTATATACACCTTTTGTTTTTTCAAGATTAGTCATCCTTGATGTTTAATAGTATTGCATGCACCAGCAGCCAAGCATAATTTACAAGATTTCCTGATTTCTGAAGTTCTGTCTGTTCTTCAGAGGCCTGGAATCTTGCAATTTTCACCACCCATCAAACAAAAAGCAGAACACTGTTGAAAACAACAGCAGGGGAGAGAGACAGGAAGCAAAGATCAAAATGCAGCAGCAGGGAAGCAAGTGAAAACAGCAAAGACAACTAGGTGACTAGAAGTACTAGTGAACAGGAAAAGAAAGGGGAGCTCAAACAATCCATTTAATGTGAGCAACCAGTCTGTATTTGCATGCTTGTCCACAGCACTTGTACACATTTTTCTGTTCAAAGTTGTCAGAGCCTTTTGTTAATATGCCCAGATGTGAAGGAATGCTTTATGCAATTTGAGCAAGTTTAGCATTCATTCCCTTCCTCCTTCCCTCCCTTCCTCCCTTGTCTGAATACATATTTGATTACTGAAGAAAACTAGGTAAAAAATAACTATATTGTGGTTGTTTTGTTAATGATACATAAAAGTATACAAAGCTTGTAGTAGTCATCTATAAGACCATCTCATTAACAATTAGTTTTGATTCTGCCATTACAAGTATTGTTCATTCGTCTGATAATTTGAATTAATACAATGGTTTTCATGCTTTTTATCATGACTAACCTTCTGGTCAGAGACATATAAAATAAGATGTTTTTCAACAGACAAAAAGGATTCCAAAGGAGCTCCAATTTGTTTTTTTTTTTTTTCTTTTTTTATTCTACTCTACAGTATGCTTAAAAGTGAAACAATTGATCTTGCCTGAATCAAAATTACCTTCTCATGGAATTCTCAATGTACATGAAAAGAAATAGTAATTTTTAAGTTCAGGTTTTAAAAAATATTGTATTCATGATAGTATCAAGAAATAAAATTTTCCAAAACTTTTTGACTCTTTAACGGTTCTCACAGCCCTGTTGCACTGTCTGTCCAACAGAGAGCAGGACCAGAGTTCATGAACATGGGGCTGCTTCTGTCTGTCTGTAAAGGGCCTCATCCACTTTTTTTTATTCCTGGTCAGGTGGCCTATAGCAGACACCCTCTATAATGTCACCTTTTCCTGTCCTTTCTTTAATCTTAACCCATAAACTCTATCAGATCACCCATCCCCAGGCAAAGTTTAATGTACTCCAGCTGCCCTCTCACATAAAGAACATGAGACTTCAAAGACTGAGACACTTCTACTGGTCTACAGTGTCCTGATGTCCTGCTGAGGTGGAAGAACAGATGCAAAAGTAGTATAGGAGAACCTCTCAGTACTGAACACAATTATTTAAACATGTGAAAACCAAAGCAAAACAAAATAAATCCATGAAAAGAAATGCTAATAATTCTTTATTTCATTTCATGAATGCATTATTTTCAAAGCCAAATACACTCATATTCCAAATTCAGTGGAACAGCCTCAAAGGAAAAGTCTGGACTTCCTTGTTTGTTAGGAGCAGAACAGGGTAAATTTTCATTAGTTTTATTGTATACTCCAAATCAGTTATTTCTTTTTCTGCAAATGATGTGATTTAATGCGTCTGTTAATATAAATGCTCTTTTTACTTAGCTTTTTAGCACCATAGGTAAGGTTTTGTACATTCAGATTAGGTTGTTTTGACATTTTTCTCATTTAACTTCAGACATGAAAATAGTTTAAATATCTACATTTAGACAGCTAATGTGTCTAAATTACCACTGCAGATAGAGTTATTCTCCTTAAGGAAATCATAATGTAATTTACATCTGAATATTTTCAGTTCTGCTTATAACTGTGTTTTCTTCCACATTTTGTGGGCTGTTCTGCTAAATGTATTACTGTGAAAATTTGTTGGGGTTTTTTTTTTCCCCTTTGGAAACTTAGATTTACTTTATTCTCATACTGTACTGCCATCATATTTTTCTGGTAAATTTGAAATGAAGATATATGACGAAAAAACCTTTCTATAAGTAGTCTCCTAAGTGCAAGTTGGTCAATAACCAATTGCTTTCAATACAGAGAATTAGAAGTATGTGTAATTCTTTCTGTAGTATTTTGAGTATATATAGTAATCACCATTTCTTATTTTAAACTGTTCATAGATGGCCACCAAATTATGTTTCACCTATTTTTTTTTTTTTTCACTCAAGAAGATTTATTTGAGTTCCCTGAGTCTTTCTGAAAATTTCTTGCTGTAGTCCCTTTGAATAATATTTTATTCTTTTAATTACTATGGAATCTTCTTGGGGCTGGTGGGAGGGGGGTTGGGCTTGAGGCTTATTTTTTGTTTGTTTGGTTGGAGGGTTTGGTGCATTTTTGGTATTTTTCTTTTTCATAAACTCACTTTGTGTTTGATTTCAGAAGGTACAGAACGTTATTGCTGTCAACAATTTTGTCATCTTTTTCAATAGCTTATTTACAGACACTAGGAAATGTTGTAGGGCTGCATGAACATGTTCCTCTAGGTTTTTGTTTTCTTCTTCTTTTCATCTTCTACATTATGCAGGATGAATTTGTCTGCAAGATTTTCTATTCTAGTTGTGCATTTTCGTCCTTAAAGGGTGTGGTGCAGGGATTATTTAAATGCACACAAACAAACATGAGTGGTTCCATGGGTCAGTAAGTTTTCATGATAGAGTGAGGGAAATTATTATCTTGGGAAATGTGCTTTATTATGACATACAATTTCAATTCTTTGTATTATTTAACAATATTGAGACACTGGTCATTATAAGAACTACATTGTTTTGCTAAGAATTTTGACACTGAATAGAACAGAGTACTTCTTGAGTGAGCTCAAAACAACTGGCTTCAGCCAGAAATACCACACAGATCTGCAGAAGACCAGCCTGTGTCTCTAGTAGTAAGGATAAGGGAAGCAATGGTAAGCAAAACAAAAAGAAAAGCTCTAAGAAAGCTGGGATGATGAGTTTGAATCCACATTATGAGCGTATGGGTTTGTTGTTGCAGAAGAAGTACTAGAGGAATGATCACCAATGTGGCATAGCTTTTTATAGTAAAACCATGTTCCTTGGTTGAATACAATAAAATAAATCTGTTGTGGAACACATAATGAATGCCAAGACTGAAGTTATATTTCAGGACATATGTATCTTAAAACTTGACAAATAAAGAAGGAAGCAGAAAGCTGAGAAGATGGAGAGCAAGATTTAGTCAAATGCATAAGAATATGAATTTAACATAAATTACTAATTCTCTGGTAAATCTCAAACCATGAATATTAGAGATTTATCATTCTGTAGCTGCATATCTAGTGGACATTTTCAGGAAAATTCTTCAGATGTCTGTCTGGACTGAATAAATTCTGGCAATTAAATAGCCAAAAATTGGTGTATCCTGTGATGGATGTGAAGACAGGCAATTCGGTGTAAGAGAAATTGGTACTTAAAACAGTTAGAATGAGCTTATTGGGAAGCAGTGAGTAAGAATGCTGAAAAGCTGATATCCAAAATAAAAAGCTGTGCTGAAATACTGGAAAATTTACTAATAAATTATGGGGAGGAAGACTAATACAGATATTTGTGACAGTGGCAGAATAAGAACAATAAAATCTAGGAGATGGATAAATACACAGTAATTATCCAATAGAGAAGGGGTCTAAGAGACAGGGAAAGTTTCACTGTTTACAGCAAAAGGTAATTTTTTCCTAATTAGTTGGAAAACAAACTGGCAGATGAAGGTCTCAAATAAAGATTCCTTGGGCAGCTAAACGCTGTGTGATCATTTCCAATGCTAGGAAGCAGCATAGAATGCTCAACAACCTTCACAACCTCCTCAACACTGATCATGTTACCATTTGTCAAATTTTAAAATAAATGTTGCAGAAAATCTGGCTTAACTTCTAGACATTTCCAATATTTTTTCATAAATAAAGTACATTTCTAACTTTCTGGAACCCACAACTGCAATCCATGGTCACAGCAAGTGTGTTATACAATGGATGCAAAAATGGTACTATATTCATTTAGTAGGAAAAAATGTCCATGAGGGACTATAACTGCAAATCCCATACTTTCTTTTTAACCCTCAGATCAAGCATAAAAAAGAAATTGTTAATTGCCTTCTGAACTTCTTTACTTTGCAATAATACAGCTATTATTCTCGACTATGTAAGAGGGTTTTGTACAATGTCATATTTAGATTTTAGTTAATATATTGATATTGTATCTTGGTGTTTTGGCAGAAGACTATTACATCATACTCTCCAATGTCATATCAGCATTGGAAACATTAAAAACATTTTTTAAAAATAAGTCCACTCTTTATTAATAAAAATGATACATAATTTTCTGAACTTTAGAAATACCTTTTTCTAAGTCTCTTATTAAAAAATATAGAAAGTTCTTCTAAATACCAAGATTTTAGTTATCATTTGTGTGAGTTTATAATTACTTTAAATTTGTTTTTAAACAGTTAATTTTGCAAGCACATTAGGTTCAGATAACTGTCCAGGTCAGGAATCTTACAAATTGAGTATAAATAAAATGGAAATGTCATGAAAACCTCAGACTGCAAATATAACTGCTTTACTCTTGCAGACCTTCTCTGAGGTAGCTAAGAGCCAATGGGTCTAAGTTCCCACGTGGTAAATTTGTAGAGGGACTTTCATGTTTCTTCTGAGAGGTCAAGCTGGTGGCTTTGTGGTTTGGTGGGGTCGACTTGTGGAACTGAAAATTCATCTCCTACTATGAAGAGTATGCCCAACTTCTGTTTTGTCAGAGGAAATGGACCAAGATTGATCATTGTTACCCATTGTGGATGCAATGGGGAATGGAGGGAGTTGACTGCACAAGGCAGCAAGTCTTGCTCACACTCTCCAAAAGAATTTCCTGTTGTCACTGTTAGAGTACTGGACTAAATTATCTCTTTTCTGACAAAGACAGGCATTTCTTTATTTATGTACCAACCCAAATTTTGCATTCTGTCATGTTTTGCCTTTCATACCAGTGAAGTTTGGTTTGTAGGTTTTTGTTTTCAATATTCTGTCTTGATATTTCTAGTATTCCTAGATAAATATTTTAACATCCCTCATCTAGTCAGACACAACCAGAAGAGACACATTGCTTGGTGTGTACGTCTGAGCGTAGAACACAATTCATGATCCTAGGCATACAATTCACAAACAGTGTGACTTCAGCCCTGACAGCCCTGATTTAATTTCATCAAATGGTAAATAGTCTCCTGCTTTGACTGAACATATAAAATTTAGTTACAGGAGCCTGCTTCCCTCATATGATTCATTTATGTTTCTGTTTTCAACAGCAAGAAAAAAGGAATATACAAGAAGCAATATTTTCTCAAACTAATTACAGCACTTGGGAAGCCCTGCAGGAAGGAAAAGGATATTACAGTAGTTAGGTACTTCAAATAAAATTTTGTAATATTTCTATGTAGAAACACCTTCACAGAGTTTTTTAAAACAGCACAGGCTACTGAAGTGTTTATTGAACTGTATGAATATATTTACAATGGATACTCAGACATAACTTGCTCCCATCTTTGACAAATTTTGAACTGTGAGCACTAGGAAATGTATTGCAGAATCAGTGGGTCAGGCATGATACCTCACCTAAAGCTGTAAGCAACATATATATGCTAATGTGATAATTAATTTCATGGGGGTTGTAGTGGACAACAAGCTGAAAAAGAGACTACCATGTGCAGCTGCAGCAACCAAGGCAAATTGGATCCAGAGCTGCATCTATGGGGGCATTATGAGCAAAGATAAAGACATGGTCACCCCACTCTATGCAGCACTTGTCAGGCCACACCTGGAGTATTGTGTCCAGTTCTGCTCCCCAAAATTCAAATAAGATGTGAACAGAGTGAAGGTCCAAAGGAGGGCTATGAAGATGATCAGAGTGCTGGGAACCTGCCCTATGAGGAAAGACTGAAGAAATTAGGCCTTTTCACCCTGAAGAAGAGAGGGCTCTAGGGGCACCTCTTCCCTGTTATCCAGTACCCAGGCAAGAAGATTCCTAAAAAATCTGTATGAAAACTTTATGGAACTGTCAGTCTCACTTCAGTGCTTGATAAAGCTATGGCGAAGATTATTCTGGGAGATATTGAAAAACACCTGAAAGACAATGCAGTCACTGGTCACCATCAGCAAAGTTTCATGCAAGTAAAGTCCTGCTTATCCAACCTGATTTCCTTTTATGACAAGGTAACCCATCTAGCTGATCAGGGGAAACCAGTTGATGTAAGCTCTTGGGATTTCAGTAAAGCTCTTGATACTGTCTCTCACAGGGTCCTTCTGTCCAAAATGTCTGGCATTCAGGTGGAATAAACACATCATGTGTTGGGTGAGCAACTGGCTCATGGGTTAGGCACAAAGTGAATGGGGTGATATCACACTCATGACAAGAAAACTCTACTTTTTTTGTCCCTCCTCTGTCTGACTTCTTACATAATCAAGAAAAAAAAAAAGACCTAGTATTGATCCCACAAATATTCTATTTAATACTGTGTGTTAAAGCTTCTCTGAGACACAACATAATTATTTTCTTTTTTACCTTTTTTTTAATATGAAAAAGTCAATGATTTTAGAGATTATTTTTTCCATGCTTCATCCAACAGAGTCACTAATTAAAAACTAAAAAGCAACATTATATATTTAATGATAAAATTCTCCAGAAAAAGCAAAGAATAGTACTAAAAAATTGTGAAATCATATTTACTATAAAAAACTTGTAGCTCAATGTTTTTCTTTTCATAATTTGCTTTTAAACTTTTTCTAAAAAGGAATTTTAACAAATGAGTAGTAGACTGGTATTTACAGCAGGGACTTTTCATGAAGCAACAATAAAAATTCTCACAAGTAGTAAAGTCAATGATATTTGACTCCATTCAAATATCTCCCATTCAAAAATAGAAAAGTGGAATGTCTAATGTTTTCATTGTAACCTTTTATGTTCACTGTTTAATTGGCTTACATTTCTGCTTGAATAATATTTGTTAATCAATTTTTGGTACAAAAAAAGACAGCGTGTTTTTCCACAGTAGAAAAAATTCCTTAGGGTTTGTTTTTTTTCTTGACGTGATAAAGTACAGTGTTCATTTCATATAAATAATATTTCTTACATACTTCTAGTTATAGTCATCGGTTAAACAAGGAAATATCACTTCTAATGTATTTTTTTGCCCTTCAAAAAATATGGGCAAATGGCACCTAATAAAACCAGAAGTTTTGAGTTAGAAATTTTGGTGTGTTTAGATTTCACACAGAAACTTTATAGTTTCAGATGTTCTTACTGCCAGGAAAACTCAACATAAATATTTAACATGAAAATTATACCACAACAAAATCTTATTTCTTGAAGTTGCTGTTGGCATGCATGGTGTAAACACGATGATTCAGTTTTTATTTGGCCACAGAATAAATACAGCATTTTCCTAGCACCAGCATATTTACACCATAAAATTATATTAGTAACTGGTTCCAAGTCTCTCTAGGATTCCATTTATATTTATAAATAATGTGTGTTCCCCGCTTAAGGAGGGAACATTGTTAGTCATTTCCAAAATGACTCTTCTAGTTAATTCAAAAGTAATTATACCCTTATTGCTGTGCTCTAAGGATGGCACAATTTTCCAAAGAAATGTCATCCTACTATTCTGGACTCATAGCTGGCCAGAAGAACTCACCTATTTTCTGTCAAACAGGGAGATAGATTAAAAAATAAGAGAAGAAAAGTCATAAAAAGTTTACATATCACTTTCAACAGAGGTGAAAGACTGGAAAACCTCCAGCTCTTGCTGATGTCAAAGATTGCTAATACTTATTCAGTCCCCCTGATATTTAGAAAACTTTGGCAATGAATGAAAGTATTCACTAGAGAGGAAGCAGCACTTGAAAAGCCTAAAAATAAACACAGGCTATGTTTACTTCACTGAAATTGGTACTTCCAAATATCTCAGAAATTTTATGAGGAGAATACTTATGATTTGATGGGAGTTTTTTGATAGTAGAAAAAATAAAACAGTTTTGTAACATTATTTCAAGCTATTCTGAATATTTCGCAAGGGTAGTGATCTTTGCAACACCAAAAAAAAAAAAAACCCAAACAAACAAACCTTTAAAAATCTGAAGAAAAGACCTTAGGAGTCCGTTTACCACTTTCTCCTGCCTGAAGGCAAAAATCACAGTACATGCACTTTACTAGACAGTTTCTAAAGATTTCCTGTGATAGAAATTTTACAGTTTCCCAAATAATCTAACCCATTACTACCTTATATTTCCTGAAAACTCTCTCCCTCTCTCCCTAATTTCATGTGTTCTTTGTGCTGTCTACCATTGGTTTGAAGAACAGAGTATTCTCTTCTGTGCTTCAGGCCTTTGCATCTAGCATATTTCCTTCTTTAAACTAAATAGCCCTAGTTCTTTAATCCATTTTGTACTTCATGTTTCTAGATTTCTGACCATTTTCTTTCTCTTGCTGGGTTCCGGCCAAGTGGTCTATATTCTCTTTGTGTGTCCCAAAATTAAATACATGATTGGAAAAAATGACTTACCACTTTCCATGCAAGATGGAAAACATCAATTAATTTTGTTTTAGACAATACATCTATTGTACATGTTGTACACACAACAGTGTGAAAAACATTTGTCTTACTATTCATTGAAACTTGCAGTTCCCTTGCTCATTTCTACTGCTTACTCACTAATGCTGCCTCTTCCATTTCTTCACCCAATTATCGATAAGCATAAAAACTTGTGATTTTCCTTATCAAATACAATCTCTTGAGTATCTGACTGAGTTGTTGATATCTGTTTGACTTAAATCTATTACCTGAACTGCTTTCAAATCTTCCCCTGCATGTCAGCACCAAAATTGATAAAATACTTTCCTTTTATACAGTTGCAAATTAAGTATTTTAACATGCAGGACAAAAAAATAATCTTGCAGTTTGACAGTAAATAACAACTAGGTAATTGCAGAATATAGCTTTCCTATCAGTTAGATGTACACATAATGGTGGCTTATCTTCCATGAAACAGAACATTTGTTCCTGTAGTGGGTGAGCCCTGGCTAAAATAGACCTGAGTGGAGGAAAATCAACTTAATGTCAAATCTGTTAAAACAGATTCTAGTAGTAAGAACAAAGACAAAGAGTAAACCAACTTTTTTTCTCCCCATCTCCTCTTTCCAATGACCAAATCCTTTCCCTCCTCTTTTTTCTTTCCTTCCCTTTCATTCCTGACTCTTAGCCACACAAATTAGTACAGGTGAAGGAGTTTGGGGAAATTATGTTCGTAGTTTACCCTCTCATACCTTTCTGTGTAGATGACTCTTGCACAGATCTGAGCTTTTCAGGTAAAAATTTTCTCCATTGTGGGTCCTCCACGGACTGCAGGAGTATCTGCTTCGATGCAAGGCTACAGACTTGGGGGCTGGCTGTCTGGAAAGCTGCTGGTAGGAAAAGAACCTGGAGGTGCTGGTCCACAGCCATCTGAGTATGAGCTGTCAGTTCTGGATTAACAGTTGGACTCAACGATCATAGAAGTCTTTTCCAAACTAAATTACTCTATGATTGATTCTATGAAATGATTATAGGTACCAAATTTTAAACAATGGTTTTAAATGTAGTGTAGATATATTTGAGTTGGTTTGCTGGTAGCTAATAAGGAAGTAATTTTAGACTATAATTAAGTAGACCTTGGTTTTGACATACACTCCATATTGGGAAGACTGAAAAAAAAAAACTTCATATAAAAATATTTTACCACTGGTCATGCAGAACTAAGGAGAAATGTAGGTTCTCTGAAGTGTTCACAACAATGTTTAGTGTTTCCCATTTGACTCATTGTTAGTGCCCTGTCAACCATCCCTTCGAAGAGCTGCCTCCAATCATCCCACACAATAAAGTTCCTTCACTACAAGGAACCTTGACATTTTTTAGGGGCAATATACCAGCTAAGCTTTCCTCAGCAAACACTGATTTCCACACCTCTTGCTGAATGATTCATGAAAAGTCAGTGAAAACAGATTACACATCCTGGCTTAATGGATGGACATACTTTATCCTGTTTAGCAGCTTTATCGTGGGGACAAGGGGAAGGACAGCTTTAAAAGAAATTGTCCCACTGTAGGTGTAAAACTTGCACTACCTCAGCATGTCAAAAAATGCCAAATTAAGTAATTTCTTCAACATTACCTGTAATTATGCTGCTGAATAAAAAAAAAATTACAGATAAAGCCTCTATAATGCAAATCCTGGCCTAATGCTTTACTTAATGTCATTAAAATGCAAAGCACAGTTAGTGAACTGCTAACACTTCTGCTTCTGTTTAGCTCCATACTGATCAGCTTGCAGTAACTTAGAGCTACCTTTGAGCAACATAAAGGGAACAGGGTTTTGATCTCAGAGTCATCTCATCTATAAAATGAACATAAAATGCCAATGCTTGTTCAAGGTGCGTATTTCACTAAGCCTATCTCTTTTATAAGATTTCTGAACCATAAGTATTAAGAGGAAGAACCCCTTAGTATTGGAGTATTGGATTACTGGATTCAGTAGGTTACTTTGGGAGTCTCTTTTTCAGTACCCTTTTTCGCTGCAACATTAACTTCTCAATAAACTATTAGAGACTATTACAAAATAGGCTATTATAAAAAAGTCTATCCATTTTTTTTTCCATTGAGGTTTACTACCATCTTATGAAGGATAGAATAAATAAATGATGATATGCTATGGTGTAAAGTTTCTGCTGACATGGAGTTAGAATGTTTAGAACTTTTGAGTGGTTCAGGTCAATACAAATGAATACTTTATACCCTTCTACTAATATAATAAAGAAATAAATATACTAAAAAGTAAATATAAAGAACTCATGTGTGAGGTACAATTTCCATCATAATTTAGTAGTGATAGAATTTGCAAAACAGTGCAATTTTCATCAGACTTACTCATCACCACTCCTCATCTATAAACTCGTCTCTTTAGAGTATTCCTTTCAAAGCACTGTAAAAAAACAAAGGTAGAAAAAATTGAATTCTCTCTCGTGCTGCCCAGCAACAAAAATTCAAGGTCTCTGTGACTGCAAGGTGAAACTATGACAGTTCTAAGGATTACACATATTTACAGATTACAGTTCAAAATCAGAAGCACCTAAATTTTAATAAAAAAGACCTTGCCCCAAGCATAGACTATCGACTAAGTAACTAAATAAGAAAGCAATGAAAGTTAGCCTCTAAAATTGCAGATCAATGAGCTTCAGATGGGACTCTATGTCAGCTTATTTTATTCATATGTTGTGATTAATATTTGCAAACTTGTATTAAAAAATATATGGTTCTTAAAACTCTTAAACATAAATATATTTTTTTCAGAACTTTGGGAGTACCAAGACAAATGTCAAAGTTCTAGAGAATTTTTAATGAGATATTGATCGGGCTTATGAAATTACAGTTCATTTGAAAATAGATTTATTATATAAAAACTAAGATAAGGTAAAGCAAGTTTATACATTTGATGTAAAGTAATAGACAATTTAAGATTTTAAGACTGCCCAGTTAAGAAAGATTCATGTTATGCATGCACATGCATTGAGACAAGTAAAATAACCAGGGAATCTGAGCACTGCAACAGTAACATAAGTTTTTCTGGAAATCCTTAACCTGGCATGAGTAATAAAAAGTATTATATAAGTAAATTTAACTGTTGATCTTCAGCTCACACCTTTATCTTGCTTTTGCTTTCCTTTAATTCTGAACACTTTTTGTTCTTTTTCTGTATTTTATTCCTAGTGTACCTCAGATTTTTTTCCCCCTTCATTCGTTGCCTTTTTTGGTTTCTATTTTATATCCCTCTCCTGCTTTGAAATCTTTGTTTCTTTTTCTTTCTTTTAATATCTCTTTTTCAGTTATTTTTTCTCAAGCTCTATTCTTTTTTTTTTTTGATGATATTTCTGTTGCACTCATTTCACTTTAGAATTTTTAAAATTTAATTTAATTTTTTTTGTTTGCACTATCCTGCTTTTCTAAAGAAGTCTTGCTTGTGCAAACACCATACTTTCTCAACTGTCTATCTCTCTCACATCAGTAACTTCTGAATCTGATGGCTCATTAACCAAAGCTGACAGAACAGTGCAGAGTCTTACAGATAAGGCATTTCCCAACAGGTTTGGGAAAGTTGGCAGTTGGCCGGAGGGCAGAGATCCAAATCTGAGTCCTATCAAATGAGAGGCGGTTCCTGCTTGACCTCATTCTGAGAAGCAGCAGCCGAAGATGTTGGTGCTGCTCTCAGCCAGCCCCATGCACGCTGCAGCTTGCCACCCTTCCATGCTTGAGGAATAGGGGTGGGCGGCAGCCCCAGACACGAGCAAGGAAGGAATCTATGCCAGCAGTCTGCAGACATTGGGCAGCTTCTTTAGTTTCCTTGCTCATTAACTTTTATTTTCTCCTCTTCTTCCTACACTGCCAAATTTAAGCTGAGCCGAATGCTTTGACTCTGCAGAAAGCTGTTACAGTGCTCAAGCTTTTGGATTTGTCCCTGATATTCATGACAACTGATGTTGATGACCAGGTCTATTCCCCTGTGTACAAAACTGACTTATTTACTAATGCTGGATGAGGAAATAAGATAGAATTATGGTTACCAAGTCGATACTTTTAGAATTAAAGGTCCTAACTTACTGCATAAGAGAAGCCAAGCCACTAGAACAGTTTCTAAAAGCAGGAACATCTGAATATCTGTGTTTTTATTGTACCAGAAATAAGAACTTTATGTTGTTTGATTTTTTAACATTTGTCTTTATTTTTAACGGTATTTAATAATCTTGTTCATTCCAATCAGTGAAACAAACAAATCCCAAGTCATCTGTCACAACAGAGGAAGCACGGTAGGAGAAAAACCATGCACAATGTACACTTTGATCGGGGAAAGAGAAGCTTCAGCTAAAGATACATGCCTGAATCTTCATCTAAAGCACATGCAGCACAAGAAGTAAGCAAGAAGGAAACCCAGGTAACAGCAAAATCTATAAATTCAGCTATTAAAAAGAAAAAAAAGACACCTACCCTCTCTCCCCCCCTCCTCCCCACTAAGAGAATACCACTAGAAGGGACCAAAACTGTGTTCTCTGCAGAAAACAGCACAAGTACACACACAGATTGCTCTCCTTCAAATTCCCAGTGGCTTCACCAAACTGCACTTCTTTTTCCACAATAGTGTTTAACTGTAGGTTCCTCACATATCCTACTTAAACCCTAATTAATAACTTAGATGATACAGACTCTTGTGTAAGGCAGCAATTTTATATTTAAGCTGTATATACCAGAGGTGGCATATAATTAAAATTCCTTACACTTGGCCGAATACCATCGCTGTAACCTGTTTATAAAGAGTGGGCATAGTCTACTCCTCTTACAGTTACTCCATTTTGGAAAAGATGCATCGAAGTATTTTTAAGATCCCATTTTATTCAATATTCAATCCAGGCAGTAAAAGTGAGGTGTATACAGAGTATGTCTGAAATCAGATGCCATAAGAGAAGTATGCAATATTTTGTTCACCTTCTGGATCACTTTATGGTTCACCTGAGAGCCAGACAACTTCATCTAGATACATATGAAAGCACTGGAGAAGCTCCAGAACAGGGAAAGACCTAGTAAGTTTATGAAAGATCAAGAGATGAAGGATGTCAGTATTTACTGTGTTTTGGAGACATCTGTGGCCTTTAGTCTTATCCATTTTCACCTGAAAAAAAAATTAATTCATTGCAAATTAAGTATTATTTAAACAGTGATCTCTAGATCTGCAGAAATAAATGAGAATATACCTGGAAAACAATACTGAAAGCAGCCTCTAAAATGAGATGATCAGGATCAGGGAGTAAATATATAACTTGCATAATCAGTGACTTGGAGAAATGGTTCCTCAGTTAGTTCTCTATTCACACTTGCCTCAATAACTCTTAAGTCCTCTCTCCCAAATCCCTGGTGTTTGTATTCTCCTTTCTGCCATAAATAACTATCACTGATTTTTTTTTTAATCATCCTATTCTCTACTACCTTTGATCCCAGTTTATCAGAAATGTCCATAAGAATGCATTAATTTGACTTCATAGCCACCGGTTCTGCTAGCATCACCTACAATTCTGAATCAAAGTAAGATATCTTTTTTAAATATTGAATTTTTGATATAATATACATGATTCTAGGATGACGACTGCAAAAAGGTTGTTTGTCATAATGAAGCTGCTGAGAAAACCATGGTAAGAACTGTTTTAATTTAATTTCTAAAACACTGGAAAGCCTGAAATTCTTCCTAAAATATTTCCTCTATTTACATTTCATTAATCTACTCTGAAATCCAATAAATGTATTTTCAATAGTCATAAATTAATCTAATCCAGATCATATCCTTAAAAATTAACTCTTTTAAATTTCATACATTTTTCAAGATCTGATGCATTCATTCAAACAAGCGATACACTTTGGAAACCAGCCTTTCTAGATTAGAAACAATGGCGCATCTGATGCTCACCTAAAAATCATAGGAAGTAATTTGGAAGTAAGCCTGTGCGATCAAATTCTAAGGTAAAAGAGATGTGAAACTTTGTTAGAAAATAATTAAATCCATTGAATTTGGATTTTGTATTTAAAGCTTAATCTGGTTGTAAAACTAAAGCAAATGAACAAAGATAAAACTGAATTTAAAAAGCAACAACAGTAGCCCAAACCAAGCCACAAAACAGCCCCTTGAAACTAAACAAGAACACCATAAAACCTTCAGGGCACTTTATCAATCACTGTGCCTCCAGCTGAACAAAGCTCTCATTTTATCTCCAGCAACAAAGGCAGGAACTACTCCCAGTAATTTACATGCTTGCAGTTTACAGTTGTAAAATGTTCATTCCTATGTTCTTTTAAACATTGGCTCTTTGAAAAGAGATCATTTTCCTCTTATAGATCAAAAGAGCAGGAAACTGTGTATTGAATTTCAAAAAAATCTTTCTGCTGGAGTTTAAGTAATGACTAAATTAGAAGTCATGAAGTAATAGCTTTATTCAGTTGCTGTTACTGACATCAGCCTGTTGACACCCTGAACTGAATTACCTCTTGTACAGTATATTTGTGTGACTCCAGCAAAACAGCCATGGCTGAAACTTGTTTCTCTACAGAGTCAGATATTAGCCTAAGTGCCTGGAAATGCTCTTTGCTGACTGTTCGTGATCTGGGGCCAAGAGGGAAAAATCACTGCACAGTTTAGCTAGAAATTCACATGCCACTGGGGCAAGCACAAGAGGCACTGACAACTGAGGCATTCCTCTTGTCAGTTGTGGAACAACAGGGGAATTGAGAGTAAAGATCATGGTATGATGATCTCACTGTGACCATAATTTAGATTTTTGTTTTGTGTAGGCCTGAAAGAGAACACTCATGGCTGAGAAAAAACTTTGTGGGAGAGGAGAAATTATTTTTGAATAAAATAGCTCATGCAAGTTCTGTCTTCTTTTTTTTCTTAAAACTGAAGTCAGCCCCAAAACCACAAAGTCAAACTTCTAATGTAGGCTAAGTGGTATGAGCATTAAGTACTACAGAGACACAGAAATGCCATTGTGCCAGTAAACCAGAAACTTATCTACATTTTAATTAAATTAGGGAATTTGACATCCACCTTTTCAATTATTTAATAAGCATATTTTTATATTAAAAATTCTATACTATAGAAGTGACTTCCTCTCAGGTAAGGAGAGGTACACCACAAAATAACTTAGCAGAAGCCCCTTTTCTCCAATTAAATACATATGTTGGGGAAAAACTAAAAAAAAAAAAGCCTCTGAATTGCAATATAGTACTTGGTTTGCAGGGGTGCTACTGCTTTCTTTGGATCTTGTTTCTTTTTTCTCATTGTCAGTCATAAATTGTTGATTTTTTTAAATGTGGAGTTGTATAACATTCTTATGTAAATCTTTCCTTATCCTCCAAAGCAGCAGACCTCTGCTGAGAAGACAAGCAATACTGCAGCGCTCTGCAACAAGATTTGAGGGCTTGGGATGTGACCTTTGGGTGAGTACATTTTAACCAGGAAATTTGATTATCATGCATGGCACCATTAGGGACTGCTTCTCCTTTGCTTGATTTAAAAAGACACAGAGCAACTCCTCCATAAAGCTCAAATTAGTATTGCCTATCTTGGAAAATCCTGCTCTGAATTCCCAAAATTATATAATGCCAGGTTTGTCACCCTTCACACACAGCCACACTGAAAAATATGGTTCAGGGCTCAGACAACCCGTTGAGCAGTGCTTCCATTATGACTGACTATGCTGAGTCCATCAATCAAAATTTTACGCAAGGCATTATCCTCAACTGCTGAAGTAGAGGCTAAGAAGGGCATCTTACTATGCTGTAATAATTCTTGAGGTTTAAAAGCCACATTTCAGGAAATGCTCAGAAGTTTACTACATTTACAATGAAGAGGAAAAGACGTAATAACAGTTCTCAGTCTTGCCCTGCTCATTATCCTATATTTTTGATTCATCCTTCAGAAGCTGAATAGCTTGAGACAAAGCTAAATAATTCTTGGCATCTGATTTAGGTTCAGTCTTCCTCCAGTCCTTATTAGTGTTATATTTCCTTGCTTGAAAGGGTACAAACAGCTTAGATTTCCCCTTAATTCATTCCAAAGCATGTTAACCTTAGAGACATTTATTTGAAATGAGTTGGGAAAAAGTACTTTTTTCCTTTTTTCTATTTAGCTATGATGTTTATCCTCATGCATTCTGTACTCTTAACTGATCTTAGAAGAAGAGAAGAATACATCAAATTAATCTGGAGGCTTCAGCCAAATCAAATAATTCCCATCTCACAAAATATGCTTTTAGGGTCTGATTTTTAATTTACCATTAGAAAACTGTAAATTGTCCATTAAAACCACTACTGAGGGGAAAAGAAAAAGTCAAATGAATGATTTTGTAGAACTTATTGCCGGAGTTATAATTATGTCCTCAGAACATAATTATTTAGAACTTTTGCTTTAGTGGACCTTCTTAATAGGCAGAATTATTAAGATTCTTAATTAATTAGCATCAAGCTTTTAACAGTTTTAATACATAACTTTGGAGACAGAGAGGGGTCAAGGTAAGGCCAGGACTTTGTAGCTTAACACGCTCTTTTCTTTTGAACATCTGGGGTGTCAGTAGTTTTGACAAGTAGCTTTTTTTAGCAAAACACAAAAGCTTCCATGTACAAGCCCTAGAATTATTAACATGCATTTTGATGAGCAAAAGATAGAAGATTTTCAAACCAGAATTAATGTTAACATCATGCCAAACTATAAAAGTGTGCAGGTTTGATCATAAGAGAATGACACAAAGCACAGTTCAAACGGTCTAGCCAGTAAGAATATTGCCAATAGTGTTGCAGAATCATAAAAGGCAGACATCTGAATATGAAGCTTTCAGTTAATTTCCCAATATCTCTTCCTAAGTTTCTCAACAGAACTGAGCAATTACAATAAATGAATAGCAGTGTGAATGAGGTCTCAGGTTTAGGAGAAATAAGAGGGAGGTTGTCACTGGTGAATAATATAGAAAAGCAGAAAATGAGATTAAATTGTGTACATTAAAATATTTGTCATCATCTGAAAAACAATAAGCATTTTTGATAAAATGGCATGGGTTGGCAAAACTCTTATGAAAATTCCAAAGGATTTTACAATTCATATACCAGCTTCAGTACCTCAGTCAATGTTTTTACAATCTAATTATCTAAGGTCTTATTTTGTTTTGCTGCTTCAAAGTACGTAACATTTCTATTGATTTTAGAAGTGTCACTAAACAAATTTCTCTCACAAGCTGATCTTCCATGAGTTGATGATGCAAATCAGTAACTCCTGTGATTTATTTCATTTCTCTTGGACAATTTTTAGAACACAATAGGATATTTCCTGGAAGAGTTTTTTCACTGCCTTTTAAGGGAACCTGTCTCAAAACACCTGTCTCAAAATAATTTCAGTAAAATTACAGTAGAAAGGTGCAGTGTCATGCTCATAAAGGCTTACACACTTTTTCAGAACTGTGATGGAAAGATACTCCTCCATTCCCTTTTCAGGATTGCCCTATTATCAAGCTTGGGGATCATCATTCTTGCTATAGCCTTTCTATCTGTATTCTTTAATGAGTATTTGACTATTCACAAAACTGACTAGCATTTTTCTGGGAGTTTACAACAAGGCACTGAAATGAGATTCAGCCATAGGATCTTCATAAACATATTCTGGTTTTCAAAAGTGGGGAAACTTCCTCCCAGATTGCTGCATAGGAATAATAATGTTATGTATGGTATGTCAGCCCAATGGATGTTTAGTGCTTCTGTCGTATAGGGACTGCAACAGAAAAATGTAAGTATAGTTAAACTAACAGTGATATGGTTTTTTTTTTTCAAATATTCAACTATCACCTTATGACTGGAAAGAAATTGAGAGTGGTTTACATGTTATTTAATTATTCTTTACCTCAAGGATAGCATTCCAAGACCTAAATGGTATTAGAAAACAAAAAGAAAATTTACATCAGAAGAATACGACTGAAGAATCAAGTCCAAGTAAGGAAACATGACATTATTTAATTATATTTGAGGTATTCTTCATATCTCTATCAATTGTTAAAATAATTTGTTAAAAAAATAATTTTTCCTCCTTATATTTCATGCTTATATTGAACTAAGTTATGCTAGGAAAAAGATACTGTTTTCCAAAAGATATGGTGCCAGAAAATTATAAAGATTATATGCAAACCTTACTTTGACTACTTTAGAAATGAAACTTAATATTCCCTTTCCTTCAGTCCTTCCTTTCATCCAAAATCTACCCAAAAGATTTTTCTTTGCTAAGTGCATCTAGAAATATGAAGTGCCATATAAAAATACCCTGCAATATATGTCTGAAATGGAAGAACTCCTTCATATTTCAGATATTTGTCACTGGAAGATTAGTTCAAAACAATCATATCATACTTTAACCGTTGACCTTTCTTTGGTGATGGAATGCTTTCTCTTTAGGACTTATCTACAAATGAGACTTGTAGTGACCCCAGTACATCATGTCTGCCTTATTAGTGTAGTTAATGGTGTTCTGAGGACTCCTTTTGTTCTCAGCTCCACTGTTTATTCATTTTACCCAGGGGTCAGTTCTTGCTCAAACCGTCAGTAACTGCTGAAAACATCTTCACATTTTCTTTTGAACCAGCTGCTGATTCTGAGACAAAAGGCCCTACATGGAAATACTTAGCAGTGAAGAGCTGTAAAAAATAGTTTCCAAGCATATGTTAGAGGAATAACGTAAGGTTTGACAGAATTATTTCCTAAGATTTATAGTAGAATTGGACACTGTTCAAAAAAACAAAGGTATTTTACACAGAAATAGAATAATAATACAAACCAGGGCTGACTATTATATTTACAGGTACAGTGATATCATTCAATGAGTTCTCTATTTTTTCCAAAAGACTGTGTTCAAAAATTTTTCTTAAAAATAGCAGTGTTTTCTAGCATTTTGTACAATTCTGAAGTGATGAATTTTCCTGTAAAAAGTAAAATCAAAGGAAAGTGATTGAAGGGTCTCATTTTTTTATTGAAACCCCATAACTGAATATTCTTTCTGTTTCTTCAGTTACACAGGTTGTCTGATTTTAAATAGTGAGGGAAAATATGTCTGCAACAATAAGCTTAATAACAAGGTGATAGAAACCATGTAAGATAAGGTTTCTCATATAAATCAAAGGGAAGATATTTTAAAACTATTCCTTCAATGCAAAAATAACCCCATTACTCTGGATCACATGAGGCCAAATGTATTACTTACAGCTCATTGAAAGGTCAGACTAAATACCACAGGCATAGAACTCCCCAGTCCTAAACTGTCTGGAAAGTTGCCTGAGTAAGGACTTTAGCTTTAGTTTTAACCTAGGCATACTTAAGAGATGGATTCAGCAAAAATTTCTATGTCTATCAAGTGAGACCCAGATGAAAAATACCTCTAAGGGCCCACATACTGATGGGTCTGAGGAGATGGGTGTTCTGCCCTCATGTTTTTAAGACCACCTTAGTAAAAGTGCCCTTGCCAAGGTGGAGCATGATAATTACTAATTGTCCCCTGTAAGGTCCCAGAGGAGGTTGCTTAATGTTATGTGTAGCACATCAATTCAATCAGGGCCAATGCAGGAGGGTGCTATAACAGCAGGAGGCGTCACTTTCTGCTGGGCTTCTGCTCTAGGTAAATTCAGCAGCACAACAGCTATTTCCCCTGAAGTTTGTTGTCTCCTAGAGATTGCTCGTGTTTAAAAGATGGGCTTCTGAAATAACCAGAGTGAAGCAATTCTCTCCCTAAAACACATCTCTGATAATCTGCTTTTTGCCCTGAAACATGATTCTCTTCTTACATGTTTATTTTGACTGATTTATTACATATCCCTTAGGTGAGAGAAAACTGACAGTTCATGGACTGCAAAATATTTTATATGTTTAGAAGTGCTGGTCTACTGAAATGTAAACAGTTAAGAATGAAGTATATTTTAGCAAGAGGGTTTTGTTTGTTTGGTTTGGTTTGGTTGGTTTTTTAAGGGCAAGAAAGAATTGCAGAAATGTTGGCATTTTGCTAACACTTTGACTTTTAACAAACTTTAATTTTTTTACTTTAACTTTCCACTTTAAAACATCTGTCATAGCAACTAGAAAAATTTTAATTCATCTGAAAAGTATTTTCTTCCAAATTTTACTTTGAAAATATTTGACATTTAATATTTCTTTAAAAAAAATACAGTATTTGCACTGAAGATACAATTTTTATCTGTCTGTATCTATTAAGAGAAGAAACAATACATGTGTTGCATTATATATTCCTTACACACACATGCACAAATACAGGTACACACACTTGAAAGCAGCTGTGTGGAGAAAGACTTGGGGGTACTGGTGGATAAATAAGTCAACATCTCCTGGAAATGGGCATTTGCAGCCTGAAAAGCCAAACATGTTCTAGAATGTGTCAACAGATGTGAGGCCAGTAGGTTGAGAGAGGTGATTCTGCCCCTCTGCTCTCCCCCTGTGAGACCCCACCTGCTGCATCCAGCTATGGGAGCCTCAATGTAAGGACATAGACCTGTTGGAGCAAGCCAGAGGAGGGATACAAAGATGACCAGAGAGGTGGAGCACTCCTCTTATGCACACAGGTTGAGATTTGGGATTGTTCGGCCTGGAGAAGAGAAGACTCTGAGAAGACTTTACAGCAGCCTTCCTATACCTAAGAGGGCCTTATAAGAAAGCTGGAGAGGGACTTTTCAGAAGGGCATGTAGTAATAGGACAAGGGGAATGGCTTTAAACTTGGTCTCTTAGAAGGTGTCACTGTCTCTGGCACAGGGCTTGGAACCAGATGATCATTAAGGTCCCTCCCAAACCAAACCATTCTATGATTTTATGATTCTATTAAAAAAGTAAAAGAAGACTGAACTATTTTTTTCATAGATTAAGTCATCTCTCATTCTTACTGACTACTGCTGGGGCAGCAGAGTAGGCAAAAAAACAAAAACAGGAACAGCAATGGCATTTTCAGTATTGTGTTAGGCAATTCTGTTCAGAAACTTCAATTAATTTACCATAATGATAAAAAGTATGAGAAGTGTTTACACCTCCAGTAGTTCTTCCCTTGAGGAGCTGCACGGCAAAATTATAAACCACACAGAGACAAGTTGCAGGATTCATGACAGACAGAGAGGGAATTGTCTTGTCAGTCTCACAAGTCTGAGGATTGCAAACGGAATCTCATCAAACGTAATTTCTATTCCGCTTTGTACATCAAATGCCTCAACTAAAATTCCACATTCTACTGTGACTGAATGCACTTGCTCCTCCTGGACAGCTGCATTCCCTGAGCCTTCCAGTACTCTGAAAAGATAACAAAACTGTCTGTAAGAATTAAAAGTGAAAGATGAGATAAATAGTGGAAATTTGGTGGTTGTTAGTGCTGTGTTTTTGCCTACCTAACTGCAAACAGAGAAAGACAGGTTTCTTTAAGCTTGCTTTAAGCATCCTTTCATCAAGACCAATGTACTCTTTGGTGAAATGGTGGGGAATACTTGATATTACAATAAATAATTGCAAGAAAATACCAAAAAGACAGCAATACTTCTCCATCCTGTTTTGCTTCTGTTTTATAAAGGCTTTAACTTTTTTTTTTTTCTCTAGAGAACAGAGTATTGCTCAGTTCCTTGTAGATGTGAAATTTACCTGAGGTGATCTCAGTTGCTATCAAAGGTGCAAGCTATCTTTAAAATCACCAGCAATACCAAATAATGCAATGTTTACATGTATAGTAATTCCAAAATGTAACCTGGACGTTGCCAGGAACCCTGTGATGGGAGTTAGCAATGACGAATTTCACTTTCAATCTAGTTGAGCAATGGTGGCTAAGCAGTGTCTAGCAGGTCATGTGAGGTTGGGACCAGCACATGTATGTTTATGTTTCATTTACTAGAAAATGAAATGGGATTTCCTGGTGATCCTAACTAGTTCTGATTTGATAATTTCTAGCTTTGTATTTAAGTCTATGTTCAGCAGTAAATCCCATGATGGTCTGACAAAGCCTTGGAAACAGGCGGCTTCGCAGCAAATGCCACCAATGGCATCTCTGTCATGTAAGGAGAGAAGATGTCACTGCTTAGTTCTCAGTGATTCATATCCTCTCTGAACACAGGAATTCTGTGCTTCTGATTATTGTTCTGTGAAAGTCTGTGTTTTTAACCACAAGCGAAACTAATTCTGATTTTCAGGAACCTTGCACAGATAATTGCTAAATAAATGTGCATACATTATATTAAAATGTATATTCATATTAGTTAAACATGTAAATAACAATGAAATATATAAAAAAGAAAGAAACAAATAAATCGGTCTTCACTAATAATGGAAAACACAAGCAAGAGAAAACTATGGTAAGCTGGAATCAAGATTTAAAGCCGGTAATATTAGTGTAAGGGTTAAAAAATTAACTTAATGTTATCCTAAAAGACACATCTGGAAAATTCTGTGGTTATTTAAACCTGAAAATCCAATTGTATTAATGTATGAAGATGTATTTTCAACAGCTGCAATTTTAGCATGCAGATAGTTTGAGTTTCTCGGATGTCACAAAACCAACTATTTTGAATGAGAGCTTAACTAATTTTGCATTTAATCATAACATACAGCTGTTGAGATTTAAGACAGTTTTTATTTAAATTTAGCTTCTGCTAGAGTGGAAGTGTGAAGAAGATACTCTAAGTGTGGTATGTCTTAAAATGACACATTTTTAGTATGAAATATGACATTTAAAATGACATACTTTTAACTAATTCATAGCATAAATAGCAGTCCTAAGTGCTCAGAATCTTTTCTTCAGAAGTTAACATCCTCAGTTTAGGGAAAATGGAGAATGTGCAACATATGCTCATTTAAAACAAAGGGACTTATTCAAAGCTTGTATTGACATCTTTTTGACATTTGACATACAATATGCATGAGGATAACATTCAGATTGCTAATTTATGGATGAAAAAGTTAGAAGAAGGAAAACCTAAGGTTGCTCCAATAGTGCTAAATCACGTGTCGTTCTTATTGATTGTGTTGAAAAATAAATTTAGCTGTCTTCCCAAACACTGACAACTAGAAAATGTTTTCAAAGTGATCTTTTTTGACTGAAGAAAGCATATCGTTCTACTGTAAGTGTTTTGAGTTTCTTTTCAGGCAGTCAATTCTGCTGCTACCTATTTATAAACAAGTATCAGAGCCCTATGAGAATAATCAAAATGAACAAAATGCACTCTTGAATGATTTCAGTTGATTATACCAAACAGAAACTTGGCTGAGAGGGTCAAGTGTCTTAATATGTACTCAAAGTGCTCAGCAATCTGGAATAAAATTACTTTGATCTTTGAAAAAATTCATAAAAGGGGAATGAATATTGCTAGCTGCATAATTGTATATTTTTCCAATATATGAATTTTTGCTGAAAGATTTTAATAGAGGTCTGGAACTTCACAAGATAAAATTAAACTATTCACAAAAAAAGCTTACTTTCTTGTAATCTAAGCAAAATGTCACAGATCTATAAAGGACACTTAATATTTAACCATATGTAATTATACACATTATTTTCACAACATGGACATTTGCTTAAAACGTTTAATATCTTGTATGAATTATTTTAGATACAAAGAAATGTATGTGTTTTGTTCATTTAATGCTAATGAATAACTGACAAAGATAAAATGTTGTTAATCTGTTTCCATTTATAAAACATCAGTACACAAAACATATTTGGGCTCTGTTTTCTTAGCTATCTAGGACATCATCAGCCATGCAGAACCGTACGTCACCAGAAACAGTTATAAAGTATCGGCTCCTTATTCCTTTAGTGCTGAGGAGGGAAAAAAAAAGCTCAAAACCCAAAACTGAAAAACTTCAGGAACCTGAAAAAGTAAAACCTATATTTTATACATTAAATGGATGTCTTAAAAATTTCATTTTGTGTGTCCCACCAGTTTTAAGTTGAAATGTTGAGATTTAAGTTTCAGGCAACCTAAAACAGTTTTTGAGTTACTTTCCTTCTTAGAACCATAGGCAGACCTCTTAGGTCCCTGTTTGAACTGAAAACTAAACATTAAAGCCACTACTTTGTCGGTATGGCTCCTCTTCTGCTGTAACAGAGACTCTCCACAGATTGCTTTCCATAGGGATGTACATCACCCTAGAAAAAAGAGCAGTTGCATAATTAAATGGCTCAAAGAATTGCCCCAAAAAGGAATTTGAACAGCATGAGTACTACACATTTAAAAGTAGAATTTAAATTCAGATCCCTAATGAGTACTACACATTTAAAAGTAGAATTTAAATTCAGATCCCTAAATATTGATGTCTATGAAGGAGTTCTCTACATGAGATATAGCTAAGTATTCATTAGCTCCAAGAAAGGTTTGCAGAGATGCCAGGCTCCCTATATGCTTAATCAAAGTTGGTTATGTCACCCTTAGATTAGAAGGCATCCACTCATACAAAGTTTGTAAGGATGACAACTTTTAAATAAACAGTTTCTAATCTCAGGAACTCAAGTTATTGTTTATCAAATGTATTCATACAGGACAGTAAGAAGCGCTAACAGTCCTTAGGTATTTTTTTCTCCTTTTAGACAGATTAATAGAGAATATGCTTGTTTGGGGAACCTACAGGAATGATTTCTACAGTATGTGCATTATTTGTAGACAGTAGTCTTTAAAAATTCTAATTAAAATAACTCTTATTGAAAAATGTGTTGCCAGACAACTTTGCCCAGATAAAAAATACATGCTAAACCCATGCCTGAGGTAGTACTGCAATACATTAAAACTAAAAGAAAGAAAATGTTTTCTCTCTGCGGGTCACAGCTTCAGTACTGAAAAGTATTCCTTTTCCCTTCCCCAAAATAACATTTCACTATTTCAGCAGAAGAATCAGATTTGCATCAGAAAATTTTTGTAAGGTTAGACTTCAAGGATTTTTTTAAGGGTGTGTATTCTACCTGTGAGTTTTTAAATTAACATGTTAACATGTTGCTTTGCTCAAGAAAAAAGCACAGACAAAAAAAGTGATAAAATAAGTACACTCCTAAAATACATTAGTGAAAAAGGTATTGCATAAGGTTGAGCTGGAATATCAATTTTAAAAACACAGCATTGAATTAATAAGATAGGAAGAATTTTCTTCCATGAGTTCCTAAGACAAAGGTTTATCACTTGCTTGTTGAGCTTGACCAACTGTGAAACAAGTAATTTCACCTCAGAGACAGGAGATCTTTAGAATTTACTGTGACACCCCGACTTTCCAATTTTTAAGTCAAGTCCTCACCAAAGATGCTTACGATTCTGCTTTCCAGAACTCAGGCTCAAAATTTAAATGAATGTCAGAAGTGAAGTTTCAAATTTCCAGCTGGAACTGGACCAATTAAATTGTTCAGCTTGATTCTGTCTTTAAATTTCATCAGGGTATTTATGTTTTGTTAGCTGGCTTTACTGGCTTCATAAGATGTACTGCTTGCAGTTAATGGAACAAGTTTTGGGGCTTTGTTAGCAGTCCTATTGTGTTTCCTGAACTGAAAATAAGTTTCTGGGGTGCTTTGATCAAGACAGAAGATTTTCAAAGAAATTTTTGTGGATTAAAGGGCTTTAAAAACAAGTCTATGCTATGTGTGCTGCAGAGCCAGAGAGTTGAGACTTTTATGCATCTGAATTAGACTTAAGCTTCATGAGAGCTCAGCCATTGAAGCCTGCAGAGGTTCTCTAGAGAACACTTCCAAAAAATTATTTTCCTCAAATCATATGCTTTTTATGGTTGAATACTGAGAGTCTGATTTTATTTCCTACGGAAATCAGGGTCAATGTGTTTTTTCATGTTCAGAATATTACAGGCCCTGGAAGGTAGTTTCTCAATGTCTGCTAAATCCCTGCAGGGGATACTGTGGAAGGCAAGGAAAGGAAAAATCATTGAAATAAAAATGAATTTGCTTTTTCTGCATATTTTTTCTGATTCTTAAAGATAAATCACTCTTTATTTTTCTATTGTATAGTTATAAGGGAGACAGAGAGCATATATTATATTTAATTTCTTACTGACTTGATGACATTCAGACAAACGGTACTTTGCTTTTGAATTAGTTAAAATTGATTATTTCTGTGCATTATCCCCCAGTCTAAATTCAAAATGATAATTCTGCTCTAACACTAAGAATTACCTCAGGAGTGACTGGAACCCTTTTGATGAAGTTACCCCTGAGCCTAAGGTTCCCATCTGTGCTGCTGGTTGTAGCTGACACTTTGGACAATGACTCTACTCTGAAGTTCTTTGCCAGGAGTAAGGATTTCACCATAGTGTCTTTGTCTATTCAACAAGAAGAAAAATCTTGTTTGTATCAGAAAAGAGGGAAGAGGAAAAAGACTTAAGAATGGTAACTGTCCAATATGTCAAATGATGGCATAAAAAGACAATTTCCTTTAAAGTTTTTCTATGAATTATCTTTCTCTAGTATCATAACAGGACTTGAAAAACCTATGATAATGATGATTAGAGTTTTATACTGCAAAATATGCATAATAAGGAATAATGCAGAAAAGCTTGTGTCTTTCGGACAATGATTTAGTTCTTACAAAAGGTGTAAGGCTATCTGATATAGTGGGGGAAGAAACAGAGAGAAGGGGAAAGGTATTCTTCCAGATAGATGTAGAAAATAATTCAAGGAATTCAAGGTTTTCTTAAAAAAAAACAAAAAAAACCAAAAAAAAAACAAAAAAACAAAAAAACCCCCTCAATTTATTTATTCTTTTTATTTTAGAGGTTACTATTTTAAAATGTCAGCAGAATAATACTTTTAAAGCAACTTCTGTGATGATAACCATGTCTCTGGTTAATAAACTGCCATGCTGAAGAATGAGCTCTGGTTTCAGAGCTGAATTTGGTCATAAAACCTGTGTCAAAATATTTAAATTAAAATATAATAATAATGAACATTTTCATTTTAAATTTGTCCTCTAAGAGAAAGGTACAGCTTCAACTTCTGAACTGAAATTTAGGTTTTCTTTACTCTGATTGGTGCAGAAGTTTCAGCAACTCATTTTTTGAACTTACCTATCAGAACAATTTTGTAACTAGGAACCCAAATTAGAGATCTCTGTGTCAGTTTTGCATACTGTTTATGAAAGATTCTTTTAATGGAAGTCCTCAGGTCTAACCATAGGATATTTTGTCTGTGCAAAATAATGTGTAATGTTATCCACTTCCTTTTTCATGCAAATATTTAATAAATTCCTCAGAAGGTTCATACTTAATTGTATTCAGCTTTTATGCATGTAGTTGAATATGTGAGAGGGAAGGAAATGAAGCATGCAACTCCTAAATGAGAGAACTTCAATGAGATAATCACAGATTATACTGCATAAGATCTTTTCACACCCTCTTTCTACTGATTAATTTTCTAGAAGTAGACTTTAAGAGACATAATATTTTTCTTTGCCATAAGTAAACGATTAAACTTCTTAATATAAACTGTAATGTAACATGCACCATTTGAGCTTCCAAAATCAAAATCTAAGACATAAATGAAGTATTATAAAACATGCTTAATAAGTTTTTATTTGGCAGCCATTGGTCTCTATGTGTTGTACCTTTTTATTTTCACTTTATATACATACTTTTAAGTAACTATTTTTAACATAGATTTTAATATCCCAAGTATTTATTACTCATTTATTTGTTTCTCACACATAGACCTTCTTAATGATTACTTTATTAAAATACTTTTGTTCATGTCCTTTTCAAAGTTCTGCTAGTAATGTTCAGAAGCATTTTTAGAGTATTGATACCTGAGAAGAGCCTGAGCAAACTGAGCTTCCAGGCATTAAAAGCAGCATCACTATTTATGTTTAGTCTACCAGTGAAGGTGTATGTTAGTGATTTCCTTCAACAAATTCACTTAAGGTATGTAATACTTCCATCTCCAGCCAAAAAAAGTCCTATTTTAAGCATATTTTAGTTTCAGTATGGGCAGGCCGATACTTTCCTTGTGTATTCCTGATGCTCTTGGAACTCATTTTATTATTTAGATTTTTAATTAGAAAAATAAAGGGAAGCACTCTTTCTTTCAAGGATTTCTTCCATTAAACTAGTTGAAATTTTGGCTCAAACTATGAAGTGAGAATTTAGTCAAGTAATGGATACACTTGTTTATAATTTGAATGAGTAACCAGATGAATTTCCAGGTCACTCTTCAAGTGAACTGAAGGTAAACTTCCCAGTTCGTAATGTTTGCTATCAGCTGGCATATGGTAGTGCCTGGTACCAAAGTGATGCCTGAAAAGAAAGCAGCACTGTTGATTTTAAAATAACAGTTTTACAGTTTCAAAATAGATCATGAAAAGACCTATTCTTTTCTTGACTCCAGTTCAGAGCCCTCTCCAGGCCTGAAACAGTTTCTCCCTCTTTCATGCCATTGTCAGAATTAAAACCTTCCTCCTTTTTAATTTGAGAAGTAAAAATAGTTTGAATACCACATCAGAAGGCAAATTCCACTCAGGAACACAATGAACTGTACTTTCTTTCATGGGTATGTTAAAGATAGATAAAAAAGGCTAATAGTGATAAAGAAAAGGGATATGAGTTTCTTCCTATGCAACTGACATCAAAGAGTGATTTTTGAAACTAAAATAAAAACTATAACACTTATAAAGTATTTTTGGGCTGTGTGTGAGAAAGTAAGATTTTTGTTCTACAGTGACACCAAAATAAAACAAGTCTCAATTGATCTGTACTTGATTGTTAGCTGGCTAATTCAAAGAGATTCTTTATTGACTTCATAACTCAGTAGTACTAAAGATACTTTGTTGTTACTACTGAAAGAGTGCTAATGTGTGTGTCTGCTTTTCAGACTAGTAAATATTGATGTTCACCTTAGCTGTAGGCACAGTAAGCGCCAGGACTTTTGATCTTCTTTCTTATGAGATATGTGTAGGTGTGTGTATAAGGTCATGACTTTCTGTGGCATGTGATGTGGCAGTTAATATTATAATCTATTGCATTCTGCTTATACACTCTATCTTATTGGATTGTATAGAATGGTTTTGGTGGAAATGGTTTTCTAAATATGGAATGGAAAACCAAAAAGTATAGCCTAACATGCTCTCTGATCTTAAACAAGAAAATCTAACATTTGGTGCAAATGTACAAAATTAGAATAGAGTTGGTGTGTGTTTCATGGTGCAGATCTCCAAAACCAGATGTTCAGGCCTCTTGCAGCATCTCCACCTTTTACTCACTTTGCTAGCGATCCTAAAGGTTGTAATGTTGCTATCATTTTTTACTTTGATCATACTTTGTAACTTTAAAAGCTCTCTTTCTGGTCACATATCTTATTGGTATGTTTAGTCCTATGATGCTATAGATATAAATGCATGTTTGAATCCATTTCTTTTGTTCTATGTGAAGTAGATAATTATAGTACATAAATAAATCTGCAAAAAAGTACATCTTTATTGAAGAAAAACTTCTCATATCATGGTCCTGTAGGTATCTCAATATGAACAAATATTAGCACCCGTTTGGAACGTGAGGGAAGATTAGCAGGACTCTCTACAGAAGCCAGCTTGGACAGACTTAATAGCAGGATTTGTCACCAAAGCAGTTCATACAGTTGCTTCCTGGATCCTATGACAGTAAACGTTTGGAGAGTACAAAATCAGACTCTGTCTCCTCCTATACTGGGTAAGTAAATATCAAGCACAGGTTTGATTCTGATAAGGAAATATCAGATACGTTTCAGGAAAAAAATAAAAGACGTGGACTCAGAAAGGGAAGGTAGATCTTTTAATTACACTGTTTTCTTAAAAGAAGAACTGCTTTTTATGCTCACTTTGCCAAGTGAGAGAAAAATATAATTTCAGTATAAGAATAGCCCAAATCTACTGTAGAAATGTAAATTTAGTAGATCTTCCATTAATTATTTAAAGCTGTCGGATTAAACAATACAAAGTAAGAGTTACAGCTGCTGTCTAACTCTAGTGTTAAGACTATGCTCCAATATTATTTTGCTACTTGAAGTGTATTTCCATAAAATCTTTACAGATAAAGAGAAATTTCACTGAAGATACATTATGAAATTTTAAAATTTATTAATGAAAAAAAGTATTTTTGTTCTAAATCATTCTTGTTGATTATAAATATAGTTTATAAAGTCCAGTGTTCTGAAAAGTGTTCAAAGAAAAGGAAATAAAACAGTTCAAATAATTATGCCTTGAAATTACTTCAGAGGCTTAGCTAACAAGAGTAAGAGTTTCCATGATATAAGCATGTATTTGCCAACCAAATGAGGGACTCATTAGAAAATAAAAAACAGATGTTGGAGCAGTCAGCAATGCACTTTTTTTTTCACAGAGCCTTTGATTATGCCAACCATGTAATTGTATCTTGATCCGTCCCACAACAGTTCAGATGTGTTACTGTACAGACAGCCATATATTTTTTGACTACAATAGAACTACTCTGAGTGCAAAAATTCAGTCATTATGTTTGTGCAAGACCAGGTCTGCTGCAGAGTTTAACAGTGAAGATTCAGAGAATTCAAGGGTCATGTGCTAACTTACTATAAGTATGAACCAGTGTATGTGATGTTAGTTGAAAAGATTTTGGGATTTGATTGTGAGCACTCCAGATACTTCTTAAAATAATAGAAAAACAGGTGGAGTAACAGCAGTAGTTCTCAAACAACCAATCTGCAGATTCAAAAAGTATCAGTGAAATTTTTACTCTGTCATTTTTACAAATGACAGAAGGAAAGAGATGATAAGTATACCTGCTATTGATTCTCAAATTAAGAGAGAGTAAGAAGAAAAATCTTAAATGATGTGCATAGGAATGCAGAGGGAATCCTGGTTTCTGTGTTATGCAGAGCAAAAATACATGCTGGAATAAATAAAGGACTTTTATATGTCACAAAAAAAATCCCCACTGAATTATTTGGAGGGCAGGGTAATCAGACAAATCAGAGAAGAAACAATTCTGGTAAGTTCTGTGAAAACCGGAAAGAGATGGCAAAATGTGCAATATCAAAAGCAACATAAAAATTATGTCAAATAGGATGCTAGTATGTTTGGATTACTTTCCATGGTATGGGTGTTTTAAATTACCACCACATATACGAAATAAGATAAGAATATGACAAATGATTGAAATATTTAGCTACAGATTATTTATTATTCAAATTTTAGACTGTGTGAAATATACAAACATTTTCTAATGAGAAATCTATGCAAATAATTTACAAATGAATGTAAGGGTTCTACCTCTCAAAAAGATTAGATATTTTGAAATTTATGGCCATTTCTAAATCTCAGATCCACAGGACAGATCCTATTAAAAATATTTTAGGTTCTAATTTTATGAATTTTCTGTATTTGCATGTCAGTTAAATAAAAATATAATTGTTAAAAACTCTTTATCACCATGACTCCAAGGAATCAGTCCTGTTTTCAAATTTCTTTAGTTTTTCAGACATCTCTGCATCTGAGCCATGTGAAGTGATTTCCTGCCTTTCTGATGACAACGACTGCTGCTACTGTCAGAAAATAACCTGAATATAAATACTAGGAATAAAGAATATTCTTTTCACCTTTTCACCTTTAAAATGCATTTAATTTTATTTACCAAAAATACATGATGCTCTAGTGTAATTTAAAAATTCAAATAATTTGTCTTAAAGTGCATTTTAGTGAAACTCAATGATGCTTGAAATGTCACCAATGTAAATAACTTTTTGAAGGCAAATCCAAAGAGACTCATTTTACCTCTAAAAAACCTTAAATGTACATGGAAACCATCTGTGTTTTGTCAAAGATATTAAAGTACATTTTCTTGTACTGATTGTTCATCATCTGTGAACAATTCTGCTTTGAACTGCTTTGGATAATGGAATGAGGTACTTTTAAAACTCAGGACAAGAAAATTCTTTACCCTTTTTAGCAGAAGCAAATAATTTTCTTCTAAACGTTTGTAAAGTGTCTGTTCTGAGTATCTACTTTTTAACATTGTTTTGCTTTCATTTGTTCCTTTCTGAGGACTTCAGAAACCAGGTTCCTCATAAAGTATTTGGGAGCCTTTGGTACTTATTTCCTTCCTTCCTTCCTTCCTTCCTTCCTTCCTTCCTTCCTTCCTTCCTGCCTGCCTTCCTGCCTTCCTGCCTTCCTCCTCCCCTCTCTCCCTCCCTATTTGGATTACAGCTATTTTGATGAAAGGTCCCACATTGAAACTTATGTCTATTTCCTAAGCAGCCAAATTAAGTGCATTTCAGCTATTTCTCCCTGAACCTTCTCTAGGCTGACCAGCCCCAGCTCTTTCAGGGCCTCCTGAGCTCAGATGTCAGATAATCAAGTCCCCTAGTCATATTCATGGTCCTTCACTGAACTGCCTTCAGCATGTCCGGATCTCTCCTGCATTGGGAAGCCTGGGCATGGACCAAAAAATCCAAATGTGTTCTCAGCATGGCTGAGCAGAGGGGAGGATCATCTCCTTTGACCTGCTGGAAATGCTTTTCCTAAGGTGACACGAGAAATCACCGACTTTCTTTGTGATGGGACACACTGCATGCTCATGTGATATTTTCAAACTATTGCTTCAGATCTGATTGCTTCTCATTTCTTCTACCCCAGATGCTGTTGGTGTTTTAGGTTTTTCCTTCTCCTGACCTTATATAAATTATAATTGTTAAAAACATATTTTCATAGTATTTTTCCTATTAATTGTAATAGTTAATTTTTTTCCTGAATATAATCAAAGGAATAACACACAGAAACAAAATAGGTCATCAACGTGAACTAAATTACAGCACTCATTGCTTTGACATGTCCCTTTACATATGCATTTCTGCTACCTTACTGTTAATAGTGTTCCTATTTCTACCATAAACTTACAAAGTCTATCTGTGGGACTTCAAAGACTGCTTCTTTCCTGTATTTTGAAGACCATATAACAAGGGAAATAAAAATGCCCTTTTTTTTTGCCTGCAGTAGAATACTCTTTCTTTATGAAAAAATTATTGAAAATTCTGTTACTGCCTTATGAAAAATCAAGGATGTTTCAAGAATTTTTATATAAGGAGTCATATAAAGATCTTTTTCAAAAACTTTTAGGGAGTCATTTAAACATAGGTAAAGTTTTTGTTTTCCCTCATATAAAATTGTTACATCAGACTTAAAAAGAATCTGGGTACGAAAAAGGAGCAGAATCTGAAAATGAGTGGATATATCTTCTTTTTTTCCTTTATTTTTAATTGTATGACTGCTAAGAGGCTCTTTTTTCATTTGTAAACAACAGTTAATCTGTGACATCTGTGGGAACCAATGTATTGTATAATTTAAGCAAACTTTGCATTCGTAATAAAAATGTTCCCCTCCTCAGGGTTATTTGATCTATAAAACTGGGTGAGTTATATATTCTGCTAATTTGTTTTACTAACCACTACAGAATATGTGCCATCATGTTGTGATATTTACTAGAAAGTGAGTTGAAAAATAAATGAAAAAAAGTCTGCTATTAAATCCTTATGCAGAGTTGATGTGGGGTTTTTTCACTTCTTTGTTTAGTTGCAATAGAAAAGGAAGTCATCCTGAAGAAGAAACAAATAAAAGAAAAGAAAATATAGAGGAAGACTCCCAGCCATCAGACACAATTAAATTCTACATACCACAGTTCTGGGGTTTTTTTTCAAAGACTAGTATTTTTGGGAGAAGATACTGTTCACAGCATAATGTTAATTTAAATGGGATGTTAGGAGAAGCGCCACAGTCTGTGCCTTTAATAATGCGTCACACAGTGCTCTGGAGCACTCCTGGGCCCTGAAATACAGCTCCATATCCCACTACCCTGTTGTAAAGGCCTCAAGCATGCTTTGTCTAAATGCTAACAGCAGCATTGTCCCTAACAGTTTTTGGGAAGAGTCTGGGAGGCTGAATTTTCCAGGGTTGTTCAACACAGTCGGTTCTCATGCAGTAACCTTATGCCAGAAGCAAAAAGAGTATCCCGGAACAGATGTAGACTACTCTGTTTAGCCAGCTTCAGTGCTTTTGATTGCTCTTGGGCATATTTATTTTACTAGTATATGAAACACAGAATTTTAAAAGAAACATAAAGATTTAGTTAGAAGGTTAGCTGCGCTGAATTTAGTTAAAATAGAAGTGAGTTTAGGCCCGGCTAGAATCAATTAAAAGTTAATGGTTAGTTAAGAAGAGCTGGACCTGAAATGAGTTTTCAAGATGGGAGTAACTGATTACTAAATAACTGATTACCTGTCACTTTTATGTTTGTTTAGCTGTGCTTAGAATGAGAAACAGAAACACTGATAAGTAGATATAGGGAACGTAAACAATTGTCAATTTCTTCCCCATCTGAGAACCTATTCAAAAGTCACACAAAGAGGAACTGGAAGGTCACCAAAGTAATTTGTATTGTCAAAACCCAGGAAGGCAGAAAGGCCAAATTGAGGAAGACCACTTTTACTTCATCTTTGAGACCACCGACTCAATTCAGAGAACATACCACGCATGCTTAATGACATTTAAGCTCATTTCCATACGAAGCGGAGAATGGGAGGTGTCGATGTTAAAAATATGCATTTTTATTTTGAATATTCATAACCTTTGTAGATAAATAGACTCTGTATCAACTTGTACCTTTGCAGTGCATATCAGGGAATCATCCCATGCAGCTGCCCAGCACTGGAATAAACATACACTTTCTAACTCTAAACTGTTAGAGAACCTTTGTCCATCTCATTTGGGTGTCGATGTTAGATCCAGACCCATATTTTGGTAATTCATATAGGCATAACCAAATATTTTCCACCACAGTTTTCCAGTAAGATGTCAGTGATACTTACTAAGGTATCTCTGAGAGAAAATAATTATGGTTCATTTTAGGAAAGATTCAATAGTTGCAGCAGAAAAATAATTGCAAGTGGTATGGATTTAAGCAAGCTGTTTAGCTGTTACTGTTAAGGAGAGATCAATTTGAATAGGTTTAAGCATGACATATAAACCAACAGCAATATGAGTTACTTATGAGCTCATAAGTGGTTGGCAGGACTACCAGCAGTGACTACTCAGTATGTTGTATTAGCACTATCTTCAAATATTTATGGAATGTCCTCTGAAAGTTGTTTCAGGGGTGGGTTTTTTCCCCCTTGAAACTCTAATAGTGTTCATTCAATTAGAGTTCCATCACACAGACCAGGTTTACAAAGATCTGAATTTATTTCAAAAATATTACATAACTTTGTGTTATTTGCCTGTCACGAAGCACTGGTTCACAGAACTTTTCAGCTATGCGATCTAGGATTTTGTGCTTGGCTGTCTGAACACAGAAGGCCTGTAATCTAGGTACCCTGGTGTTTGACTTACACACCTGCCATTACCTCAAAATATATATGCATGAGCATTATATTTGCCATTTCTTTCTGGTTTTGGAACAAATGCAATAAGCTGGAGTTTTTCTTGTTTACTTTCAAAATAAATAGATTAATGAATGGACATTTTTCAGGGGAAAGGTACCAACAAGTTAAGAGTCTGCTCTAACAACAGAAAGCAGATTAAGAAATGCACAGTAAAAAATAAAAAAATGTACTTGCTAGGTCCACATCATGTGTTAATGTAAATCATTTTGTGGCTTGTTTGCACCACCTACTTCAGATCTTGAGTACTGGTCACAACATATCTCCAAAAGTGATATAGACAATCACAATCACATGCATGACAATATATAGTCTGAACGATTTCCATAGTATTCCAAAGATGGAGTTGTGGATGCCCCATCCCTGAAGTGTTCAAGGCCTGGTTGGATGGGGCCCTGAACAACCTGATCTAGTAGAAGGTGTTGCTGGCTATGGCAAGAGGTTGGAGCTAAATGACCTTTAAAGTGCCTTCCAGACCAGGCCATTTTATGATTCTATGATTAAAAACTGAAAGTAAGTGTGATGCATCTAAAGTTATTATATCAGAATCTCTAATCTTAGTGAAATCAAGTGAATATGAAACTACGATGAACAAATGCTATTTGCAATGATGTAGAATTTAATTAAAAACTGTGAAATAGATATCCAATGTGATAACGCAGCAATGATATTTAAAAGATAAGTGATCAAAATTAATTATTTAAATGGGTTTTTTTTAATTAAAATTTGTTGCATACTATAGAAATTAATTCTGATTCATTAATTTGAATATATATATTGCTCTACAATATGTACATTCTAATTCAGTTGCAGGATTTACCACCAATTTGGAGATGATTTTAGAGTCTGATTGGCTGCTAAAACATGTAAATGCAAAATCACTTGATGTCTTTGGAGATACCTTACTGCAGTTTTTCAGCATAAGAGGGTTGACAAGAAAGAGGATTTGTACCAAGGCCTACAATGAGAGAATAAGGGGCAATGTTTTCAAACTGAAAGAGGATAGGTTTAGGTTTGGATAGGAGAGAAGGAAGAATTTTTTTTCAATAACATAGATGAAACACTGGAAGATGCTGCCCAGAGAAGTTGTGGATGCCTCATCATTGGAAGTAACTGAAGATTGACTGGATAGGGCTTTGCTGGTGGAAGGTGCTCTTGTCCATGGCAGGGGACTTGAACTATGATCTTTAAAGGTCCCTTCCATCCCAAGATTTTATGATTCTGTGAAAATCTGGCCCAATATTTAGCTGCTGTGTAATCTCTGTTAAGGCACAGAGAACCTTTTCCAGGAGAGAACTTAAAATAACTTGAGTAGATGATTACTGGCAGTAAGTGCACAGGTATGCCAGGAAGAAATGTTATGAGATTTTTAATCTGTACTTAGAATTTTTTTTTTTTAATGTGTTTCTTTGTGCATAATTTCAGCTTTCAAATGTGGAAAGCTGTTCCTTCTTTATTTAAATGCATAGGGTTTTTTTCTGTACACTTCTTTATTCTGGAAACAGTAAAACTGGTCATTCAGGAAACAAGATATTACCTACCCAAAGGACATCTGCTGCAGATGGTTTGTCTTTGGCAACCATATGTCATATGCATTTTGGCAAAAAGTTATATGACTTTTTATTTGCCAAATATTGTGTGGTAGCCAGATATTTTTGAAGCAGATCTATAAATAATACATTTCTCCACCTCTTTGTCTCTCTCTGATGTGGTTTCTCTCTGTTTTAAACCTAATAATACCATCTATGAAAAAAAAGTGGTCTGCAAAATAACAGAAAATGAAGGTCACATAAATTCAAAAGAAAAAAAATGCCAACTTTTAAATTCTTCAGGTTTTTCCTTACAAATTCTCCCTCACAGAACTGGAAACATTGAAATGTCTCAAACCTGATGATATGTAATTTCATGTGAACAAACAGAAAATGTTTAAACAAGGTCAAAACAGAGTATTTTGGTTTGCAAGGTGTCTCTAACAGGCTGCATGCATATAACTCGACCTATAAAGACAGTTTAAGATGTACATTTTAGTCATGCCATGACTTCATGCCAGGATATAACTTCGATAATCCTTTTAACTCCTCCTCCATGAGACAGAAAATCACTTGGGATTTTAACACTCTGCAAAGTGTTAGAAACTAAGTGTAGGAAAAACTGCTTTGTGATTCTGAGCTGCAGTAAAACCTTTCCATTTTTGAAGTGAATGGAGATCATAACCTTGAAATCACTAAAGGAACTCTATGCTTGCACCTAAAATTGCTTGAGACAGTTAGGCATGGGCAATGACCCATTTCTCCTTTCCTTTCTTGTTCAGTTGAATGGAAGGAATAATCCACTTACCCGTGTAGTACCAGCTGTGGAAGAGGCCCTTAGTGAGAAAGGGTGTTTGGTTTCCAACTGTATACTTTTGTAATATACATCTGAGGTAATGACAAAATAGACTTTGGTGTTGATGCCACTCTTTAAGGCACTATGCCTTTCTCAAGGCAGCTAAGTCAGATAATTCACACGCTAAAATTGTTTGGGTTTTTTTCTACAAAGGCCTTGTGGTTTAGAAGTAAACCACACTGTTGACATGTTAATGACTTGAACCCCACTGAGGGTGACCTTGATGCCGTTTCCAAATCAATCGCATTGAAATGTTTTTTAATATAATTTTATAATGAAGTGCCTTTAAGCAACTATTTTTCATAAGATGTTATCTGAGGGTTTTTAAAACTGTAATATACTTTCCACTCTAAAGACGGTAAAAGAAGGGATGCATGTTTATGTAATTACACAAAGGGAACAGCTGAGTGTGAAAAACAGTATTTTGTTTAAAGACCTTTCTTGAAGGAGAAAATGTTAAAGTTAAATTAAATTTTTTGTTGCAAATAGGATTATTTCCCAGGCAGGTTTCTGAAGCAATTTAATACACCCAAAAGAAATTTCAGTTTTATATAAAAACTGCATAAAATACGAGCCCTTCTGGAATTTTTATCTTTTTAGCACGTTTTCTTTCATCTTTCATACTTTTTATTTTTTATTCTACTTTATAAATAAAACCCTTGCCTTATTTCTCTTCTTATTTCTTGTCTTTCCCAGTCGTGTGGATCCAGCATAGACTAACACATCTTATTAGTACTGGCCACTTTTATCTAGGGACCATCATAAGAGCTCTTATCTTTCTGAACTTATTTGTATCCAAAGAAGTATCCTATACCTGTTGTTAGGATAACACGATTAGCTTTTCTTTTTGGGCACCTGCATGAAGCAAAATATATATAAAAGTGGCAAAGCATGAAATTCAAATGATAGAAACAGTCATCAGGCAATGCTTCCCTTATGTCAAACTTTAAAAGGTAATCTTAGATAATTTAGAGAGTAAAATATATATATAAACAAATAACAAATTAAAAAATCATCTCCTCTGTCCAACCCTCATGACAATTGTCAGCTTTGCTGCCAACTAGATCCAGCTCCTGGTTTTCAAAGCTGTGTATTCCTACCCTACAACCCTCCAAGGTCTTCTTCAACGAACACATTCAGTTTTTCCTCACTTGCTTTCAGTGATACATTCTTTATCCTCAGCCACCATTTGAGAAGCCTGAGGAAGAAAAACCACTCAGAAGTGAGAAATAGCAGTACGCAGAAAAAGCTTACCAGCCAGTGCCTTATGGACTGGCAAGAAAGGCAGGATGATAAAGCAAAACTATCACCTTTATGCTCTCCAATTCTTCCACATATTGTGCTTGTTACCCTTATGAGATCACCTGTGCTGGTACTTCTGCATGATCAGACTAGATCAGACCTTTCCTGCTTACCAGCATCTGAGGAAAACATCTCAGTGAATGCACATTTTAGAATTTTTCAGTGGAAAATTCATGAACTCATTTGAGTGGAAATGATTGAAGGAATTTTGAATTTCAGTAGGAAAGACGAGGAAATTTTGCAGATGTTACATGTATTTACCCTTACTTCTATGAAAGCAGTGGAAAATTCTACTGAATGATGAACACGTAAAATAAACCCAGTAGGAATTGGTTAATGTGAAGTAGTTATTTTAAGCAATTACAATTTGTATAAATTAATTACATTGAAAAGTAATGCTTTTTGATTTATTATTATTATTACTATTATTATTATTATTATTATTATTATTTGTGAGGAAAGTTTAGGTACTTAAAATCTGAATATATGATTGAAATTTTCTAAGTAAAGCACTGTGGTAATAAGAAGGTAAATAAATTCCCTTTCACATAATCATGTAACATCTCAGGCTTGTTAAAATCCATGATGTGATAATAAGTTATTAAAATAATTATTTGAAAGTAAATATTGATCCATTTCTTATTTTTACCATAAAAATCATATTTTTACAAGAAAAAGCACAGCTGTAATATTTGTTACTGATAACAAATACAACTGAGTATGTCTAAATTCAATGAATGTGTCCTTTAGCTATGGTTACATTTCTCCCCCAAAAGGCTACATAATTTTCTCTGGAAACAAATTGAAGTAGTACCACCAATCCATGTTAAAAGGTTTTAAATAACAAATTGTTTTACCCAAAGGGTTTGGATAATTTCCACATAAAATTGGCCCTTAAAAAATGTCAGAACTATTTAGAGTGATGAATGAAAAAAGCACTTTTAGTGCTCATAATATTTTACGATGCCAATTGCTTCAGCATGTTTCAATAAATCAGTTATGCAAATGCCTGTCTTTTGGAATACAGAATATTACTGCTTTCACTATCCATCAAAACTGTAAGGTGACTTAGAGATAATGGGTTGTTAAAGAAAGAGAGAAAAAGACTAAAAGAAAAAATAAAATGTCTAATTTTTTTTACTTTATGGTATTACTGGAAAACCACTACATGTAGAATGGAAGAATAACATATTTTAAAAGTGAAAAACAAGAGCTTTTCCATGTATTTTGTATACAGCACAAGATAAAGTTTCCAATGTCATTACTTAAATACTCAACTAACTGTTTTTAAAGGACTATACCAAGACCATTTTCTAACAAGCTCTCTTGAAAACAAAGCAAACCAGACATTTTAAAAATTGTATCTTTTATCCATTTACCAGAGAATTCATCACTACCTTGTGCAAAGCTGTGATCTTAATGGTATCCTTGCAAAACAATGCAAGTTAAGAGATTTATGTCTGAAGTATTCATGCTTGGTAAGAAACTAGTTTTTATAGAGTCCTCTGACTCATTTCCTGAATCACCCAACCATGGTATCTCTCAGAATATCTCACTAGGTTATGGTGAGCCCAAGTTTCTGTAATGAGATCTCAGGAAGCAGGTTATTTTATGTGTTTTAGACACTTTTTTGATGATGGGAAATCATTTGACAGATCTTCTTTTGCGACCGTCAGCCATCTGCAGAGTAGCTTGCCACTTTGCCTCCTCTTTGTTATTTCCACACAGAGAACATGTGTAGATTCTATAGCACAGATAAGGGCAAACAACTCATGTTTGTCCATAGTAAATTAGCTGAAGTGTATGAGACTTGTTACTGCACAGCTGTACATGCTCTTTCAGTCTTACCCCTGAATGCTCACTTCAGCGAGGCCAGTGGACAATGCTGAGTGGTGGCCTCAAAGGCTCTCAGTACAGTGACCAGGCGAGACAGGTGTGGCTGAAGTGGACTGTCTGCTTGCTCCTGCAAGTCTTACATGAGCAAACCTTGTGGTTTTGTTGTGCATGGGATCCATTAGGCTCTATGCAGAGATGCTGATACAAATAATGAAGGACCTAGGACTTTGAAACATACTGTGATGCTTTATAAAATGTATGGATCCTCCCTCTCGACTAATAGCAGGTGAGATAAGATGCAGAAAACACAGAAAGGTGAAATGTTACTGATCCAGTAACATATAGCTTACTGGCAGTAGGACTGAAATTCTTCCTGATTATCTACAGTGATAAAGGTGCTGAATTATAGAATCACATAATCATTTAGCTTGGACTCCAACCATTATCCCAGCACCCGTCAAGTGCACCACCAAACCATCTCCCTAAGCATCACATCTCATTATTCTTTTAAATTCCTCCAGGAATGCTGACCCCACCACTTCCCTGAGCAGACTGTTCCAATGTTTGGCAACACTTTCTGTGAAGAAATGTTTTCGTAATATCCAGCATAAACCACCACTGGCACAACTTGGGGCTTTCCTCTTATCACTTATTACTTGGGAGAAGAGACCCAAGTTTTATCATGCAAGGTCTCCTCTGCTAGTGGTCAGTAGGCTCTGAATGTGTTTATTTGTTTTACTTTAACATCATTTGACATGTTGCTGAAATTCTACACCTGTGAAGCACTCCGACAGTTCGTGCATGTTCTACTTCTGGTAGTAAATAAAGTCCAGCAAATTTCAACCAATATTCTTGTCCATCATATCATGAAGGGTCAAAAAGCAGGGACTAAGGCCAGATTTCACTGTATTATATCTCAACCAGGGTCTCAATAGCCTTTTTACTGTCTTTATATGGCAGTTTGAAATACTACCTCTCAGTCATATTTTGTTGATCTGAATAAGTCTTCATAAAGTTAAATGAAGTTGTGTGAATTTACATTAATTTATCCATTTAAAATACATTAAGTAGTCTGTAATTAATTACCCTAACCCTTAAAAAATAAATACATTTATGCACATGAAAACCATATGCCTTTTTACATGTTTGGATGTCTCTATGTGTGTATATAAAAATTAAAATTATTAAATATATCATCACAAAAACCAGTAAATCTATCATCTATATGGAACCACTTTTAATACAAGTAATACTAAATTGGCATATTGGAAAATTATGTTAAACAACCCAGAATGAAGGATCAGCTTAAAGATAACAGTAGCTCTGGGAAACCTTTTATTTTATTATTTTAGTTTTTAGATGCAGTGAAACATGCTCAGCTTCTCTGCACTGAAATATAAGCTAGAAATTTAATTTTTTCAATCGGGAATCCTCATTTATTATATGGATTTGAGAAAGGAGACATTAAGAAAAAAAAGGCTTGTAATGAGGTCTGGCAATGTTACAACTTCTGCCTGCAAAGAAAAGAGAGCAAATATTGTAGCATATGTGATCTACCTTCAGGCATAAAACAAAGAGATTTTAGTATCAGAATAAAATGCACTTTCAGTCAATCAACTTGTTTTTTAAATAAATCTCCTCATTCAGATCTTTTGAATGATCCATTACATGAATTTCTCATAGTCCAGGATAATGAGTTATATTGTTGCGGAGATTGATCATGGAAATGATTCAACAATATTCGCTACATTTGCTGAACAATTCTGAGCACAATTTTTTTACAGTAACTGCTTCTACGTCATGTTTTAATGTTTTACATGTTTTTATTTTCTTCCATAGAAATCCATACTTTGTTAAAGTAAAAAAATTCACTGGTCCTATGAAATTGCAACTAATGACTTGGAATAAATGTTTGGTGATTTGGGTTAAATAAAGCATGTCTCTAGAACACTCTCCCAGTTCTTTGTTTGGGAAAAAAATGGACATGCTTGATGAATTCTGCAGTTTATTGAAAGTGGGCTGCTTTTCCTTTGTCAAGCCAAACCACACCTCTGTTGACTTGTGGTAGGGTCCTTGTTTTTGTGGCGTGGGACACCCTGGGTGAGGTTCTGCTTTTAGCCACCCTGTTGCGCCATTTCACCTCAAATTGTGTGCTTCTCACAGAACATCTTCAGTAGAAATACATAGTGAAATCTTCAGCAGAAATAAATCCACGGTATGTCATTAACCTGTAAAGAAATGTGGCAGGGTACATCTTGTCTCACTAGAGAAATTAATTTCCTTTGGTCTCAGTGTGGAGAAAGACATTTCTTAAATGCAATTCAAACTGCTGAAGATATGGAAACAAGGACAAGCTCCTCTCCAAAGAAAACCACACTTAATTTAATTCCCCATGTATTGATATTACAGCATGCTAAGTAAAAATTATGTCTTTTCTAAGGTCTTTAAAGCTTTACCTGAATTAACTTAAGGGATAATGTTCATAGCTGGGAAATACGCCAGTTATGTCTGCTCCTGCATCTCCATATATGAGAAAAATCACCACTTCTTTTTATATATACTTAGGCATTTATTTCTACTGAGATGCTTATTTTCAAATATTTGTATTTTCATGTGATAACTCTCTGCTGCTACTTTTCAACAAAAGATAAAGTCTCTTCTGCATAAATCCAATAAAGTCATTGAATAATAAAGCTAAATATCTATATAAGAATTGTAGAATTGGAATAAACGTATTTTGACTCATCAACTGATATAAAACAGCTGATCACTAAATTTGGAAAGATCAAAAGCCTATACAAATCTAGTTACAAAGAAGAGTTTATATGCTTTATTCAATGGGTATATAACTGAAAAGGTGTGAAATATTCATATTTAGAATAATTATTTTGAGATTGAAATGTCTCTGGATAACATTAGAACTAAATCAGTCATCTGAATCAGGAATTCAACTCCTGCTTGTGGAGCTGAAGGACTATCATAATACACACAACAGACGGAAAAAATTCGTATTTTACAAATGTCCATATGATTTCAAACCTTCAAGCTTCTAGTGAAGGTCCAACCACAATCAAACTATAACTCTTGAGGAAAAAAGTCACAGAATAACTCCAGACTCTTTCCAGCTTAACACTTCAGCAACACCTCCACCTTCTAGAGTTATTTGTAAAAGAGGACCTCCAGTTTCGAAGATCATTAAAATTACATTAAACATGAATGTGCTTACATTCATTTGAAAAGTAGTCTAAACTGCTTGCACTGTATGTTTTATCACACATCAATGTTTTAAAACTATGAATCCATGTCAACTTTATCTTTAGAGGACACTGTGCCATTAAGTTTTTTTATTTGTGTTACTTTTTGATATTTTATTTCATTATGAAGTGAAAACTGCATGAAATTCTGAACTACCTACTGGTATGATTACAATATAAAAATGTTAAGATATATATTGTCTTTATTTTTGCTTCTCATTCCTTTCAGGACTTAGTTATCACCATGTGCAGTTTATCTTTTCCAGGTTTTGTATTTTGATAGATGAAATTAAGTAGGTATTAACTCAAAATATCTGTCAAGCATAATCTACCTTTGAATAAATATTTCATACGTCTGCATTCTGAGTCTGTTCTGTCTCGCGCAAAACTCAAAGCACTACTAAAGAAATAATTTATATTGATTCTGTAACAAAACATAATAGGCACACCTGTCTGAAAATTATATAAATTAATAAGAAATATAAAATTACCTAATTCATCATCTATTCATTTTCTTAGTTTTACATCTGCCTGACATGCAAGTTCGTTTAAGCATTCATTTTCACAGATGAAGTGTGAGGTTTTAATATTAAAAAATTCTGAAAATGTTTCCTCCCCTCTTGAGTTTACTGCTTCCATCTCATAACATATTTTGAGTTTCCTTTGCAGTTGGAAATGAAGACGTTTACTACTTGACCCCTCATTTAACAGTCAGTTTCTTTTCAAAATTGCTGCAAATCAATACATTTGGAAGCACAGGTACATTAAAATAAAACCTCCAAAGCTTTTTAAGAGAAACACACATAGAAATGCATGCACGCACACACACACACAGAGTCACACACTGAGTCTCACAACATCTGTGGTCAGCATTGCTCTGGTATGTGGCTGAACTGACTGTCTCACAGTAAAATTAAGTGTTAAGAAAATCTCTTCCTTTTGTAGTTTTAGGTTTATTTTTTGGTTTGGTTTTTTTTTTTTTCCCCCCAAAGTAGGCAGCTTTTTCCAAATGTTCCATCTCAGGCTTTTTAACTGAATGTATAAGAACACGAGGATGCTTTTTCTGTGTTGTTGGACTACATCCGTTTAACATTGGGGTTTTTTTGGTTAAGAAACAGATTTCCTCTAACACTTATGTTGCTGGAATGAACTGCTCCATGTGTTCCTTGAATATTAGTCAAACTCAGGAAGTTTTCTCCTAGATCTACGTCAGAATTAGCTGGTTGCTAAGGTATGATCAGAGAAGATGTTGCCTGCACCTTGGCCTGGGGGCATGAAATGTTTCACTAAGAAGGTGTCCAAGCAATCACAAAAGGCATTTCTTGCACTTTGGATCAAATAACTTTTTTCAGCATTTTCAACAATACTTCCCTCAAAAACGAATCATTCTTTTCAGAAGTGAAAATTGATACTACACTAAGCAAAATCTTTCCATAAGGTGTTTAGAACAACACATAGATCTTTTACAAGCTGTCACAGATCAATGAGAAAGGTGCTTGCCAAGTTGAGGTCTCCTACACACAAGTTTACTGTACTTTTAAGATGCAAAGGAACATAGTTTTTTTGTCACAGTGACCACTGCTGTCCACTGCCCAGGCTAGCTCCAGCGGTGTGCAGCAGGAGTGGGGAGCAGCTTGAAGTACAGAGTTTAAAAGCTGCTCTTCTGAAGCCTCTGCTCTACCCAGGGGAGCTAAGGCTCCAGGCACTGTGGCAGTCCGCAGACCTTGACAAAAGGAAAAATAAAAAGTAGCAGGGAAGCTTGCCACAGGAGGTAACCCAAGTTCATTGAAGGGGATCCACAGGGAACAAGCAACTGTTGCAGAGTGACCATGCCTTATAAAGGAGGGGGAGTTGAACAAGGGGAGTAACCCAACTAGGGACCAATAGGCGGATTAGGACGGAGGGATGCTGGAGGGAAGGACTCACATCTGGTCCAATGGTCTTGGTGGGAGGAGGGAGAGGGGTCACATGCCCCAATGGGGCATGGAGGTTTAGGGGATTTCCAAAAGGGGAGGTATCTGAGGGGGCAGGGTCTTGGGGGATTGACGGGAACCATATAAGGGTAATTAGGGAGGGCTTGGGTGACAGACACAGAACAATCCAGAACTCCGAGAGGAGTTTGGGCGATTGGCAGGGAAGGATAACTGTTGGGGAAGATGAAACAGGAAATCCGTATAAATATGATTGCCTGACAAAAGATTTTGGGAATATGAAAACTACAGGCGACATCGAAATGAAAGCCACTTTTGAAATACCAAATCTTAGTTACTGAACAACTGGAAAACAATGGTATGGCCAACTGAAGGTAATCCCCTCTTGATTGAACAATACCCTCTGCTTGCAGGCAGGTCCAAGGGTCAGAGCAGACCCTACTAGCTCAGCAGAAGGGGTCCAAAGAGTAGTTTTTAGAAGTTAAGATGTAACACTCTATGGTAATATAAGAACTCTTATAGGCTGTATGTAAATGCTATAGGATTTGTATCTTGTATTAGATTGGTTAGTGACAATTAGAATATTCAGTATAGAAGATGATTTATTGTATTGTAACCAGGACTTCAGTATTCCTCTCTTACTCTTCGCACACTCTCACTCTCTCTCTTACTCTTACACACTCTTACTCTCTCTTCACACACACTTCTTCACTCTCATTCCTCTCGCTCTCTCTCTCTCTTACCCGCTTACTCTCTTGCTCTCTTGGGCCTGCTCAGAGCTGCCAGCTGCAGCTCTAAGCAGTGCCCCTATACCCACGCCCTTTGCAATAAACCGCATGTTCCAAGATCTGACTATAGAGATCTCTCATCTCCGTCCGTCCTGACCGTCCGAACCACCCAAAGCTCCTACAGATAACCATATTGGGAGCACCAGGGGAGTGGTTTGAATCTGGGGCAAACCAACTGGGAGTAGAATAGAAAGGGAGTAGGATACAAAGAACATACAAAAATACAATAAAAGCACTGCATCACTACAATTTTTGTAATCTTCAACTTTTAAAATAATACAGGTTTGTTTCTTCCAACTCTTCTTTTTTCCTCACGAAAAAAATTGTCCTCAGAATTACAAATATATAGGTCACCATGGAGCCTGGTTAATGACAGTGAAAAAGTATTTGCATGTCTCTTGTTATGACTTGACCAGACTTTTAATAAGGATAAAATAACTTGTTTTTTTGCATAATTATATAGCATTTTAATGAAGCAAGACTGAGGTCACAGCAATGAAACTTTCAAATACCCTTCTTTCAGCCTTCACATTGAAATACCAAATAATACTCACTGGTAATTTCATATATCATAAAAGATTTGCGGCTTTATCTATTCTTATTACTTATGTAATGAACAAAAGCAAACTAAACAACGTGGATATTAAGGAATTTTATATGCTGTAGACTCTAAACAGACAAAGGCATCAAAGTCAGTGCTGCAGGGATAAGCAACCTACAAAACAATCATATTTCAGGCCAGTTCTAAAGCTTATGGGCTTTTTCATAGACCTAATTATACTTAAACAATGCCCTGTTTAAATTGTAATTTGGCAACTGTAACTCAAAACCACATGTTTTTCTTGCATACTATAGAAATAGCCTAAACAATTCTTCAGTATTGCATATTTCTCTGCGAGGGGGAAGATGCCCATAACTTAATCTTAAATTACTCTTTACGTCCAGACTTTCTGTGTTTTAACTTCTCTTTTGTCAGACAAGGGATTATAACCGGTGATGAGGGGATTAAAAATAAATAAACAAACTTTGTCAAGCACCTATATTAACACAGTGGGGCAGGAGAAATATCTAAATGCTGAATTCTGATTTTGATTGGTCTTCAAACAATGAGTTACCAAAACAGGAGTGAAATTCTTGTCAGTTTTTCTACATGAAAGAACGTCTCAATGTGTAGGCTTTATTTTCCATGTAGCCTCATGAAAATATTTTTTGGCATGACAAAGTACCTCTTTTAGCAGTTTTCTGCAAAAACAGCCTCCCATGGTGTGTTTCAGCTTTTGGCAATACTGTAATGGAGATTTAAACAAAGAGTACATGCTGAGTCAGGATTAGAAAAGGGGGGGGG
>NW_008237885.1:6392249-6420359 GCF_000691975.1 Corvus brachyrhynchos | reverse complement strand
AGTGTGGAAGAATATAATAGAGATGATCCCAGAAGTACTTGAAAGCTCTGCAGAGTAGTGTATTGCTGCTTTTACTCAGAAAAGGAAAGGAAAACATCTAACAGAATTAATTATAGAGAGGGGTAATAGTCTCCTGTTCGCAAGCACTGAGAGTTCAGAAGAACATTTTATGAGATTTAAATACAGAATACTCTGTCTCTGTGGGTGACTTAACTGGCAAATACCCTCTTTCTGTAATATTTGTTACTGACTAAAAGTGGCAATGCCTATTGTTTTAAATTTTTATTGCTCTCTCCAGCCTCATAAAGCAATAGTAGAGAACTAGGAAAAAAAAACCAGAATGCAATCCCTGTTCTTTTCCTCTCAACTTCCCTTGCAGAGGCCCTTGCACAGACTTTGTTTCTATTCTTCTCAGAGTAATGAATTCAGCGTAAATGGAAGGACACACTGATAATTCATCTTCTGTCCCATCCCTCATCTTTCGACCCCTGATAGATCTCACAGTAGTTTTCTTGCATTTTATGCCTTTTTCTGTGAAAATATCTGAAGGGTTTCCAAGCAAGTAGTGCTGCAGGTAGATGTGCTGAGGAGAATGATGCCGCTTTCCCACAGTGGTTAAGACTTATGCCTGTACTTCTGGGCACAGACGGGCTCCCAGGACCTTGGACTGTAAATTCATCTCTAGCTTGATTTTACACTGGAGTGCAATGCACAGGAGGAATACAATAATTCATAGTAGTCTTACAGTACATATACCAACAAGTACAGTTCTACATCTATTTTTCTAGTTTTTAGCATTCTGTGGACAGAACAATTCCTATTCTGGTCCTCCTATGCAGTTCTGTGTGTAAACTTGCTAGACTACGTATAGGTGCCATCTCAGAATCTATTATAGTTATTCAGATCAGATTTTGTGCACTAGTTTGGTGGGTTTTGCTAAGGACATATGGAAATAATGCAGTCAGCAGCTACCATCCTACAGTTCACTTTTCCATTTGATGATACAGCCTCACACTACCAGGTAAAAACAAGGGGGACTGTAGTGCATGAGCTTATATGACAAAGAGAAAACTTCCTAAATTAATCCATGTGTCAAAAAGCAAATTATAAACATCTCCTTTGACTATAGGAGTTTTAAACTGAGAATGTTTTGAAGTGGAGTGAATCAATATAAGGATGACCTCAGAATTTCACTCTCATATCTTCATAGGCATATGTCCTTCAAGTACTGCCATAAAATTTATGAACAGCATATACTTTATGTTGATTACATGAGGAGTTGCTGTATAGTTACATGTATCAAAGATCAGTGTTTAAACATTGGTCCTAATTTGCAGTACTGTAATGTTCCCCTTAGCAACAGCAATTTTTCACACATGATCCGTTCAGTTTCTTGCAAAAATTAGCTGGGAAAAGTGTGCATATGCTTTGTTCCAAACTTTGTGCTCTCTATTTTAACTATCCCTGCATAAAGAGTAAGATAAATAAATACATGAATAAAACTTTGCATTTCAGAAAAAAAAAAAAAAAAAGCAGTCAGAGAGTTAAGGAGAAGGTCTGTACAGAAACTGGATTTTACATTTGAGATCATTGTTACTTCTCAATTTTAAACATCTACTAAGGTAGCACAATTAATATCTCTGAATTAAATAGAAAATTAGGTTTAGACAGATACACTGGCTTGAAAGAATTAACAGTCTGTCCAAGGTGATGAGTATGTTTGACATATGGAAAAGAAAGTTTATTTCAACAGTCAAATGTCAGTAAACTTTACCTTTTTGCCTATTCATGTAGTCTTCCAGCAAAGAGGGAAGTAGTCCTCGTATGAGCTACTTTGGCCATGTCAGTTTAAGTAAGATCTCTCTTTCCACATGGACTGCTAGACTACATAGTCAAGTCTACCATCCCATTGACAAAGTAGCAGTATCAAGGCATGTTTAAAAACTTCTACACCCTCATCCCTATTTCATTCAACAGTTTTCTTATTAAACTTGTTTTTAAGAGGTGTGCACTTTCCAAAAGCAAAGATAGGACCATGTAGTTGAATTTTAAAGCCAGCAATTTGCTGTAAGGAGAATAACCTCTCACTTCACTTGCTGCAGTGTAGTACTAGCCTTATGTGCTCAGCATTCACCAACTGTACTCAACAAGTTGTGTCCTGCATGTATTAAAAAAAAAAAAAAAACCAAAGCTGAAACATTATCAAGACCCTTAGTTTATGAAGTGTAAACAGATGTTTATGCTTAAAAGTCAGTGTTGTTATACTTAAGGGAGTTCTGTTTCCATCCAGAGGCAAGACTACTGATTGGAACTATTAAGAAAGGTGTAGCTTCTCTACCTTCTGAAGTATTTTTGTTTGGTTATTACCTGTCTGGCAGAAGATGATAAAGATTCTAAGGTGAAGGATCCAGAACCCCAGTATGACTTTTTTTCTGCCACCTTCTCTGACCATGAGACTATTATGGTGTGAACCACATCAAACCATGTCTCTGCAGAGAGCCAGGAAATCCATGAGGCAGCCAAAGTTAGGACGGACATGCCTTTTCAGCCTCCTGAAAGGGCAAGGTGCTGCTCATGCTTTGCGTTGAATTCCCCCCTTATATTAACTTATGTTAAGAAGACTTTGCTTTAAGCTTTTCTTAGGCTGAGGCACTCCATTTCATAGCTGCAAGAACACACATCTTATGAATCCTAGCTCACACTATGACTTAGATAAGATGTTTATTTTCATTCTGAGGTGCCAGTAACTCTGGGTATATGATGTAGAAAAACTGCAGACACCAAAATATACACCCTAGAGAAAGCAGGTGTCCTCTTGGTTATCCAAGAAGCTGCCTGGCATTTATTTTTAATCATTCTCATTCTCAGTCACATATGTTGTATTTTAATTCTTGGTTCCTTATTCCTGTCCCTCAATTTATAAAATGTAAATCAATAATCTGGTTCCTCAGGAATGTAGTGAATTTGTTTTTTGATATTAGTTAGCACCATGTGTTAAGTCGGCAGCTTGGTAGATGTGAACTATATTTAGCTTTATTTTTGTGACAACAATGCAGTTCTGAAGTTCTTGGCAATTTATCGATATAATTGGCTGGCAAAAGGAGAAGATTCAGCAGAAATATTGATGTGTTGGGTATTTTTTTGTTTGGTTATTTTAAATTCCTGCCTGTTGATTTGTACTTACAGATATGCACCAGATGTGTAGTATACATCTCTTCCTATAAATATAGTAGATGTACTGCAGATGAAAATATATTTACTTTCAAATACTGAAATTCAATTGTAATAAAAATGTTAGGGAAAATCAAAAGAAGAACTTTGACTGAAATTTAGCTGATCCTGACCTTTTGTATACATTTTTCTCACAGAATTTCATTGGGTTTGCTGGGCCATTATCTACCTGTGACTGAGCGCAAATGACAGTTCTGGGTTACAGACAAGCAGAATTCTCAGCTAAATTCTTACTGCAAAACTGGTAATATTAAATGAAACTGAAAAAGCTGACTTTGATTTCTAGACCTCATGGTGAGTTTGCAAGGCTGGTGCTTAGTGATAAAAGATTTTGTTCTTAAACTAAAGAAACATTAAAAATACAACATTTAAACCCTAAGATGACATGTTTAGCCATTACTCAGGACTATAACAATTGAAGCCCAGTTTCTCTGAAAATTTAATCTTCATTCTTAACTTGTACAGCCTCAATTTTTTCTATGTTTATTTAAATACAACAACCACCATACCTATAGCTGCTTTCATAGTCCTTCTAAGTAGCTCTTTCCATACTTTCACTGGTGATAATTGGATTCTATAAAGCTATTCTGTTCTCTGATTAAACTTCATTTTACAGAGCATTCTAATTATTTTGTCTTTGCCTCACTTTCCTTCAAGCTATGCTAGCTATTTTTCCTGTCTTTCATTCTTAGGTAGTGCATTGATCTTGGATGAAACTATCTCAAGTTGTTCTCCATTGAGGTCATATAGTTAGTCACTTCTAGAAAGTAAGTCTTTATATGAATCCTTTTGAAGGATTATTTCTAGCCTCTGTGAGAGCTTATTTCTTAATGGATCTCCAGCACAAGGAAGACAGGATTATCAGCAGACAGTCTGATCAGTTTCAGTTTTCATCAAGCAGAAACAGGGTATTGTCCTACTGCCAGCAGACTTAATGGTTCCATAACATTGTTTCTTGTGGAGTGTTTTCTCAAAATGAGATAGCAGGAAATAGATAGAGTTCTCTTAGATGCTTACATTCCTTAAGGAGTACTTTTTCAAAAGGGTCAGTGATGCTGATGTTCTGCCTGTATACCAGCTTTGCCAGTTTTTCTGTTTACTTGGACAGTTTGCTTCATCTGATGGAGAGTCCTTTGCCTTTGTTAACACTGGAGGAGCAAAGGCACTTTCCTTGTTGGCCTGCAGCATCAGACTCCCTCTTGTTTATTCTCTCTGATACTGCCAGTCTTGCATTCTTTTCAGGGCAGTCCAGTTCCAGCAAAGGGAATAATGAATGTGTGTTTCTTCTCCTTTTTTTTTTCCCTCCAGTCTAGGGTGTTATTGAGGGCAAGCTCTGGGAAGTGGGAACAGAAAGATTAAATACCCTTAGGGTCAGGAAAATCTTACAGAAAATCTCCAGCTCTCTGAGTGGTCTAATCAGTAGGGCCATTCAGTCTGCAACTCTCTACCACTGGGCTTGAAGTTGATGTTGAAACCCAAATCAAGTGAGATGTCAGCCAGTGAGTTTCCTAGTGGCACAGAGCCCCTTGCACACTAAAGTTAGTTAACTGCATTCTTAGCTGCCACATTTTCAAACCCTACTGCTGTTCATTCTTAAAATGAGTTTAGATTTCTAATATTCCAATATGAGTGACAATTTCTGAAGTCTTTCTTTAACTCTGACCTCAATACTTTGAGTGATGATGCCTAAAAATTTTCTCTAAATCAAACTTCTGATATGTCAGGTACAGTGGCTTAATTCAACTCTTTCTTTAGATCACAAGAGAGAAGAATTAATTTCCTGTTCCTCTAGCACACAACAGTTCACATGGTTTAGTGCAGTTTACAAAAGGTCTGTATTAGAGGCAGTTGGTGTTGGAACACAGAATTTCTATTCAGAAGTAGATTCATGTGGAGACCATAAAAAATATTTGATATTTGCTAAAAATGTTAAAGTCATACACTCATGTGTTTAACATGGATTGCTGGTTATTTAGAGCCACTATTTCACAGGTGTGGTATCACTGAGTTTTTGGATGCTCATACTTCTAGTTACTTACTGGAAGAGACTGAGAGGGGAATAATGATGACTATTCTAGAAAAGGTAATGTTAAAAATAAGTATCTGCATACTCTACTACTGTTCTACAACAAATGAAAGCAAAAGAGTGGGGTTGAAAAAGAAGCAATTAAAAATGTGCTGATGTTAGTTTCAGAGAGGCAATTCATATACTGTTCACAGCAGCAGAGTAACTGAGTATGTCTACTATGCCAGGGTTAAAGAGGGTGTTGCTGTGTTGGACTGCACTGTGTTTTTTGCCAGAGGGAGAGGATTTTGCGCATAAGAATTGCCATTAGAGCTCTCAGGGGTTTAAAAAAAGGAAGAAGGAAAAAAAAGTCATAAATATAGAAGCTTGTATTTCTCAACAATTTCATATTGCCACCTACTTGCTCTCCTCATGCTTTCCATCTTGTCACCTGGCACTGCCTCTGACAAGTCCTGCCGAGTGATGAGCCATCCTCTGACACTATTAAGCTCTCAGCAGGTACAGACTTTTTTCTTAACGTATGTCAATTTTTAGTGTTGTATCCTTTGTCATTCTACTTACCTCCTGATGGTCTCTACACACTCTGAAGTGAAGGGAATTCTCAGCTTGGAAGTATTGGTATGAGTTTTTAGGGCAGTGACTGATACCAGTAAAAATGTGAAGCCGAATGACAAATTGTTAGAGAACCCAAAGAGGGAGAGCCAAAACCAAGAAAAGAACTCCTGTGGGAGGAGAGGAAGGAGAATGCAGAGGCACAATATTGAGATATTTTGTCTTACTTTCCTGATAAAATGTCTCTGGCTTTTACTCCAAGAAGACTTGAAAGAGAAATATCCTCTTTTACTTTTGGTTTTCCTAGAAACCTTTCTTCCCAAGAGTGTCTACATGAATATGAAAATACCGACTACAGCCCTCTCTTTGAAAATATGGTCATGTAACAGTGGTAAGGATGTGAATGGCTCTGTGACAATTCGTAGTTGGTTTTTAGCATACTTTGTGACTGATTGATTTCATGCAAAAGTAACATAAAGTTGTCAGAGGATATAGTGTCTTTAGATATAGTTTTCTTTAAATGTTCCTTTTGTAGAACTGAAAAGATTTATCAATTATTTGTGTATTTGCTTTCTTTAAGTATTTTCTTTTGCAGGTTCAAATTACTATAAATTAATAAAATATCATATCTGCATTTTGCAATAAAAACTTCTGTCAGCATTTCTCTGTGAAAGGAGCTGTGCTCTGTATGAAGTCTGGATGGCTAATGGTCAATAACCAAATTAAAAAAAAAATGCTTCAGAGTCACACAAAACAAAAATAATTAATCTACACAGACTAACAGTTCTCCTATTTTTAATAAAGATTTCCAGGCAGTAGGCTTTAAATGCCATACAAGGTTATAGTCTGTTTATAGCAAAACAAGCAAACAAAAAAAAAAAAAGCGTGAAATTTCTGATTGTAGCTGCTTCAGTGTAAGAACAGAAACCCTTAACCAGACTAATGCTGTATGTCTGGAAGCTAAAACATAACTGTAAACTAGAGAAAATCTTGATGCATCTTTTGAATTAGACAAGCAGACTGATAACAATGTGCTTTAAATTTTCATGTTGGGGAGGGTGGACTCATGATATGTTATCAAAAGCACTAACTGAAAATATGGATTGAATTACTAGATTGAAGCAAAGATTTCTAGTAAAATAACGTAATGAAGTAGAACTGTGCTGTTTTAGAGTGTCCATGCTGTTCATCTCCTTTCTCTGACTTAGAACATTAAACTGAACTTTACACCACACAAATCCCTTCCATGCTGTGCATCATTCTTCTCTTCCTTTCTTTCTTATCTTCATGATGCAGGTAGTAAGACTGAGTTCTCTGCTGGTGTAAATGAGCAGAGCTGCTTGAGCCCATAGATCTTTTCAATGACTACGTGGATCAGAGAAAGAGAACCTTTGTCAAAGATTAATTATTTCTTAATTGTAAGTAGTACCACAAGTCTATTAAAGACACTTCCTATGGGAAATGAATTATTAATGTAACAGGAATTGGTGCCAAGGTGCCTTATCAGTTCATGCTTATTCAGCTGTGTTCCACTTGACTATGCCTCAAGTACTCCAAGTAATCCATGTTTATAAGTTTTAATATCTCACCATATTTCTGAATTGCCATGTAGTCTTGCAATTTCGTTAGTCGTTGTTCCTTGAATTAATTTTTCCTGCATTTCGCATATATTTTTCCATTTCTTTGGTTTCCCAAGTCTCTCCAAGGCCTTTTGGAATTAAGATCCAGACACTACAATTTTCTGATTGTGAGGTAATAAGATGTAATACTTCAGATTTGATCACACTAGAGATTTGTAATAAGGGCTGTGTCTTTCCTGCATTAGCATAATCTTCACATATTAATAGAGCTGAAAAATTATTTTTGCTTTCCTTTTATAAAAATACGGCAATATTTTATGTCTTTTTCATTGTAAAAGCCATCCTAAAAAGTATTTATCACTGGAAGGACATGGACCAAGGAAAGAAATGATGCCTTAAGAGGCCTCCTAGAAACAGAGACTAGACAGGAGTAAGGGAATAAAAGTAGGTATTTATTTGAAAGGCCTTCAAAGGTACCCCTGGGGAGCCACAGGCTATTGCCAAGATGGACCCCAAGGTGGACCAAGGCTCTTTTATACTTTTTGGGCCTAGGATGGTCTGGGTGTCCTTGAAGAGCAGGCCTGGAGAGGCTTTGTTATGTCTACCTAGCATGAGAGAGCAGAAATTAACAGGCTACAAGAAACCCCAGAGTTACACACTAAGCAGTACAGAATCTGAAAAATATAAAAGTTAAAACCTAAGGCATCAGAAATAGCAATGTACTCACAGCCAGAAATGCTTCAGTTAGCTGGCATGGACTGTGCTGTCACTCTACTAAACAAATGAGCAGTTGAAGGAACAGACTTAGTGGAATATTTTTTTTATCATATTTTTCAGTAAAATTTCAAGTGGTTAGGTTTGTTTGATGTTTGCAGTGGAAATAGTATGGCTCCTGAGAGCATGGCTACTTGTATAAGGTAACATTTGTACTTTTTCATTAGATATGTTACAGTAGAAATTTATTTTTTGGTCAGCATAACATATATATGCAACATCAGCAACATCTTTCCTATGTCTAAACACACTCTGACTACTTCTACCTTATCTACTTCATTGCTTTTTCCTACAAATTGCCAAAACCAACAAAAGCACATACTAGAGGTCTCCAGAGTTGTGACCTTTGTTCCACACTTCCATGTTCTCCCTTCTCTCCTTCCTCTCACACCTCAGGCAATAAATAGTTTAAACAGGGAGAAGCTTTAAAGGTCAGTGTTCTGCAAGTGCCCTAGGCAGAGCTGGAAATTCCCTGACACTGCTGGGATATGACCTTGTCATAAATTCTCAGGTACCACTCTCTGCCTTAGCACAATCTGTTTGAATTATGTCAAAAAATCTGAGATAACTGATTCACGATTAAAGTTGACTTCACAAAGGCAGAGGCTTCTCTAGTTATTGATTTTATTCTATTTCCACACTATTAAACCACAGTTTAGCTGCTGGCTGACAGTCCTAGTACTGAGCAGTAAATCAGGAAATGAATGGTAGTTTAATGGAAATATTAGCACCTCAATAGTGTATGGAAGATGCTGACTTGTGAACTCCTAATACAAAAAGAGGTGTAATATGAAATAATGATCAGTCTACATTACTAAGTGAAGCTGCAGAAAGACAATACAGGTTAAATGTACTGCTCTCTTCTAACAGTCCTGGTAAGTTTCCGGAAGATATAATAAATGTAGCTACAACATGGAGCAACCTAAATTTCATCCCAAATGGTAAGCACAGCAGAAATGTAATAGTAGCTGAAAGTTGCATGGTCCAGTTCTTTGTATCTGTGAAGCAAAGGCATTCTCAGTATCTAGCTACTTATCTGTGAAACAAAATTTTGAAGCATTAAATCACAGCCTATGGTTCAAATCATTTTGACACTTCTTTTCTGATACAATTTTTCTTCTTTTCTTAGCAGAAAATCCACAGATTGCTAACTTCTGCTGTGGTTCTTTTTTCGCCAGTACAGCAAACCATAATTATACATAGCGTCTTTACCAAAAAATCATTCTTAAGAAACATTTCAAATTCTTTTCAGCAGTATTTCTAAATCTAAATCCAGTCCCAAGATGTTTGAATCAGACCATATACTTAACAGGTCCATCTTATTATCTGTCCCTGGCTTACTGTTTGGGCAAAGTGCCCATGGCAGACCCAGTAGTCAATAATGATTCAAGATCTTTAGTTTTTATCACTTGGAAAAATGCCAACATCTTCTCTGAGTTAATTCTGATTGTGAGCCTACTCTCCTCACAATTTTTTGGGTTTGTTTGTTTCACTGTCTTGAACATTAGTGCGTCAAATGTGTGGCAAAGGAACTTTCACTGACTTGTCTGCATACCCAAGATAACAATAGTCCTTTCTTAGATTTCTAGTTTCATTGGCTATCTTGGTTACTCAACAAAAGAGCAAATCTAAAGCTCTCTTACACAAGGAAAAAAAAAAAAGGAGACAGTGGCTGTAACATTTTTGGTAATGTTTTCATTTATCAATCTGAAATTACATTTTTTGCATGTCTAACTCTAGAAGATAGACAGCACTCCTTGTGTCATAAGTTAATCAATATTTTATACCGTTGTTAGGATTACTCTCTGAGATACCCTTTTCCCATCCAGCATTATCTGCTTTCTTCCCTCTGAGATGCAGAACTTGATTTTAGACTGTAGTAAAATAAATGTTTTCTAATAGTGCATATTTTGCTGTGAAAAGCAGACTTCTTAATACCATTAACCTATTTGTTTAATATAACTTTCACAACTGTCATCTTCTAATTTTACCAGTGACTTTTCATTCTGTGTAAATGATAAAAAGGTTAAACTTTGGAGGCAGACTAAGAACTGCATATTGTGTGACATCACTTACTGAGAGCATATATTAACAATTCATGTCTATATAAAGCCTGAAATATAATGCATCCTGAATAATAATATTTATTGTGATGAATTTATTCATCTATCATCAGATCACTCATATAAATAATTTCCTTAAACTTTTGCTTTTAAATATTTGAAATAATACATCATTCAATTACTTCTACCAAACAAATTTAAGCTTTGGTAAAAAGAAATATTGAAGAGAGAGAAAAACAAGTTATCAGTTCTGTCATAATTTTGGGATCAGTGTCAGAACAATAATGGCCTAACTGACTTAATTTATGAGTTTTTAATTACATAACTCACCCTATTCATGGTTTTTAGATATTGGCACCATACTGGTTTTCTCTCAGGCAATTGTAATTTCATCGGTTCCAGACACTTAGCAGAAATTGACCTTTATCTTCCAAAGCTTCCAGCAGCTAGCTCTTTTAAAATTGTCTAAAGCACATTATCTAGATCTGATAGCATTACAATTTTAATAGATGCCCCTTATTGGCCTCTTAATAGTAATGAAGTGGGAAAATCCTTATCATGAGACATGACGTTCACTTGGCTTTTTCGCCCAAGCAGTTAATAGGATACTCATATTTGATATACATGAATATATAAATATAGTGTATGTTTACAGTTAAATGTACATCCTGACATTTTACCAATCTTTGTTACTCCTCAGTAAATTTTTGTGCTCACACCCTACATTTTCACTTCCCTTATTAATTTTCTGAAGTTGTTTCTGGCAGACTTAAAATGATCAATTCCTTGTTCTTGATTTGCTATATGCAAGTGTGCATGTATAAGTGTATGTGTATAGTATGCACGTGTATGTATGCCCCTTTATATATTACATGCATTTTTATTTTTATATAGGTACACTTAATGTGCACCTAATGTTATCACAAATGTAATAGTAGCCTACCTAATCAGTTCCTCAAAATGTTCATCGTGGCAACTAAGACATGTTGAAACACAGACACTTCTTCAGCAAATTTTTAATTATGAGTATCCGATTACATTTATCTGATCTTTTTTGATCAGTGCTTCATTTCTCAAGATGCTCCTCAAGATAAAGATTTTTAGGGTTCTGTATGTGCTCTTTTAACTTCAAACATTGTTTTGTATCTGTATCCTTTCAAATCCCTGTTCATACCACAAGAATGGAAGTTCACCAAATTGAAATTTTACTGTGCATTATGAAAGATTAAAGAGTCTGGTCTTATTGTCGTACTGCATGATTTTATGGCTTGTGGGGTACACCTTGTACTTTTTCTTAGGCTTCTAATCCATAGGCAATCAAGATAATTTTTCAGTTGTTGGTGACTCAGAAAAAGATAATGCATTCCTCATATATATTATAATTTTTCCTTGTAGAATTATCTTCCTAGTAGTTTATAATACTTTTTTCCTTAATACTTGAGCCACATTAATCTTTCTGCACAATTTGAGTAATACTGCTAGGACATTTGTGGTCACAAACATAAGGACTGAAGTGTATAAGCAATTTATTTTTTCTTTTCTTCCCCATTTGCTCTTGTACCTTGATTTCTTTAGTTCTAAATCTGTGGTCATTTGTTCTCTCCTTCTTCCATTTTCCTGGGTTTTTTTTAGGAATTCCTCTGTATGAAAAAAAAAAAAAAATTACATTCAGCAGACAGAGAGGTTGGGGTTTCTACAGAGTAAAATATGACTGATCTAGAAGAAGTCTTTGGTGAATTTTGCAGTTACATTCTAGAAATGATGTGAGAGTATACACACCATATGAACAGCTGAAATATCCATTATGAGGCAAGGGAAGCTCTCCCTGCATGTGTGTGGGCTAGGAAGTATGGTGATGCTAGAACAAGGATTGTCAATTTCTGCTGTATCCTCATCAGAAAATCACATTGCAGGTCACATTAGCAATTTACCTTACTGAGTCTCATTATGTGGGCAAGAGGGTTGAATGAGCTCTCACTGATGTTGGATTGAGCTGGCTGAAGAGAAAAGGGGCTTGAATGCACCAAAATATTCTGTCTGGGCTTGGCTGAGATGTGCAGGTGTAAGCTGCCTGCTGGAGATTCAGCTGGCAGCCCCAGGGACTCATCCAGGAAGCCTGTCAGCTGTGGAAGGACAAGGACCTAGCCCTGCTGAGGGACTTACTTTGCTATGCACACTGAATCAAAGCTGCAGGACACCAGGTGAATGGAGAGTGCACACTCTGCAATGCTGCATCCAGGTCAGCCAAGCATCCAGGAGTAGTATAAGGTATCTGCATGGCTGAGTAAGTGTTTTCCACTGACTTTGTCACAGTCTGCTTCAGACAACTACTCTCGATAAAACTAAGTGGCAAGTTGCTTGTATACCACTAGTCACTTCCTTGGATACAAAAATTTGCCTGAATTTTTATTTTTTTTCATGGCTGTTTCCAGATTAAATAAATGACATATGAAGAATTTCTGATTTTCTATTTTGATAATAAAGTAAGTCTGCAATAATTACATGGAGATTAAATTACAAGTACATAGTATATTTTAATGATCCAATCTTTATCCTTAAACACCATAAAAAGTACAGGACCTTGAGTGGGAACCAGTTCTCCTACTGTATCCTCTTGTTACTTAAGGCAGTGAAAAGGAACCCAAGCTTAATTTGATACTTCTCTTTTCTGCTTAGAGCCTAATTTGAAGGACTACATGTCTTCTTTTATCAGAATCATATGCCTGAAGTTATAATTGAACACATGTATAAAGTATTTTTCACCATGACTGCCCCACAGTGGTCTAGGGGTTAAAACTTGACTCACAACACAAAGTTCAAAGGTCCCATCCAGCCAAAATTCCTATGATTCCTACCCTAATTGCTACCAGAATAGTCTTACTTAGATGTTATATGGCATTAGCCAGGCTACAGATGGAATTAAGGCCAGATGAGCCCCAGCCAGCATGTAAATCTCCTTTATTTCAGTTATTAACCTGCAGCATGATTTCAGATTGTGGCCCTATAGGAGTTTAGGTCCCTGCAGGTGTTATGGTGCACCTCCATATGACAGATTTTGAGATCAGAGCATAATGTGGAAGCATTTCAGAACAAAAGAATAGAACTTCATTTGGATGAATGTGAATTGGAAGATTTTTCCAAGAGTGTGTTTAGTGAACACAGTTGCAAATGAGCATCAGACTAATTTATGTGAATTAGGGAAAAAAGAAAAGGAAGAAAAGTATGAGACTTGAACTTTTTACCTTCTGTCAAGTGAGATTTTTAGCATCAACAATTCCTTGTTACAGATCCACTAATTTTAGTCCCTAGGACATACTGACATTGACATAGCCATGAAATATCCTGTTTCTAATATGTGGAACATAGCTTCTCTGAAATTTGTGGCCCCTACCCCCACCTTTTATGCATGTGGTAGATTGTTGTTGCTGACTTCTGAACAAGGACCTTTCAAGTAAACCCTGAGGTGCCCTTTAATATAAAATCTGAGATGACAATGTCTCCTCAGACTTCCTTCTTGCTTTTGAGATATCATATTCTCTGGATGGGAATACAACTGAAAGATACTTCAAATAGATCTGTCTTTCCCAGTCTTACCTGAGAATATGAAAAAAAAAGGGGATATACATACTCTTGACACTTTAATCAAAACCTGCATTCACTGATTACATTTATTTCTTCCCTATCTTCCTCCTGATTACAATATCTTGAACAAGATTTCCTGAGGAGTAAGTAATTGTTCTTTTAAGAAATTCAACACATGACCCTATAGAAGGGCAACTGCATGCTTGACTGCAGATTGCCTGTTTACTCTTCATGGTCTGTCTGGCAAAGTTAATTACTGGAAATCAAAGAAAAGCTTTTTGTTTTTTCCTACTCAAATGAAGAGAAAATGTATACATGGTCCTCGTATTACATCCATTGGATGTATTTGATCCTTTTCCTATTCACTTATAATATCATCAAATGAACAAGCAAGGGCAGAAATGGCAGAATCTGCACCCAAAACAGAAGGACTAACACTGCTCTCATCTACTACATTAAAACCGTCGGTCTTCTTAATGAGGTTTACCCCACATCCAAATTCCTCCTTTATGTAGAGGAATTTTAGTAGATAGTAGATTCTTAGGAGAAAAGGAAGGCTACTCATTACATGCAGGTCCCTGTGTCAATGTTACGCAATTCAGATGCACAGATTTACCACTTTAACAATTTATACTGGTTGCGAAAGAAACTATTATATTAGTAATTTTAAAATTTGATGCTCAGTTTCTCTCTATCTCATAAGACTTCTGTGAACCACTGCTCTTCAGGAGGAACTTAATTATTTCTTTTATCAAAAGTTAGGGGAAAAGATATAAAAGAAAAGTAACTGAAATCTCATGAATAGGAGTATGGTATGGATTCTTCTAAACCATCTACACTTTTTCTGGCAGGAGTAAAATTACATCTAATGTGACTTTGAAGATAAATAAGAGTCTTGAATTTCTAAAAATATTTATGTGCTGTAAACATTTTAAGGAAATGTGTACATATTTTGAAGAGAAACAACCAAAAAATGTTAACTTGCTGGTCTTTTCTGTCATTCCTTTTTTTTTTTTAATGGCATTTCAAGGTGCAAATCCTCTCCATTCCTTTCATTAAAAGGGTAGATGGTGTATTTGTCTTCTCAGCAAATCTGAATTTATAAAATTCCTGTAAGACCTGATCCCCAGCATTTCATACTGTTTCTTATGAAATAAGCCTTTTGTAAGAGTGAGTTAAAATCTTTCCTTTGTTTAAATTAATTTTCCTGAACTATTTTATAATAGTATAAATATAGTATATTAGTATATATAGTAGTATGTTATATATAATAGTATGTAACAGTTCAGTTACCCTGAACTATTTTATTTTCTATTTTCCTGGGATAAAAAGGAGTTTGCAAATAATCAGCGCAGCATTTATGATAATAGGAGTTCTAGGTGTGACAGGCTCCTAATTTAAGGTCTTGTCTTTAGTTAAGTTAAATGGAAACTCTACAGTCCAGGTGAGGGATCTCTGAGTCTCCTCCAACTGGCCTGTGACGGCCATGGCTACTGGACCCATGATGGAAACTTAAGCTGACAGCTGGGCTTAAAAAAAATATTCAACTTTTGCATATCTAACTTGCAAAGTATTTCAATGATCAATTTTGTGTATTATAGTTGTGCAAGCACTGACTGAACAAGAAAGTTACTAGGTGCAAAAGTGGGGAGTCTGTGTGACCAAGTGGAGTCTACTTCTGAGACAATTCCCCAACCTCCTTGTGGAATCAGTGTAAACAAGAATTTTCATGTCTTCACCAAATGTAAAAGAAGCTGAAAGGATCCACCCAGATGTAGATAGGTATTAAAAGAATAATACATTCATATGTTTTTCCAACACCTTTCTTCATCAGAGCACAATTGCAATCCTTAATCCTACTTAATGGATGACAGCTGTATAACTAAACGTTACAAAATCTTAATCTGGTGTGACCTCCTGCACATCATAGGCTGCCAAGTTTCATTCATAACTCCTGAACTCAGGGACTTGTTTGACTATTGCAAACATTCCAGAAAGGGAAAGCTATCTTAACATGAGGGTCACAAAGGATAGAGAATTTTATTCTCAGACCATCACAAGAATCAGCAACTAATGAAGTCAAGCTCATCCAGATGACAAAAGATACACCCTTTAAATGATAGACAGTAATTCTGGGAACAAAAGAACAAAGAAAAAAAGTACACTGTGCTTCAATTCTTTTGGATTGTTTGTTTTGGGTTTGGTTTTTTTTTTCAATATTATTGTAGTTTTTGAATACTGCGACTCTGAGCAAAACATCAATCATGTAAGACAAGAATCCCTAAACTTATGCATACATTAATGGCATGTAAGCCACAGGCCTGAACAGAGCTACTTCTGCTGCTGTCTTCACTTACAGCACAGGGGGCTTGGATCAGTTGTGGCTGCTGTTTTACATCATCTTTGAGGCCATCATTAATCGCAAACTCCTAACAGACGCTTGTGAGACCACAATGCCTAGAAATCAGTACGGCATACTCAGCTGTTTATCATGATATAGATACAGTTTAAAGGGACAAGTGTTTTAGTATTCTCTTCAGCTCTGTATTTAGACATCAAGAATTATAAAGATAAGGTTTGCTTTGATAAAAAAATTGTTTTAATGCAAAAGATATGAACAGTGTGAAAGTTCTAGAGAAGGAAACCTCTAGTCAAAATAGGGTGTCATGTAAGAAAATAAACTTATTGGCATCTGCTGAAAGTTGCAATTTTAATTCTCTAAATTTAGCTTTTAAGATTGTAATGGTAAATTTTATTAAATTTTGTTTTCTATTCTAAATGCTGCTGATAACCTAAGTTGGCCAAAAATGTACATATAAATGTGGAACATCATGTGAAACAAATAAAACTTTTCTTTTCCCTGTGGAATCATTGTTATGAAGCAACTTGTCACATGCATGCACTTCTGTAGTGGTTGGTTGGATAGGAACTAAAAACAAATGCACCAGCTTTGTGTACATGGTGCAGCCTTTAATCTGGACCATATGAGTTAGAATTGTCTCAGTCAAACAGCCTGGATGAGTTTAATTCTGCACTTCCATCAGAGGCTGTTTGACAAGGCAAAAGGGTGCTGAATTTTGGGGCTCTGGTGTTAATTGCTGCCATATCATGTATCTTTAGAGAGGTCATCTTCATACCTGGGGACAGGAGATGGAGCTTTCTCTTCCTGCCACTACTGCATCTACCACTTGCCTGTAGAGAAGTTTCTGTCTCCAGGACTTTGTAGTTTATGCAGAATTTTCTAAGGATAGTCAAACTGAGAGACTGATTTAAAGCTTAAGTATGGGGGACACAATGCCTAATGTGTTGGAAACTTGTGATTGCAGCACGCTCTGCTTGCTTGAACCCACTTATTTTAGTCCCTATAAAAGCAATAGAAATTATAAAGATGGGCCTTCAGAATTACTAGCTGTATACTTCATAATGTTAATTACTGCATTCAGGATGAAAAAAAGGGTGGGGGGTTAATTCTGTTTGGTAATGAGAACACTGTTCTGTGCATTCCTTTTTCCAGTTCTGCAACACATGTAATTTAGTGAGTGTTAATTAAAAAGTGTAAAACAAGAGTGTCTTTAGTACGACCCGTGATCCCAGCTGCTTCAGTTAAGAGATTCTTTTGATTTTACTAACCTGAATTACAATAATAATATTTCATTTCAAGAACTCAGTATTTGCTGTTACATAAGACATTCACTTCTCTTTAGAAGTAGTGGAATTATTGCAGATTAACCTTTGCCCAGTAATGCAGCCAAAACTCTCCACAATGGGAAATCCTATTCCCCAAACTTTTAAAGCTGAAAGAGCTATGCTATTCATAAGCTAACTTTAAGTAGCCTCTTTTAACCATCACCTTAAACATTGGATTGTCCAAGTCATTAATTTTGACATGATTTTGAGAAGAGGGGAGATAAATTGTAAAAATAGACTGTTTCCTTCTCCTTCATCTTTCTTTTTCACTGCAGTGATTCCATGACTTTTCAGTGATTATCAAATGCTCATTATCTTCTAGTCTGCACATATCTTATGTGTTTATCTAAGTGCGCAAAATCTCCTGATACAGTATGAAAGCAATTAAAACAGTAAATAAAAGCTATAACTGATTTCATGGCTTCATATCCACCAATCAAAGCACTGGAAAGACATTAATAGTACACAGAAACAAATACTGTTCCACATAAATCAATATCTGGGATTCTATTTTACAGTCTTTTCTTATGTTGACTGCTATTTTATGGTCAGTCTGAAATTAGATTGCATGTGTAAGTACTGTTCAGCCTTAGTTAAGGTTGTCAAATAACATCCTATATATTGATTAGTGTTGTGCCAACATCTGCAATGCTGCCTGGATACAAAATAGAATTGATACTTAATTAAATAAGCAATCACTCAACAGCTGACCTGTTGGGAAAACAAACAAAAAGCTGACTAACTAACCTTCTAAATCTCAGGCAATGCAACAAAACCTAAAGAAATTCTCCAAAACAACACCACCATCATCCAACCCCCAAAACAAAACTTTAATACAGAGTCACTGGAAATGAACTTCAGATGTGAAAGGAAAACTTAAAAATGTAGTTGTGGTAAATTGAATATAGGCACATATATATCTGGAATTGAATTTGAAAAATTTGGAAGTTTCCCAAAGGGATCAAATTAAAATGGCATTCAGCACAGTGTGCATTAAAGTTATTCCTATTCCTAAATTAGGTCATTGAAACCTTTACTGTTTTTAAAGGGAAGGTTCATAGGTGTGCATTATTTTATGTATTTCACTTTTCCCTGATCCCAAGCCTGTGTCTCTATAATGAATTCAAAACATTGTATGCTGCCACTTTTTCAGCATTTTTTCAGCTCTGTGTTTTTTGTTTATGCAAAGTCTGGATATTACTTTACTAATAGAGAAGGAAATTCCTTGTTTTCTAGTTTGTTCTCATCATTGAAGTTTGCATAATGTCCAGCTGACCAGTAAAAAGGAAAATAAAAAAGCCAAATGCAAATTTACATAATCTCAAAATATTGCAGCATGTGCCAAGGCAAATACATGTTTAGAGAAGGTACAACATGTTGCTGAAATACTTGCATGGCATTTGAATTTAAGCTGGAGAAAAAACAATTGATATTCAATAGTTTTGCACACCTCGAGTTAAATCCAGAAGCTTAACACCTATTACTTCAAGACTAGCAAGCCAATAGCCATGACTTGTCATTCAGAAAAGTAGAGAGTGCTTCCCTTTGAAAAGGAAATTTGAAGTCGTAAAAAACACCTCAGTAACTTTCTGTGCTTCTAAGTCTGCAATATCTTTCTGCTGGGTCTTTTCAAATGCATCACAAGTTCACCTTATCAGAAGGACTAGGTGTCTAATGGACCAGTGAAATTAGAAATCACTGCTGATTCATCTGGCAAGATTTCTGCATAGTGATGAAACCAACTGAGACTGAAGGCTTGCAACTGAAGTGAACCAAGCTGGACTTCCAGTAACTGTGTGCGTGGCATCCAAATGCATTATACCTACATCAAAAGGCTGCTGAAAGCTAGAGTGTCTCCAAACATGACAAGAATGTATGACATACATAAAAACAAGTGCTGTGTGTGTATAAAATAAGCAAAATATTTTGTAATGAATTACCAAGATTGTAATATTATGTGTGAATGTATTTTTTTTTTTCAGAGCAAAATACAGCAAAGTGTGGCTTTATTTCATGAAGAAGTAAATTATTCTTTTTGTTCCCTGATCAGCTTTTTGCTATTATTAGATATGGAGATTAGGAAAGAGAATGACTGCTGGCTGATGGAAAACATGTACCTTAGAAACAGCTGTACATAACACATCCTGAAAAAACAAGCAACCAAATAAACAAATGAAACCAAAACAAAACTCTAGAGAAAATATCCCCAGCTAACCAGGACTTTGCACAATATATGCATGCTATCATGCCTTTTGTGGAATGAAAGGAAGGAGGAGGTGTAGCACTGCAAAGAGTGCTCCATTTTGTCCATAAAAGAGTGCTGTGGGTTTTAAATCTATGAGATACAACAGGAGATAAAAAGGATTTATGTGTCTTCATTTCCTCCTCTTTCCTTTTGTGGCTGTAATTTGCCTGTTTTGGAGGAAGTCTGTCGTTTTAGAAATTACCATGGGAAGACACGGCTGATTTTCTCAATTGCAGAGCTGGTAGGCATATAACAATGCTAAAACAGTAATAAAGAAACACAGATCAAAGTTTGGGCTTGGATTTTAAATTCTTTGTGGACTATGAAGAAAACTGATAGGATTCCAGATGAAATAAATAGGAGAGAATGCTCTTTGTGAATTAATTTATAAAAAAATGCTTGCCATATGATTTTGTTCAGAGGGAAAGATATAAAATATTTCACACATCCTTCAAATTAAAGTGTCATGTTTGAATAAGCTAGACTCCTCTAGTGTCTGGGAACAATGCCATAAAGTACCAACAGCTGACCTCAGTGTTGAAGGAACCTATGGTCTCGCTTAAGAAAACAACTGTTCAGCTGGCAAAGTAAAATGAAGAAATCCTACATGGTCAGGAAGCAAATCCTGTTTATGTTTAAATCTTCCAGACGTCTTACTTATCTATTTTTTCCAATATTAGTTTACAAGAATTTAAAATATTCCTTTAGCCTTTACTCCTCTATGCCAGTTTAGGTCTGAAGAAGCAGAGTACCTTGTGGACTTCCAATCTGGGCAAATCCAACACAAAAAACCTGAAAAGACAGATGGTTCTGATGTCAAATACGTTAGTCTATTGTTTTGTTTTAGTTATAAAATCATCTAACCATAGTCATGCTCAAATAGCTAATGTTGACAAACACTGCTTACTTCCCCAGCAAGACAGAAGCCATGGAGATACCAGTGTACAGTTAAGACATTAGCGTTTTGACACCTTATTGTTCATGCTCAGTCTGCTGCGTGATGTATTTTAGTTTAATATACTTCTTTTATAATTGAGGCTGACTTAAAATTTCTTCACTGGCAATTACAGCCTTATAGTACATGACTTAACGCATGGTAGCACAACTGGTCTCCAGCTTGTACCCTTATTTTCAGACTAGCTGTGTGAGAGTGAGCCAGATAAGGATCTTCATTTCCAGGCACCAGTCCTCTGCCTGGGAAATTGTTTAACAGAATGTTATTGGTATGGGAAACAAACAATCGCTCTAGCATTAATGATACAAACCTGCTGACTTTGATGTAAACTGAGGAAAACATAAAGAAAATCCAGTCATGCAAGAACAAACAAGAAACAAAACATTTTAGTTTTCTTTGACTTATTGCTCTGTTTCAAGTTGAAATCTTCCAGTTTGACATGGAAAGTCTGACATTAATTTGGATGTTTATTTTGCCCTTTTATAATTGAATAATGTTTAGTTCTAAGAGACCTTTTTGTTCTAATTTAAACATTATATTCTCCATCTATAAATATTTATTCATTGCATATGGTCTTTTCATTGCAAGCAGACTGTTTAGTTTTCAGACTGAAAAAGGTCAGTTCATCAAAGAATACAGGTATAATAATGAAACAAAGCAACCATTTGTATAATTTAATGGCGACAAGAAGTCCAGGCTAATAGTCTGACTAATGACTAATTTAATTTCTTTCAAAATTCTTCAGTAAGGAAAATGTGACAACACCAAACATTTCTCATAGCAATAGGCTAAAGCTCTGTAACTTTTATCTTTTTTAGCACCTAGAATATAGGTTGAAGCCTCATTTATTCAGAAAACTGAGCTAAACCCATGAGGATACATGTATATTAAATATAGCTTTGGAACATTTTGGGACAATGGAATGAGAATTTATCTTACGTTAAAATGTTTTAACAGTTCTTTACATACTTTTAGGCTACATTGGAGATGATGGCCCCAGTCCTTTTTCCAGTCTGATACTGCCACAAGTTGTCACTTTGAAAACACACTAATATAACCGGTACATCTTGGTGTATAGATAATGCCAACTCTAAGAGACATAATCAAGTCAACAGAAGAATCATTCTCCCTAATGAAAAACATGTTTTTGTTAAAAGCAACATACATGTGGTTTTACAGTTAATGATTTTATTACTTGCACCGATTGAGATGAGTATTTATTAACAAGGTGAACTGCAACTTGCACCAAAACAAACTTTTTCTTTTCCCCCTCAAATCAATCAATCCAGCTACTGACACAGATACTTGAGAGAAAAGGACTCTAAAAAAAAGCAAGTGATAATTATGAGTTATGCCATTTTTCAATTACAGTCTAAGCCTATCCCTTTATCTTTTTTATGCTATACAACCCTAGATAAAAGCCTGTCAAAAAAAGGATAAAAAGGTTGGTACTGAAGACTGTATTGCAATACTTCTCTACAAGGTTTGAATAAAATCAAAAAGTTTGAAACAAATTTTCAAATTGATAAATTTGCTGATGTCATTTCTTATGTTTACGGTAGCACTAATTGAGAAAAAAAGGTTAAAACATTTCATTTTTTTCTCTTTTTCTTTTTTTTTTTAGTTTTCTTTCCCTTTAATTTTGTGTTTCAATAAAAGGAAATGAAGGAAATGTAGGGAGGTAAGACGCCTGTTCTGTGATCCAAAATAATTTCTAAATCAAAAATAATTTCACTTAATGTTTTAAAATACAATGAAATTATTAAAGAAAGATACAGGGAAGATACCGGCAGAGAGGAATATGTTAGAAAAGCATTGTGTTAAGCGGATGCATTACAACGCCAATCTCACAGAGCACCAATTATCTGAAAGTCAGAATGTTAATGCACAGACCCATCAACTATACCCATAACCATCCCATGACAAAAAATTTTACTTAATTATCAATCCCTGCTCAATGACAAAATTTCTATTTTTTGCAACTTGGGGAAATTAAGAAATTTAAGCAAAAGAAGTGAATTCTAACAGATGTCTCTATTACAACTTCCGTGGAACTAGAAGGAAGAAGTGAGTCAATTTAAATGAATGGTAGAGTATACAAAGGCTGTTTTATCAAATTTCCCTTCTTTCTTTCCAAAACCAGAATATTATATAGCAACAGAAATGGAGAACTAATATCTTATGTCATTGCTTTTTGGTTTGGTTTGGGTTTTTTAAATGTTTGTGAGGAAACATAAGCATTCAATTTTTTTTTTTTTTTTTCCTTTTTCAGATATGTGTCCAAAACCAAGACCCATCATTTGACAATTATGGTCTTGGAGGTGTCATGACCTGGGAAGGAAAATACTGGGGTAGCTTCTGTGGGGGGAAAAAAATAAAATCATGTCTGACTTCCTTGATTAGTGGACTTTTAAGTGTTTCATGGTCCATTGCAAATTTTTCACCCTCACCATCTGCTAACCCTCATTATTGCACAAGAATTAGTTACATCTCCTTCTCTTTCTCTCTTCTTCTCAGTGTACAGTTTCACAAGACAATGGCTTTTCTTTCAAAGCCACTTTGGAGTAGCTGTGCCATTTTCTCCCTTTGATCATAGCTCACCTGCACAACAGCTTGAATACCAGCTGTAAACCAGCTCACTGAAATTACCTGCACTGGGAATATGACACCATTTTGACTCCTACAATTTCATTCAACTACATTTGTTGAAGGCCACAAACAGGGACTATATGAGGAACTCATAAATTGTCTTTCCTGAAAAAAACAGCATCATGAAATTACATCTTTTACCCAATTGCTTTATCTTTTACTTCTCTCCTTGCTAACCTGTCAATCGACTCCAAATGCTAACTACCCTTTTCTGTCAAACTGATCAGTTAACATAATGAACCACATTTCATGGCAACTGTTCCCAGTGCTGCTATAGTATCAAGTTTGGTTCTTCTTTTTCAGACCTGAAGAGTATTTGAAAAAAAAAAAACAACCCAAAAAAACCACATGACTACTTCCTTTTTTTCCCAAGTGTATCATTGGAACAAAAAAAAAATATTGGTTCCCTCCCAGTTTTGTCAGCATGTAATTATGGAAAATAATGTAAAATAGAAATGCAGAGATTGGGGGAACAAGGTTTTCCCTCCAATCTGAGTAAAATAAAATTTCTCATGTTCAGGATTTGTTTACATTACTCTTGTCCATAACATCTTTGTAGCTACAGCACAAAACCCTAACTGCTAATTTGTAAAGGCATGTTTAATTTTATTTCCTCATATAACACTCTACCTCCACTATAGTGACATTTACAAGCTCTAAGAATGTTTTGATTGGCTTCTGACTCTTCTCAGTTGCAGGGCTATGACCTTGTGATAATGAAAAACTCATGGGATGGCTCCCCTGACTAGAATATTGCAGTGGGTGACACAAGTTCTTTAAGAAAGACTCTGGAGTCTCTCCTTAGGGAGAGTCAAAATTCTTCTGAATGCAGTCCTCAATGACTGGCTTTAGGTTGCCCTCATTGCGTAAGGTGATTGGGCCAGATCACCTCCTGAGGTGTCTTCTAACCACAAATATTGTTATTCTATGAATTACATTATCACATAGATAAATTTGAAGTTCATCTCTAGGTTCTCTAATATCTCCAATGTAATAAGATGATTAGTGGCATTTTTCAGCATGACTATGACTGAGATCAAGTAGTTGTGTTTTTCTGGAGAAACTGGCACCTACCAGTGCCTTGTGTTTAAAGAAGTCAAGATAAGAGATGCATTACCCAGTTTCTTGACAGTGCCGTGGTCTGTTTCTCATTATAATCCTATAAAATAGCATTGCATTACACTGGGATAAAATGAAACGAGCAGCCTGCTGAAGCAGTGTCAAAATTGGTCTTTCTCCCTTCTACATTCCCTCTCTCTGTAGAAGCTGTTAAAAAATGTACTTTAAGGAATTACTGACCTAAGTTCATTATGCAACCATTTGACAGTTTTCCTTTTTCATTCAGGTAAAAAATGATGCTGGTAAAAGGTGCGGCATCTTCATTCACATATATAAATAATGATTTGGATAAAAGCTGAGTTGAGCCCCAAGAGAGGATAAATGCTATACAGAGTTTCCATTCGATTATTAAATGGACTAATATCTAATGTATTCTAGCAATTTTTGGATTTATTTGTATGCAGAGAAAATAGAACTTAGGTTGTTAAATTTGGTCTGGTTTGGGTTTTTTTTTGGAGGGGAGGGAGTTGTTTTGTTTGTCTGTGTCTGCACAGAAATTACAAAATATCAGGCTTCTCTATTCCCTCTGATATCACTTCTAGAAAAATTTGGTTTAATTTCTTTTTCAAAAAAGAGTGTTTTATTTTGGGTTTGGCCTAGAGAACATTCTGAAAAGCTGTAGCCAAATGGACAAGACCCTGCAATATAATTCTTCTATTTGTATTAGGAAGGATATTGTAAATCATGTAGTCCTTTACTTTTCCTTCCCTCTTTTATTTTCTTACATTTTATCCTGTGATTAACACACAAGCAAAATCTCTAGAATCTTTTTTAAACCAAAAAGCAGGTATATGAAAGCAATTATTGATCTCCATTATTATATTCACTGACATAATGTTAGTAAAGATACTGAAGACCTGAAATTCTGCATAGGCTTAATTTGGGTTCAGAGGATGATTGAAAAAGTCAGTAATAGAGAACTTAGGAACTGAACTTTACTTTAAGATTGTATATTTGCCTGCTTTTTTCTCCCAATTCTGAAAGCACACATTCAGAAGAAGATTAATGTAGTGAGATAGGTAGATAATGCTAACAGTTTTTAAATAGATGTTTTTCACGGTTTTTAAAGCTTCAAACACCACTTGCATCTTGAACAACTTGAGCAGTGCTGTCTGAGTATTGTTAGAAAAACAACAAAACCCTTTGATCAGGATGACAGTCTGGAAAAAAAATGACAAATAATTCCTCCACACAGATCTTATGAAATACTGTGTTTTGATGGGTGAGATTAAGTGTTTTAGATGGAGGACACTTCTTGCTTAGAGGGACAGTGTCAACTTTAATATCTTTTTGTTTAAATAAAGGCTTTGCTTTGGTGTTAAAAAACACCTTATACTCAGACTTGACTTCTCTTCACCGTGTTTTCTCTCTCCTATTTTGCAATATGTTGCTTATTTTAATGTTTGTCATGTTTTGAAAGTACAAGCAGGGGTATTGCTGTCTTTTCTTCTTTCTATTTAACTACCCCTACAGAATAACAGCTTATTAATAAACATTACCCAGAGAATAAACATTACCAGCATATTAATAAACATTATCATTACTCTTTCAATTCCTAGCAGGATCAAATTTGATATTCTTATAATGTCTTCCAGAATTGTAAATGATAATTGGATAAATTCTCTCTTGATTTTTGAAATAAACCAGGTTTTAAATTCAACACACATTAGTACATATTTTACATTGACCTATCCTAGGGTCTTCTTAGCAATTGGAAAAAGTGACACCCTGGACAACAGCAGCATTTTTATTTATAAATGGCCGTCATTAGTTTTTAAATCCTGTTACCAGATTTGTCTCCAGTTGTACTGAACACACTGTTTTCAGATACCCTAAGAAGTGGAAGGATGGTGCTGTTAACATGACAACAACTAAGAAAGCTTGATTCAAGCACTTTGTTTTGCCACAGATGACTTCTGTGATATTAAACAAGTTGCTTTACCTCCAGTCCACTCAGTTTCACGACAGCAATGTAAGACAACAGGGTGTTGCTGCTTTATTAGATTGTTGTGAGGCTATTGAAAGCCTAACCGCTGCCCAGTGATGAAATCGCTCAGCCAGGAGCAAACAACTGGAAAGCCTGTTCCCTCATTTTATTTGTTTTCATTGAACAATTGTTAAAGAATTGAGAAGAGAAGGATCATGGCCCTCCAGCCAGCTGCACGAAGGCACACATGCATCAGATTCTTCTCTGTCCACTGGGTCAAGTGATTCCTGTTGGCAATTTTCAACATTTCCTCTACAATACCCTAACCAGCAGATTTCTGTGCAAAAGTACCATCAGTAATAACTTTATATTTTAATATAGTGCAAGCTGACTGCTGGAACTAAAAACGTTAATAATTTTGAGCTTCTTCTGTAATTTTGTAAATTAATAAAGTACTGACTGCCTCTTAGGGCTTTCAAGAACATAAAGTATCTAGATGGTTTCTTAATTTTCAGAAAAAAATATTTTGTCTGAACTTCAGAACATTTCTTTCAGTTCTGTAACTATTCATGTATGCAAAGAAATGTGCATGAAGTCATTTAACTTTTTCACTTTAAATATCTACAAGAGGAATTATATCAAACACTTGTGCACATAAGAGCTTAGTTTTCATAAAGTCTTCAAATATGTTTCTTAAACAAAAATAAAAATGAGAAAACAACACTTCCTATACACTAAGATGAGATAGAGGTATATATTGAGAATTTTGCAAGAACTTTGAGTGTTCCGCTTGTGTGTTCTAAGGATGATTATCAAGGAGAGAGGCTTATTACCTTTACACCCTGATTTCAAAATATTTTTGCTTATTATATAAGTATCTTTGCAATAGCATTTCATTCTTTGAAAACACAGTGCATTAAAAATTATCTTAGCTTTATTTTTTCTTTCATAATTAATATCTCACTCCTTGGGATTTTATAACTTGGCATATGAAAGTAAATATAGACTAGGTCTCATTAACACTGAATATAGTTTCTTCTTTTAACTTTACCACATGGTGGGTGAAATTATGGTCCCATGAAAATAAATGGAAGAGATCTCATTAAGATTAGTATCAGAAGAATTTCACCTATTTTTCTCTTAGTTGCTGCATAAGAGACAGATCTTTTACTTCTCTGTTCATGGAAATAGGATCAGGGGCTATAGCTCAGTGTTGAGCTTATCTTGCAAGCACACAGGAAGCTCTGACTGGAATCCTTCATATTTCTTTAGGCTCGTCTGATGCTTTCTTCTCATGGGTGACAGCCATGAATGGGACTGTCACTTTGTCACCTGACATTGCTGTAAACAGAAGGGATTAAGGTCTCAGTTCAAAATACTTCTGTTGCCTATTTCTCAGGACACTTTTCTAGAACCATCCTTGTCTGCAAATACCTTGCAAAATAACACCTGGAACATGCACTCTTTGCCTATGTTATTGATTATGCCTAGACCAGAGTAGCCTGGAGCTCTCTCCAGCTTAAGCTCAAGGTTCACTACGGCTCAATGACTTTCAAACAGAGTGAGACTTAAGCAAGAAGCAGTTTTCCTTGAGCCTTAATTTCTATTGGATGAAAAAAGATGCTCCATCTGTGCTGGCAGGAAGCCATGCACTGCTTCTGAATGCCTGAATGATTCAGAAAAGAAGGATCCCAGGATGCAACAGGTGTGTTTCAGCAGG
>NW_008237885.1:6385536-6392223 GCF_000691975.1 Corvus brachyrhynchos | reverse complement strand
GCAGGAATTACAGACATTTTCAAATGGGATGATTGCATATAACAGTATGTGGCTGCTTATGTCTTTGGACTACAAGGACATGCATTTGTCAGAAATTCAACTAATATATAAATGAATATTTTACAATAAAATATATTTATGCTATATTTTTATAGTACATACTATGCTATATGTAGACCATATTTATCTGTGTTGTTTGTTAGGGGGTTTCTGGTTTGGTTTGTTTAGATGGCTGTTTTTGTTTTTTTCCCATATTTTAGGGAGGATTCTGGAAGCTGAAACCTTTAGATTTATGTATCAGCTCAGGAATTCTAAACAGCGCAGTAAATATTTTTAATTATGTTTATTAAACTACCAAATCCTTAGAAAACACTTGATGGGAAAAAGAACTGAGCCAACTTTTCCTGTAGTGGAGGGCAATTGCACTATATCTTGTTAAGACCAAAAAAATACAACATTTGGAAGTAAGAATTTTTCATATACTGTGCTACTATTGTTTCAGGTTGGAAAAGAAATTATTTATAGTGCAGAAACTTTATAATAAGAGGAATACTCAAGGATTATTTTATAAATTTTTTTTTTTCATTAATATTTGGGTCTGGTTTTATAGAAAATGGATCAAGGGAATATCTGCTATGGCTATTTTGACAGAACGACACAGAAAATTCTTAAGTTCATTGACTTAAAAGTCTCTGTGTCTGTCTTCCTCTCTGTTGAGAGATCCATGTTTGTGATCCTGATTAAAAAATATAAACTCATTTGGATTACAAATAAATATCTCTCATTATTATCTTACTCCTCTCTAACACTTCCTGTAGAAATTTGACAATTATTTCAGTAAACTAGTGTATACATTAACATAATCCTTGCCAGAATGATTCTACATAGATCTTTGATCATGATCTCTGAGCATGATCATTGCTCACATAGTTCTGCTTAGAATAGAAATACTATTTAAAGGTAGGTTAAGAAGTTTGAGAAAATCACAAGGGCTTTCCTTAAATTTTATTCTAGCCCTTCTAGTTTGTGAACACTCCATGGAAAACTAGTATTTTAGAATTTTTATTTCCTGACTGTCTCTCTGATCTTTAAAGCACAATGAAATGTACCTATCTTTCAAGGAACAAAAAGGTCTTCTTTTGTTTCCTAATAAAAATACCCCCCAAACCAAAAACCAAACAAACCACACAAAAAAAAACCCAAAAAAAACCAAAACAAAAAAAAACACCAAAAAAACCACTCCCACCTCCCATATGATTTGATTTATTACAAAGACTTTTCATTATAAATTTCTCATATTAAATTTTAGGGATTTTTTTCAGCCAAAATTCTACCATTTTTCTAATCATTTACAGCCGATACAATTGCCATCAAAAGAAAGATTTTCTTCTGAGTTGTTCTACATAATCAAATAAAACAGGTCACGTTCATAAATTTTGCAAAAGTACTGTCACAGTACTGCACATCAGGAGAGGTGTAAAATATTATTGGACTGTTAAAGCAAAAAACAGGGAAAGTCTCACCAAATGTAATGTCCCTTGGCAACCAGCATGATATCAAAACTTGTTTAAATATTTTGAAATGTCGGCAAACTCACACTATATTATTGGAACCTAATTTGAGATTCATGTTTCTGATGGGTGGTGAGTCCATTTCATGAGAAATGTTGATAAGAAGCCTTTCACTTACATGAAGTAACATAAAATGATACAAGCTATAAGACTACTGGAGCTCTCTTTGCCTTTAAGAGAAAGTTCTGGTCTTGAAATGAAGAAATACAGAGAAAGAAGGAACAGCAGGGAGAGATGAATTTAACTTTTTCCTCTTTACATAAAATAACAGGAGGAGAATGATGCTTTTCTCAAATTCATTAATAGATAAGAAATTATATTTAAGTCTGTATTTTAAGGGCAGGGAGTGGCTTTGAATAGCAAGTGGGGACAGTTGCTTTTTTTTCAGTAGTTATTTTTATACAAATTAGGTAAAAATAAAAAAAATATTAAACTTGTTACATCTTCACAGATTTGAACCTGTTTTTACCATTTCTTTATAATCAGAAAGGAGAGCTTTGTAGCTGAACGTTAAAGCTGTAACATAATCACCTCATTAGAAGATAGGCATTTTAAAATAAATGCATATACCAAGACCCATGGTAAAACAGCAAATGTTAGCAATACTGACATAAACATGGTATTTGGACTCTGAGATAGGATTTCTAGCATCTCAGACTGCCAGGGAACCTCCTTCCGTCTTTATCACTGTCAAGGCCTGAGAGGGAATCCACAGTTTGGTTCTCATCAGCACCACCAACTATTTGTGTGGAGGTCATTGCTGAATGGCAACCAAACGGCAGCAACACTGAACAGCTGCCTCAACAGCTTTGCCAGTACAGGGGGTGAGAGAAACTGAGAACTGAAACGTAGGTCTCCTGGATGCTGTGCTACTGAATACCCCTTCTTCCTCCTTTCTTTTGTTTTTTGGTTTTTTTTCTTTAATCAGGGGTTCACTGAGAGTTTGAAAGGCTTCAAGCGTGAGGCCAGTATTGTATTGCTAGGTCACTTAGCTGCTTGTCAAACACTGCAGAGGATAAAACAAATCTGCAGAGGCCCCATAGTATAAAAATGCATTTCTAGATGGGGCCAACATGTTTTTATCACATCTAACATCTGACTGAGGAACTGCCTTCTACAAATATTTGATGCAAATTAAAGCATGCTCTCACATGAGGAGTCCTGCTGATTTCTGTGAGAAATAATGATTTGCAGCACTGAGACTGTTGTGTGGCCAGTAAGGCTCAGCTGGAAGCTTGTCACAGTCAGTTCTAAATTTGTGCAACATAGAAAACAGTCTGTGCATATTTTCTACAATTCCACATTTGTCTTGAGGTCATGTTTTTAGCTGGCTGTTTGAAATCATTGCAATAACACATTTCATTTATCAATTTATTTAACCAAAGAAAGTCACACAGTATTGAAAATTTATTTTGTCTTTTTTTCATTATTATTATTTTGAAAAATTTACCTAAATATTTAACCTATTTGTGCTTTAAGTATTCTATGCCAAAGGTAATTGAAAAATTAAAGCTTTCATCCTGTAAGTTGAGCGTTTGAGCAGTTCATGTGTAAATTTAGCAGATAATCTCTGAGCTGGAAAGATGCTGAGGTGGATTTACATATGGCAACACCAGAGCATGTCACACTCATTTCAGCAGTATAACAACTCTGATTCAGGCACCCACAGGATAACATGTTGAATCCATTACTTTTTGAAAGCTGCTCTTGGAAAAGAAGGGATCTTAATTGAATGTGTGTGTTGAGGAGGATAAGGGTACCGGATGCCTGAAATTAAGTTTGTCTGTAACCTTCAAGGCAGTATGCAAATTAATGAGATGTAGAATTGCCACTACATCTGTTACCATTTGCTCATATTTAGGAAGAACACTTAAAAAAATATTCCTGTTATGGAACCCTATTTGCTGAAAATAATATAATTTGTGCATACACATTCATGCTGTGTATTTAGTGCTTGAGGAAAGCAACTAAATGGAATACTTTTCTTCTCCTTTATATTAATATTCAATTAAAAGCTCAAGATGTTCTTTTTTGACAGATACTCTTTTAGCCATAGGAAAAATATATCTACAATAACACTTTTCTTGTTTGATCTCTTTTTTTTTGGGTCAACTTACTTTCATACACAGACACACACAGATACTGCATTCCATGATAGAGACACAATGCTGTTAGCAATTTTTATGCTTGAGGCCAGGGAAATTGTATCACACTTGTTTTTCACTCCCGATCAAGAACTGTAGCTGTAGCATGACAAAAACAAAAATAGAGAAAAGGCTTTGAAGGTTTCAAATGCTGAAATTATTAAGTCTGGCTTGTTAAAGTGGTTACTTGTTCACAGTAGCATTTGCTGCCTTGCTAATGATCATCTGGTTGGGATGGATCCAACCAGTGTATCTGATACAGAAGTTTGAAATTTCACAATAAACTGTTTCACTAAGACTTTGGGGAAAGAATGCAAGGGGGGGATGGAGGAGGAGGAGAAGCAAGAAAAAAACCCCAAACAATCAGAACTACAGTATCATGAGATGCAGAACATTCTTTTTTAAAAAGTCATTTCTAAGTCAAAGAGTATTATAAAATTGATACCCAAGTTCTTCACTTATGGCACAGTCAAAATTCCCACCGGAAATAACCTTCTTTGTAATCTAACAATCACAATGTTTGAAGTTTTCCATGTACCTGTCTTTAAAATACAGTAAAAGAAGGGAAAATTCCATGTATTCTTACCGTATACCTATGTAACACAGGAAAGATAGAGCCTTGTGTGCCCATAAGGCACAGATGCCCTAATTAACAGATCCTCAAGCAGACAAAATTGTCTGTTTTCAGTTAAATTAATGACTGTATAGTGATTTTCAAAAGTGCCTCAATTCACCATTCTGTTTGCTTCTGACAAATTATTAGTCTAGAGACCAAATCTTCTGTCAATGATTTATGGAAAATTTTAATAGAATCATTCTGAAAAGAAAAGGGGCTCTGCCACAGGGAAGTGTAGAGACATGTAGAAATAACACAACTCTTACTGATTACTGATATTAAATATCCTATTGATATTAAAAATATTAGTGCAATGCTGATGTCTCCTAATATTAATACTAGCACAGATGTACCTTCCATTAATGTAGTTTCACCTCAGCTGAGGCTATGATTAAAAGTGGAATATAGTTGTGTTCTTCTAAATTTTTGTCTTAATATTAATGAATGTGATGGACCACTGATGATTTGAAGTGTTAGCTTAGTAAATCAGAAAATCTATCCAATAGAGCTTACATTTAGGCAACATAATGATGACTTTTAATTAGATAAAGATGTCTTGAAGCTTGGAATACACATTTCAAGGTGGTTCAAGGTTAAAAAAAAGAACTAATGTGGACAAAAAATTAAAAAATTATTAATAATAAAAAAATCATATGTCTTGAAAAATAGTTAAGAGCAGTATATTATGAACTAGCCAGGGTGAAAACTATTAGCTGCGTACAACAGCTGCATCCAGACGTCTTTCTTAGTGGCCTAGATGCCATCCTTTGCATTGGCACAAAGACCATGCAGCTCTAAGCCTGCACCTGCCATCTGACAAGACATCCCTATGCATATGCATCATGCATGAGCTCTACACATTTGAGAAAACTTAATTGTATCTACTCCATGAGCAGTGCTCAGGGTATATCTCCTTTTACTACACCTTTACTGATTTCGTGTTGGAAGACTTTTGGAAAGAAATGTCAGACCCAGCCATGTGTAAGTCTAACCACGTGTATGCATGGGATACAGGGTACTACATCTTTTTCCCTGTAACTCATTTTCCATCTCTGAGTGGAAAGAAATGTCAGACCCAGCCATGTGTAAGTTTAACCACGTGTATGCATGGCATACAGGGTACTACATCTTTTCCCTGTAACTCATTTCCCATCTCTGAACTTCCTGAACTTTTTCACTATGAAGGTGGCAAAGATAGTGGAACAGGTTGCCCAGAGAAGTTGGGGATCCCCTATCCCTGTAAGTGTTAAAGTCCCTGGGGCTTTGAGTAACCTGCTCTAGTGAAAGGTTCCCTGCCCATGGCACTTGGGTTGGAACTCAGTGATTATTTAGGTCTCTTCTAACCCAAACCATTCTATGATTCCTCCATGCAGGACACAAAGAAAAGAATATGTATTTCAAGACTGCATTTGCAATTCTCAGAGAAGGCAAAAAACTTTTTTTTTTAATGGTACTAACAAATGATTGCCTTCAGTTCTTGTGATATATACCTCTTTTCTGTTTATTATCACAGTAATTTTTTTCTGCATGTAGTTAAATAGTCACCCAAATAATCTGTGGGGGAAAAAAAGTTACATTTCAAGACACTTCAGAAAAGATTTTCATAAAAGGGGACAGAGAGCACTGAAAGGGTATAGAGAGCTTTAATTGCCACTGAAAATTAATCAGAATTTTATGCATGCATTTCAATATTTAGGTTTTTTTTAAAGAAACATTCAACCAATAAAATCCAACACATAATTCTAGAGAGGAATCAAGCTTGTGACAACCCTGTTTTTAGCCAGCTGGGACATCTTTTATTAAATTTGGTTTTTGTGATTGGTTTGAAGGGAGGTAGTAAATATTTTAGAAATTCTAGCTATGAGGAGGTTAAACTGTGAGTTCACAGATGAAAAACAGTCGGAGGCATTGTCTTATTTCTAGGAAACATAAAAACCTCAATTCCTTCCCCTGTTTCTAGAAGAAGATTCTGCATAAGTCTCTTCCTGTCCCTACTGCTCGTCCACTGCAGACACACAGCACTTCAGTTTCTTGTGAATTTCTAGGCAGGTGCATACACTAGACAGCAAAGGGAAGAAAGATTACAACATCACTGAATGCACCACAAAGCCTATCCCTGGCATTTAGGCCGATGGAGGTGGCAGAGCAGCTATAGCAGCTTGAAAAGCATTTGTATCCAGATGGAGTTTTCTATCACTCTCTGAGAGAATTACTGTGCTCCCCTGAAATCCTGTGTGTTACAGTCATAGGGAAATTATGTCCTGCTAGAGTAATAGTTTTATAGAGGAAAAGTGAAATAATGCATTGCTTGTTCTGAGTGCTATGAGAGATGAGGCCTCTGAGGCATAAATCCTGC
>NW_008237885.1:6384104-6385507 GCF_000691975.1 Corvus brachyrhynchos | reverse complement strand
AAATCTTATCTGCATTGTCTTTCTTGGAGTCATCCCCACAACCTCAAACTTCAGCCCAACTTTGCCTAGAAGCAACTGGATGTTGCAGTCAAAAAGATAGCCAGGTAGAGAAGGTACATTTGTGCAATAGATGTAACCAAGGAATCAGTCAGAAGTGAAAAGGGGACTAAATTTCTGGAAGGAAAAATGTGCACTTTAAGAACCTGTAGCTAAGAAAATGCCAATTTTATAGTCATTACCATTTCTATATCCCAGGTAGCCTGATTAAATAACATTTTAGAAAGACCAATGAGCTGTCTTATGCTACTGTTCAAGATTTTATTGCATGCATGAGGTAAATCATGACAGAAAGCCCTAAGGCAGTCTTTGAAATGAAACCTACATGGGTTATGATGAAGGGAGATGAGAATTGGGCTTTTCACGCACTGTTAACCTTTAAGAGATAACAATTAAGTCCAAAATAGGCTGTGACAGTCATCTGGATGAGTGTCTTATTGTAGGTATAATGGAAAGATGCTAATACAGGAATAATTTTATCAAAGTGATAAGCTTGGAAAATTAGAACAGAATAGAACAGTTGATTTAGAAGGAACCTACAGTGACCATCTGGTCCAACTACTTAAGTCTAGTCCAACTCCCTTCATCTAGTCTAACTGTGTAGACAAAGAAGAAGAATGCCAAAAGATGCATTCAGCATACTTTTGTATGGATGGACGTTGAACAATATCACATTTGAGAGTGTTGGAAAATAAAAGATCATAATAAAAAAATCACAGGAATATGGACTTAAAAATATATTAAAGATGTTAGATAAACACTAGGTACTTAAAAATTACATTGATGTGCATATTATTGCTTACTATTTAGATGTATTGCTTCAGGTGTCTCACATGATACAGATTATTCTTATTCCTTGATTCAAAGGAATTTGCAAACATTTTTGAAACCTAAAAATTTGGATTTTTGCCAAAACAAAAACTGAAGCAAAATGCCTCAACTGTCATGAACACATAATTGAGGTATCAATTTTATTTATTTCTCTCTTTGGGAAATAAATATTTCTCTCTTTCTCTCTCTTAGTCCAAAAGTTTCGTATCAGCCCATCCATAGCAAAAATAAAACCCAAAAAACACTCAAGAATATTAATTATTTAGCCTATTTCTATAGTTCATAATTGCACCAAAAATATGCCAATGAAATTGTGTTTATACAAATCTAGTAGAAATTTTGCTCTCATTTTCTTGAATGGGATGGATGTATTAACTCTCTTTTAGGATCAGCCTGGCCTAGCTTTAAATACACATCTGCAATCAAGCACAGGTGTCACAAAGTGGGGATATTAAAACAACTAATTTATGTACGGAATTATAAAATTCCCTCTCCACACCCCCCACGCCCCACCC
>NW_008237885.1:6378577-6384047 GCF_000691975.1 Corvus brachyrhynchos | reverse complement strand
GGAGACATATCTAGTTGGTTCTGTTGGTTCTGCACTTTTTTCTTTTTAAATGGAAAGCAATGTGGATCGTTAATGTCATCTGTCTGGAAGATTTTTTAGGAAGATTTTTTACTAACAGAAATAGCGTAACATATGAACAAAAAGGCTTTGACCTGTTATGAAGGTGAAAAATGACAACAACATGGTATGCAGATTTTCAAATGGCATCTGAAAAGCAGGATCATAAAATTATATAGTTTTACTCCTTCCTTTTTCCACCCATTTTTTCTTAATGGTTATTTAAATGGTTCAGGCTTCTTTACTCAGCACCATGTTCTAAGGCAATCAACATCCTAAAAATAATCTTTCTGCATGCATACATTAGTTAATAGTCATTTAATACATTTCTAATTGCAAGGCGTGTCATGTCTTAGCCATTTTAGAATACATTTTCTCCTGGAATGACCTTTAGGATGCTGTGTGTGTGTGTACACGCACACACATACATTATTCACGTACTGAAGCACAGCTCTGTGTAGAATACCAGGGGTGGCATGGACAGGAGCCCTCCCTACTTGCAGCATTTCTGTGACAGAAAGAACTAAATTTGTAAGGAAAGCATACAAAAGTATGAGGTCTTTAAACTATAGCCTAATTCAACCTTTGACAAAGAGGGAAGGATTCTTTGTTTTTTTTTCCTTAAGGTTCAACATAAGTACAATAAGTACAATAGCCTGCTTGTATCTCCACAAATCATAGCTGACCCATACTATTTGTCTTCCTTTAGCATTAGTTTTGTAAAATCATCTCTTTTTATTTCAGTGTCACAGCAAAGCTTTCAAAGAGGTCTGCCAGTAAGAAAGAGGTTTGATATTTATAACTCAGCAAAAATATTGTAAACTGATTATGTGAGTAGAAAATCAGTAAGCATAATGTATGTTTCTCAGTTCCCAACTTCTGCTTCAATTAAATTACTATCTGAAGAAAATTATACTAGTGACTTACTATTCTCTGTAATAGCAAATGGACGTATTTTCTCCTGGTACAGAATAAGTCCCTAAATTGCTAGTGTTGAGCCTATACCTCAGAAAGCTAAGCCTAAATACTTCCAAAAGTGATGAGAGATTACTATTTTTTCTTCCTTCTCCTTTTTTCTGGCTTTTTTCCCCTCCTAGGTTTCTTCACACTAACAGTCTCATGATTGAGGTTTGTAGAGCTGGTATAAAAGATGCTTTAATTGCTTTAGGATGCAGAAAGTTCAGTTAAAAAAAATTCTGCCAGATGCTCATTACATATCTAGCTACATATTTGTAAAGGTGTAACATCTTTCTCACATACAGAGAAAGGGGAGATCCAACAATGCCAGAGGGAGTCTGTAATGCTATTGTAAGTCAGCAAACAGATCCATACCTAGATTATATATATGGGAAACCACAAACAGTTCTGCAAGCCTTTTTCTTTTAAAATTTAAAGAAAATAATGTTGGAGGTCAGACTAAAAAATTAAAACCACATCCTGTGTTTAAAAAGACAGGGAAAACAAAGAAACTGTATGTACATTCCTCTTATTGCTTCACATTTCTTTTGCTTTGTTGTGAATAGTTTCACATGGCAGTGAAAAGGAGAAAGAGCATAAAAAGCTTTCAAGTTATTATTCAGAAAACAAAACAAACACCACTGGCATGAATACACATTGTGATGATTACTCAGTTTTGCAAATACCAGCTGAGTATAAAAAAATTAGTACACTGTAAATGCTTTTCAAGTTTTTATTTTTACAAAGGTTTAAAGATTAAATAAAAAAGCTGTTGCAGTGAACCATGGCCAATGCCAGGGTCAGCTGGATCAAGTGGACCAAAGGGTCCATCGGTTTGATGCCTCCACAGCCCAAAAGCCTTGAAGGCACAGGGAGCACCCATAAGGCTGTGAAAAATATGTAGATCTGTGCCTTACCATTGGCCACTGCCCTCCCCTCCCCTTATTTCTCATATTTGGTGGTCTTTCCAGAGAGTTCTGTGTTCCTCGGTAGTTAATTGGCCTGTGTTATACCTCCCCGCCTACCCCGTCTCCCATTTGCTGTAATTCTCTTTCCCCACCTTTGTAGCACCTCCTAACTGATATATCATTGGTTACTGTGTGTTTTCCCCACCCATATTGTAGGGGTATAACACTCCAGGTCAGTCCCATTTTCTCAGCTTCTCCATGGTTTTCCTGTGTTCTTCAATAAATCCTCTCTGCCATGAAGAAGTTCCTCCTCTTCTTTCCTGCCTCCTTCATGCACCTTCACCATCGGTGGGCAAGGTGAACCCGACCAGGAGCTTTGCCTGCCCTCCTGTGCTGTGATCGGCCTCCGTCCTCCCCCTCGGGGCAGGCAGAAGATTGCCCGGTGCTCGGGGCAGCGTGCTAGCCAGCAACGGCACTGCGGCACACTGTGATCATTGTGTCTTGTACGGCACTCCTGAGATATTCAGAATTTGTGCTTTTACTGCTGAGCCTGATTCCTAGCAGGCTGGGACTGGGTGGAGCAGGGAATGGTGAGGGGTCCATGACTGCGAGGCTGTTTGGGAATTCCTGTTCAACCCTGCCAGCCTGGCCTGGAGCTGCACACCTCAATCCTCAAATCAAAGTTGTTTAGTCTGCTTGAGCAACCAGCATTTCTGGGGTCAAATAAAAATCCTCTGTGAAGCAGATGCAGCAGTTTAGCCCTAATAGCCCAGCTTGATTCAGGTTTCCACAGCTCACTCTTTTGTGCAACATCAGCTTTTGAAAAGTCAAAAAGAGACAAAGAATTAATAGATAATAACTAGATTCATAAAATTCAAGACATAACACAGTTTTATTCCTGATACACAGAAGGCAAAAGTTTATTAAAGATCTGCTGGAGCTTCAGCTGTTTTCCTACTTAGTCCGGCAGAGGATGTGTCCAAACCCTAAATATGTTAATCTGCAATAGTGTGACACAGGGTTTTCCTGTTGTTAAGACCTGGAAAACTTTGAGGTTTGTAGATATAAGGGGAAGTAATTGCAAGGCGCTGTAATGTATTTATATTGGTGTTTTAATAAGTAATAAAATTACAGATGGACCATGATAGGAAAATAACTTGCTGCAGGAAAAATGCGTCAGGATAGCTGGTTATTCCCAATATCTACTGATGTAATTTAGTGAGGAGAAATGGACAACAAGCCATGTCTGATAAACAATGTGCAAATGTTGTGCTCTCTTCCCAAGTCTGCTCTCAAAAGATCTGTGATTAACAAAGATGAAGGAATTTTAAGAGCTATTTTGGTTATTTCAGAGAAAGTTTGAAATGGAGAAGGGATTGGGGTGATTAGGAGGCTGTCATTAGCTAGCATTTTCAGTGCTGCCTTTTGTAGCAAAAATGATAAATGTGCCCTGTTGATGTTCTGTTGGTGTTTAGATTTTCTGAGTCCCTCAGCCCTGAGTTGGGTTCCCATCCTGGTGGGACTGTCCTGCCTGTTGCTTGCAGGATGCACTGGAACAAACTCTCTACCCCATCATCCACAACAAGCAGAACAGCATCAGAACAGTGCTGCAAGGATTGGCAAAAAGGGCACTTTGCTTAGGGAGAGTGGGACAGGAGACTGATGTCTTAGGTTTTAACTTTTATACTTTTCAGATTCTGTACTGCTTAGTATGTAACTCTGGGGTTTCTTGTAGCCTGTTAATATCTGCTTTCTCGTGCTAGGTGGACATAACAAAGCCTCTCCGGGCCTGCTCTTCAAGGACACCTAGACTGTCCGAGGCCCAAAAAGTATAAAACAAAGAGCCTCAACGTGGAGTAAGCTGAGGGGAATTACATCATTAAACTGAAGCTTTAATTGGAGAATTAACCTGATATGCAAATGAACTAAACCTATAAAAGTGTGAAGTTCGAAGTCGTGACCTGTGGTCCATCTTGGGGTCCATCTTGGCAATAGCCTGTGGCTCCCCAGGGGTACCTTTGAAGGCCTTTCAAATAAATACCTATTTTTATTCCCTTACTCCTGTCTAGTCTCTGTTTCTAGGAGGCCTCTTAAGGCATCAAGAGGCCTTCAGTGGCCTGGCAAAGATACTCAGAGTTTTTGTTGGTTTTCATACAACAAAAGGTTTCCCCTTCCCTCAGAGATACGGAGTGATGCTTTTTGCCGGGTCCTCGTTTCTCTCCTGCCTTCCTTTGCCTGCTCTTTTTCCCTTCCAGCGTCTCCCTTTACCCAGGGCAGCTGCCAGCCAAAGACCCTCCCTTGATGTTTTTTCCCCTCAATCCAGGAGTAAAACAGCCCTGGATGAAGTTACGGAGGCTGGCAGTGAAATGTCACTGTAAGATCTTGCTCCACCTGGGTTTCAGCCCCTTCAGAGCTTTGCCTTGAAGGGCAGGAACATCTTTTCCTCACTGGGAACTGGAATTCCAGCTCATTGCAGTGTGTGCCATGGATCCCAGCATTGCCGAGGCTCCCAGGCTGCTGGTCCTGCTGTGCCTCCCAAGGGAGCTGTGCAGGGGCAGGGGACAAGGTCCAGCAGTGGGGTGGGCTCCCAGAGCAGACAGCAAAGGTTGCTTTGTTGCACATTTTCCATCTGGAAGATGAGGGAAGAAGGAAAGGGAAGGGAGTCCCTGACAGAATCTTGGAATGCTTGTGGCTGGAAGGGATCCTGCCCATGGGTTAGGATGCCATGAGGGAGAGATGCCTGTGCCCCAGTGAAGGTGCGAGACCATATGAGGACAACAAACGGATTTTATTGGACATGCATTTTATTGAAAAAGAAATGGGCAGGATGGGATTCTAGAGGATGCATGGATGTGTATTTTAATTTGATATTCTTCTTATTAATACTATTTCCTATTTCTTCTTCTTCATCTAAGTCTTCTTCTTCTTCTTTGCTGCCTTCTTCTTTTTAATTACTTCTACTACTCTTGCTTCTTCTTTGCCTTCTTTTTAATTACGACTACTACTCTTGCTTCTTCTTCGTCTTACTCTTACTCTTACTCATACCTATTTTAATTTTTCTTCTTATTTACTACTACTATTTCTTCTTCTTCTTCTTTATCATATTCTTCTTATTCTATATTAATCTTATTCACTTGTTATGCTTATGGTTATTCTTTTCTTTTTCATATTCTTATTGTTTACTACTATTTATTCTTTCTCTTATTATTCTTATTCCTATGCTCTTATTATTCTTATTCAACTTACTATTTTTATTATTATTCTATTCCTTTTTCTTCTTCCTCCTAATTACTACTGCCATTTCTTCATCATCATAATATCCTTATTCCTATTCCTATTTTTTTTTCCTTTATGAGGAGGTTTTTTTAATTTTTTTTTTTTTTTTTTTTTTACTATTACTATTCCTTAAAGTCAACTTCCATTTGTTGAGTCAAAGTCCTGTAGTCATGTCTGTGGCCTTTGATGCCACCAGGGGAGGTTCAGATTCAATATCTGACATGGTTTTTCCTTGACAGAGGCATGAGGCATTGGAAGAAGTTGCCCAGGGC
>NW_008237885.1:6349052-6378064 GCF_000691975.1 Corvus brachyrhynchos | reverse complement strand
CGGTGCCTGGCGCTCAACCCAGCCCTCCCGAGGGATGGGCACTGGGAACCCGTGTGCTGCAAGAGCTGCCAGGCTTTGGCGCCTGCCTTCTTCGTGCAGCTCGAGGACGCTGAGTCCGTCCCAGGTGGCGTCCTCCTGCAGCGAGGGTGTGACCCCAAAGCTGAAGATGCACGTGTATTCCCAGGTGTTCTGTGTGGGGTCTCTGTCGCTGCCATCTTCCTCTGTGGAAACCTCTCGGTAGACGTACTCTTCCCAGTCATTGAGTTCTGCATGGCACGGCTCTGGCTTCATGCAGTCATCCCAGTCAGAGAGGTCTTGGGAGCTTTTGACCTGTCCTTGGGGCAGCTCTGGCTTTGCTGCACCTTGGCACTCTTGGGACAGCTCAAGCTGGGTGAAGTATTCGCAGTCTTCATTGTCTCCAGCTGAGGTCCCCTCCTCACTCCCTTTTTCTGCCAGGAGTGATGCCCTTTCTGCCTCCTCCTGCTGCTCATTACGGGTCTGGGCTCCAAGCAAGCTGGACAAGGAGCTGGGGGGGCAGCAGGGGCTGTGTGCAGCAGGGACCAGGCTCTGTGCCCCTGCTGATGACACATCCTCACTGGGGGCAGGAGAACATGGCTGGTTCTTCTGGCTGGTCACACTTCCTTCGCCCCACTGGGACAGCTTTGGGTCATTCACCTCTTCTTCCCCTTGGGGCAGCTCCTGGATTTTCACTCTTTGTTCCCACTGGTAGAGCTGTTGCTGTGCCCCATTTCCCCACTGCACGCTCACACCCATCTTCCACTGGTTCAGCCCTTGGTGACTCCACACTCCACACAGGGACACTTCCTGCACTGGCATTGCTGGTACCCATTGGGACAACTCACAGCCTGTCGCCTCTTCCCACAGGCGAAGCTCTTGGGGCCGAATGTCTCTCCACTGGGAAGGCTCATCATCCATGCCAGGTTTCCTCTCTACCTCCTTGATGACAAAGGGCCCCTCCTCCTCTTCAGTGTCTGACTGTGGCCTGATTGAGGCACTCTCTGCCCCCACCAAGTGCCAGCTGAGGGTCTGGTCTTGCAGCCCACTAGGCACAGGGGTGGGTGGCTGGGAGGAGTTGGGGTTTGCCTTGTCATCTTCCATCTCTGAGGTCCTGCAGCACAGAAGGATCGCGGGAGCTGCTTCCTTCTGTGAGAGTGGCTCTCACCAGACTGGGCACTCCAAGGTTCTGTGCCCCTTAGATACCCTCAGCCAGGGCGGGGCTCTCTGATGTCACAAGGGTCTCTGGGCACCACCATGTTCCACATTGCCAAGGGGTCTGACACCACGCGCCTGTGTCACAAAGGGCCACCCCTGGCGCCCCTTCAGCAGCCAAGCCTGCTGGAAGTAGCATTAAGCAGGCCCTGGACTTGGGCACTTGTAGCCCTTGGCCTCTGTGAGGCTTTGGCCATGGTCCCTCAACAGCCCAATCCCCATACTGCAGAGCCCTGGCTTTGGTGGGTGGGCTACTCAGGGCACGAGCCATTGGCCAGATGGACGCAGCCAGGGACTTGGGGGCATTGGCTCCATGTGCAGCTGCAGGCTGGGGATGACGAGTGTCCCTCAGGGCTCTGCCTCGACCCTGGGGCTCTTCAGTGGCGTCCCCAATGACACAGGCAGGGGATCGAGCTCCCCCTCAGCACATTTGCAGGGGACGGGGAGCTGAGTGTGGCAGGGGCACCATGGCAGGATTTGGCCATGCACAGGGACCTGGGCAAGCTTGAGAAGTGGGACAGCGAGAACCTTACAACATCTCACAAGGCCAAGTGCCGGGTGCTGCACCGGGGCTGGATTCATCCAGGCCGGAAGAGACCTTCATATCCCTCAGTTTGGCACTGCCTCCCTGGTCGCTCCCAGCACCTCCAGAACCAGCACTTGGATGGGCCTTGGGCCTTTCTGGTGCCCTTGCCCACTTCCAGCTGTCCAGAGGGGAGCACCCCCAGCCCGTGCCTCTGTTCCACAGCCCAGCAGCATCTTCCCTGTGCATGTCATGCCCTGAGCCTGGCATGGCTGGGCCAGTGCTGGGCCACTGAGTGCTGCTCCTGGAGGGACAATTCCAGCTGAAATCACATGTAATTAATGAAGCTTTTTACAGATTGGTGCTGGCAGTGGTGACACCAATGCTGAGCTTAATTCTCCCCTGTGTTTGGGTGTGCTTGGCCTCCGTGCCAGAAGCGTCGTGATGCCGAGGGTTCCAGGCTTTGCCCAGGCTTTCCAGGCAACAGATCCAGGCAGGGACACTCCTGGCAAAGTGGGCACTGGCTTGGAGAGCCCATCAGTGTTCCTGAACACAGACTGGTTTCAGGAATGTGGCGGTGTTGAGGGGAATCCATCACTGGGGCAGCCACTTAGAGAAGGCACCTACACAGAGTTTGGTTGTTGTCTTGATTTTTCCACCCAGATCTTCCCCTATCTCAAAATTTGGCTTTAAGAAATGTCATTTATACCTCTGGCTAGAAGCCAGGTGGACACTTGTGAGAGAAACTGATGCCAGGACAGGAAAATCCCACCAGGGGTTGCTATTTCCAGTTAAAAGGTTGGTTAGACTCAAACACTGAGGAGGCTTTACACAATCTGTAGGGAGGGAAACGAATGATTCAACAGTGTTTCCAGTGAAGAAAATTATTAACTGTTCCTGGCCTTGTCCCTTCATCTTGGGGGAGCAGCTGTTCAAATCCAACCAGGCAAAACTTGAGCAGCTTATCTAAGCCAGGTGGCATGAAAGGAGCTACGGTGTGCAGAAGAAAATAAGTTTTGTCTCTAGGTGAACAGATTGATGCAGGGTTTATCTGTGGCTCTGTGCTCCTGTAGAGCCCAAGAGCAGCCAGGTGCTGATAACTATCAAAGAGACATGGGGCCAGGTCAGGCAGCCTGTTCCTAACCCAAAATACAGCATTTAGCCCAGATGAAAACCTGAGATGAGGCTTTGGAATTGTAGACTGTTGTTGCAGTGAACCATGGCCAATGCCAGGGTCAGCTGGATCAAGTGGACCAAAAGGTCCATTGGTTTGATGCCTCCACAGCCCAAAAGCCTTGAAGGCACAGGGAGCACCCATAAGGCTGTGAAAAATATGTAGATCTGTGCCTTACCATTGGCCACTGCCCTCCCCTCCCCTTATTTCTCATATTTGGTGGTCTTTCCAGAGAGTTCTGTGTTCCTCGGTAGTTAATTGGCCTGTGTTATACCTCCCCGCCTACCCCGTCTCCCATTTGCTGTAATTCTCTTTCCCCGCCTTTGTAGCACCTCCTAACTGATATATCATTGGTTACTGTGTGTTTTCCCCACCCATATTGTAGGGGTATAACACTCCAGGTCAGTCCCATTTTCTCAGCTTCTCCATGGTTTTCCTGTGTTCTTCAATAAATCCTCTCTGCCATGAAGAAGTTCCTCCTCTTCTTTCCTGCCTCCTTCATGCACCTTCACCATCGGTGGGCAAGGTGAACCCGACCAGGAGCTTTGCCTGCCCTCCTGTGCTGTGATCGGCCTCCGTCCTCCCCCTCGGGGCAGGCAGAAGATTGCCCACTGCATATATACTGTCAAGAGGCAGAAGTAGCTTGTACATTATCAGATCCAGTTTTCTATTCAGATAATTGACTTAATACATTGCTTGTACCAGGCTGGTAATTATAATTTATCAGTCAAGACCTGGGGAAAAAAAAACAAAAACCAAGAACAAGCATATGAGCACATTGAGGAATTAAGATGATTCATTTTAATTAATCTATTGAGAAGCAGATATGATTAAATAGTGTTTGATTATTGGCAGCTTGGCAATATTAGGTTATTCCAAGGATTGATTTATGAATTATTATTTTGAAGTGGTTTTAAATTGACAGACTTCTGAAGATTCCATTTGTTTTCCTTTTCACATACACACATACACTCAAGTGAACTTAGATGAAAACTGAAGTTGAAATTAGCAGTGGCCTGAGGGCATTTCTGTAATTACTAGGCTGTTTAAAATATATCAGTATCATGTCTAATATAATAAAAGTAAAGTCACTGCTGTAGCATAGCTAAGAACAAGAGACCCTGCAAAAGGCTGTCAGATTCTGTTAGATGAAATCAGAGCTATACTAAATGCATTATCTGTGTGATTATGGCCACGGTCCTTACCAGGAAATCATCTGCAAAAAGAGGTCCTGCGATAGGTCTGACTGTTTTTTACCTTTTTTTTTTTTGTTTGTTTGCTTGATTGTTTCTAGGTTTTGTTTTTTTTCCTAAAGTTAAAACAACATGATGAGTAACAGGACAGCAAACAAAAATCAAGATGTTAGGCTGCCCAAAAATGGAAGATTTATCTGTTAGATTGTATCATAGAAATGGGCTTAATATTTCATATTATATTTATTAAGAATTTCCAAGTTAAAGGGATTTCTTTCTCTGCATTAAGAAGAGCCACTGACAGAAAAAGCTAGGCAAATGTTAAAATGATGAGAAAAAAGCGCATCAAGGTTTTGGTACTTAATGTCCTCAGATCGTGAACTGATGTCCAAGCATTCAGAACTTTTCAGGGACAGACAAATGCACATGCAAAGTGTGCTGCTGTGGTTAGGAACAGGATGCTAGAGCCTAAATCAGGTCCACACAGTTCTTTGCACCAGGTGAGACATATGGCCAAAAACAATGCCAGGGCGGCAAAAACACCAACCTGGAGAATGCAGGTGTTTTGTAGAAGTGGGTAGGATACACAAAATCTGTTGAGCAGACCAACATCCTGCCAGAAGCCAAAAGCAACAAATAGATTTGCTTTGTAATTAGGGAATAGTGCACACTGTCACTCACTCTTGCAATGCAGTCGTCCGTCTCCTGGAGAGCCGAGTGTAACCAGGTGGCTGTTTCCAGGCTTTGGCTGATTGACAGCGTGTGTGGCAGCATTAATGAGTCTCTTAAGTTATGTCTATTTTGGTCGTCTGAGCTTGAAATGCCCCAAGCCACGGAATATTTTAACTAGTCAGCTTGGTATTTTTATGGCTTCAGGGGTTCTGGTTTTGTCTTTTTTGTTTGGTTGGATGGTTTCTGTTTTTCTTTTTATTATGGAAAAGCATTTTTGTGTCTAAATAAAGTTGCCTTTGCAACTAGCATGTAAAAAGCCCTGAAAGGTATCAATATAGAAGTAAAACATTTTTTTCCACTCAATTTTTGCACAAGGGACACATTTAGTTTAGGATGTTCGACAGCTCCAAAGAGAAAATAAATCTGGGTTCAATTCATAAAAGCCTAGGGCAACTAAATAAACCTTCTAAAATGACATTGAAGTTGGAGGAGGAGGTGATTGTTTCTGTGACCACAAAGAAAACGGATCCATTCTGTAGAGACTTAACAAAAAGATACAGATTTTTTTTTTTTTTTTAAATAAAGTAATTAAGGAATATTTAAGGCTGGGAAAAAAAATTGAGGTAATTACTCTGGTAGGTTGCTTTTGTAAGAGTTGTGTGGTTGTCTCCAGTCCTCCTTATTGAATGTATAGAGAGAGAAATATGTGTCAAAGACTGGCCTTAGGAAAAGGCCTGGAAACTACAAAGTGTTTTAACTACATGACATTGTTAGGCCTTACCAACTATCCAGACCACCACTTGGGTGAATTCCTTCACTCTACAGTAGTCTACTATTCTCTTTCTTTTACTAATTTTTGTGAAAACACTTTTGTATTCCCAACTTTCAGAGACATGTTGTGGAATAATGTTTCTTTGATGGCAGTGATCAGGGTTGATCAATATTTCTGAGTTATCAGCAGAAAAAAATTCTGTCATTGTTTCTTAATTTCTGTAACTGCAGCTTTCATTAACCTTTCTGCTCAATATAAACCACAATATTTAAAAAAAAAAAAAAGGACAGGACTATATATAGCCCATTGGTTAAGTAACATACAATCAGTAGGTTAATTTCCCCTTATAGCCATTGTTAACTTTTTGCATTTACAAGTTTTTAATGTAACATAATGACAAAGAATTTAAGCGTGTAAAACAGATCTATATATCATTTAATACTATTTACCCTTAATTAATTTATTTTTATTTATTTATCCATAATTTATTTCTTTGTTCATCTGGTTTCCAATCATATTTTAGTTTTTGCTCTTTGCTTTTCCTCCTTTTTTTTGTTATAATTTCTCCTTCCAGATCACCTTAATGCATTAAAAATATTTTTTTCTAAAAAAAAATTTTGCTTTTTCTCTGTCAAATCCATACATACAACTCTCAAATACCCTGAAAAATTTAAATATATTTAAAATGTTTTCTGATATTTGCTCTTAATAGAAAGCATTTAGTGAAATACATAACTTTTACAAAAAAACAAAGCTGGGAAAATTCACTCCCTCTTCTCCTGCCTAGTATGTCCCTATATTCTCAAGATATACAGGACAGTAGGGTGACTTTCAAAGAAACATTACATGAGATATGAACATCTTAATAAAAGCATGAAGGAGGGAAGGCTAGAAAATTGCTGTGTTAAGTTCTCCAAAGGAATGAGTTAGAGCTTGCATCTCATGTCCTTATTTTGCACTGGGGTGAAATACCTGGAGATTAGGAAGCTGTAATTTGCAGTTATTCTTTCTCTTTGATCTACCATGTTCAATTCAAGTGAAGAATGTGCCAATAACATTTCTAAGCCATACTGCTCAGGCTTTCAGGCACTAAAATGGAATTATCTAGTAAAAAACAGATGTTCTATCTCCTTAAGTATTTACTATTTACTTTCATAAACAGGTAAAAAAAAGCTGACAAAAAAGTCTCGAACATAAAAAGAGGAAGAGAAAAACAAAAGCATTCAGAAAAAAAAGAATTATAACTGTAAGCAAAACTGACTAAAAGAAAATGAGAAGCACTAAAAACCTAGCTAACCAAAGTATTGATAAATATTGAACAAAGTAGAATACTTGTTTAGCTATTAATTGTTCTACTTATGAAAAACTTGAAAGCACGCAGGTATTCTTCTCTCACCAGGAATTCAATATGCAAAAGATGAATGAGATTAAGTTTAAATTCAAAACATCTAAAGTGCATAAATGGATGGTTCTACACCCAGATTCCCTAAAGATCTCTAAACTAGGGTTCTCGGTTGATTATACAATTCACAGAAAAATTTAGGTTCTGTATTTTAGAACGAAAGAGCTTCATTTCAGAATACTTTTGACACTGACTTAAGATACTGAAGTTTTACGGCTTTTATGACATTTAGCAAAATGTCTACTTGAAAAACAACACACAAACTTGGTTTTGCTCACTCACCTAGGAATGTACAAATCTCACGGGAGAACAAGGACACTTGTTAAGGACAACTGAATCTGTAAGATTGAAAGACCCAGATGATTCTTCCCTCCTGTCTCCCTAGAAGCTATACTACTGATTTTCCCTGTCCTGGTGAGATTCCATTCCCCAAAAGGCCCATATGGGCCTCTTGAAGATCAGCCAACTCTTGCATGCCTCCACCCGAATTGCGACATGCCAATGTCTCACAGCACTACTTGTAACTTCTGCTGGTTTCTGTCTCTGGTTTTGGGCATCTTTAGTCTTTTCGCATACCATGCTCAGCAACTTCGCATCGTCTCTTCTGTCAGATAGCAGAACAGTATAAAATACTGGGGAAAATCCTCTAATTACTTACCCTTGTACAATAACTTAATGTTCACACCTCTCCTCTCAGCCCAGCAAACAAGAGACCTAAACTGGACTCCCAGTGTAACTATCAGGTAGCAGAAACTGAATTCTCCTGTCTCTCAGGAAAACACCTTAATTGAGAGTTGATTCTGGCTACAAGGCAGAGGAAATGTTATTTGTTGTTCTTCTCTGGGAGATTTTAGCTGTGTAGTAAATAGTTACAGATTTACCAGCTCAGGCAGGGATCAAGAAAGGATGTTACTTGGTAGTTTCAGCAACTGAGAAATCTCAGACTTTGATTTAGTTGCTTGGTTTGGGGTTGTTGTTGTTGTTTTTGTTTTGTTTGTTTGTTTTTCTGTTTGTTTGTGTGGTTTTTTTTAGCGGGGGAGAGGGTAAAATACAGAATTAGGAAGGAAGAAAAAACAGCAATCTCATCCCCAGTCTGGTGTGGGTTTACTTGAAAACCAAAGACTGTATTTCCTGCATATTTTAGTAGCCATTGTGTCTGTGTTTCTCTTACTTAGTTTTATTACTCCAAACCCTTGACTTCTTTACTACATAGTAAAGAACTTTTCACTGCACAATAAAGCAACTTCAGAAAGCTATGTAGTTCACTTCTCATTTTCAAGCTTAGCTTTGATTTAGTTACCAAAGTGTTTTTGGAAATTAGAGCTCAGAAAATTTGAATCTCCTTGGTAATGAAAAGCAATAATTTGCCTGACAAATATTTCATCCATTAGGCAGTAATAGAAAGGGAGACTAAGCCCAGGTGTGTAGGAAAGAAACCAACCACATTATATTTTAGTGGAGTTCAAATATTTAGGCAAATAGCAGGAATTCATTGACAACTGTTACAACAGTGAGGTTCTTGGACAGGATGAATAAACTGCAGAGTCTGCTTAGGATTATGCCAGAACATCAATGACAACACACTCATATTCATCAAGACTCAGAGCATCCCTTCTGAGCAGCTCTAGGAGTGCTTGAAAAATGTTACATTAATAAAAAGTGTGGGAATGGTCAGGATCTGAATCAGGAATTTAGGTCATAATATTAGACCTAGTTGTTTCCATTCCACTTAAGCCTTACTTCAGACCTCTAAGATATTATCTGGAACTTGTCATAAGCATATTGTAAATGTTTTTGAACTTTTCTAATCTGCAAGTTTTTCTCTTTTAAATAACCCGCTGAATTTACTGAGGTATAAATTTGAGATATAAATACCAGATCTAATTTATATTATAAAATAAATTGTTCATATTTGCTTCAAATTTTGTTTCTTTTGTGGCAAAAGTAACATCAGAGTTTAATAAATACATTGTATAAAATAAATTTTCCTGTGCCTGGAGGAATAGAAACAATAAAAAAGGGCTTAAAAAAAGAGTAACAATTAATTTTTTACAAGTCTCTTCTAATTTTAGATTTAAAATTCCAGAACAGCAATAAACCACATTTTTTCCTTGATGGAGGGAACTGGAAATAATATGCTCAGGATTTCTTACATTAATAAAAATGGAAATCAAAATCAAAATGTGACACTAAGAATGAAGGCAAGTACCTCAAACTCATAGAAACATATATTCCAGATTGTATAAAACATTCTAAAATACTATATTAAAATTCTTTCTTCTTACTCCCAAAGCGAAAGGAAAGAAAAACTGAAACTGATAAATCTTATTGAAAAGACTACCCCATCAGTTTTATGGTTTGTTATTCATTATTTTTTAAAAAAAAATATTTTCCCAAATGGAGGTTAAATTTTGCTATTCCAAATTAGTCTATGAGTTATCTTCTACATCTGTTATGTGACACTGCACCCTGAAAATATCAACTTAAGCTTCTTGTCATTTCCACCTTACACCAACCATTTTATTCAGTTGATTTGCACTACCTTTGGCTATGTTGTGAATTAAAGTTACATATATACTCTTTTTCCAACTAAAACAGTTTTCTGAACCAGTGCAGGAACTACTAAGTGAGACAAACAAGTGGAGGATGTGCAGAGGGACAGAGGCAGGTGCTATGAACTTGCATTGACACTAAGTTCTTCGTAACATCTATGCACGTGGCAAGTTTTTCGTGTAGACTTCCTTTATAGTGGATAGATAGAAATAAATTTAGTCTGAAAGTTTGACACTAAACTTTCAGAAACCAGGATTTTTCACAGTTGTCTGCTAGTGATATGTGATAATACTTCAGGTATTTTAACTGGACATATAAAGCACAGGGACTGCTGCTCTAAAAATAGCTAACTCATTAGAAACAGAAGCTAGAAACAGAAAAGGAGCATGCAGAGCTAAGAATGAAGAACTGTTTTGAAGCACAGTGATCAATTTCTTGTGTGCCACTTTGCTAAGACCAGGTCTCTTTTAGCCACTGTTTTGTCCAATATCAGCAGGAGAAGACTGCGGTTTCATCTTCAGAATTCTGGAGGAAAATCAGTGGTTTTAAGCTTGCCCATCAAAAAACATTCTGGTGTAAAAAGTCATCTTTCTTCTGCTCTGTTGCATTCACCACAAATGATATTCCATTAAATGAACAGTATAGTATCATATACTTGCATTTAAAACCATAATTCTAGTATCTAAAACATATGTTTTACAATATGCAGCACAGCTTTTATCTTGATTATAGAAGGGTAAGTCATCTTGGTCCCCAAACTTTTTCTTCTGTTGCAAAATTGAGCTTTGTCTTTTTCTATTTTATAATGCTTTCTACTGCATATCATATTTCATTTTGACTGATAGAAATTGATAACCTTTTTATTATGGTTTTCAGATGTTTAAGTCATTGTTACACTGGAATGGGCGCAGGGGAGAGAGCCATTAGGATGGTCCAGAGCTGGAGTACTGCTCCTCTGAGGAGAGATTGAGTAACCAAGGATTTTTCAGCCTGGAGAAGAGGTCACTGTGGGAGACCTAAGAGCAGCACCCGTAGCTATGGGAAGGTCAGCAAGGACACAGAACCAGGCTCTTCACAGCAGTGGGTGGCTGGAGGACAAGAGAACATACACATGAATTAAACAAGGAAAATTCAGAGAGATTTTCTTTTCCTTTGTGGACAGTCAAGTAATGGAATAGATTGCCCAGGCAGGATGAACTGTTTCAGTCCTCACTCGTTCTCAAGACCTAACCGGACACAACCTTAGGCATCCTTATTTTATGTCAGACTTGGTCATGCTCTGAGCTGCACATTGGGCCAAAGCCTTCCCAAGGTCCTGCCCACCTGAATTATATCTCTATGAGCATATGTTTACCTTAATAGATTGGAAAAAATTTCTTTTACTGTTTCTTCCAGTTTGTGCACACAATGACTTGAAAATAACATAGGAATTTCCACAATATGATAAATTGGTCCTCATGGATAAAGTGTGTCTTTTGTTTATCTTGTTATTAATTTTTCTTCATTCAGATATTAGTACTTCCTTCCAAGTGACAATCAGTATTTATATTTATTATATATACTTAGTATATTGATAAATATTTTAAAGTATATAAATATTAAATGCATTAGTAAATAACTTGAATTTTAATTAAAATATCTGTATCTTTTTTTTCCCATCTTCACTTTTTGTTTTAATACATGATCAGTTCTGACCCACTTCTGGGCTTACACACTGATTTTCTGTGCTGTTCAAAACTGCAATAAAATAAGCAGCATTATATTTAAAATAATAGTGGTTCCTCTGAAGCATGAAGCTCTGCAGAAAATGTGCTCTTGGGAAATGGGTATCCTCAGTGTTGCATGAAGTCAAAGCAAAGAGGTCACCCTTGGTCCAAAGGATTTCTTTCTAAATACATCACAGGAGACATACAGATAGAAAAAGCTAAAATACAGGGAAACTGCACTGTTAGTTTCACCAGTAGTGACCTTTGCCTAGGTATCATTGAGCCTATATATTTGGAGGGTTTTTTGGAAGTCTAAGTTTTCTGTCTCTAAGGGTTGTCTTGGATTCTGTCTGATTTCTCTTTTTCTTTTTTTTTTTTAATTTTTTTCAGATGACACACATTTAGATGGAATTTCCTGTAATTCAGTTTGTGCCCATATTCTCTTGTTCTCTTACTGGATACCTCTGAGCACAGACTGTCTCTGTTTTCTTTACATTCTTCTGTCAGGTATTTATCAGTATTACTAAGGTCCTCCTGAGCCTTCTGTGCTCCAGCCTGAACAGATCCCTGCAGTGGGGAGGAATTCTCATGCCCAGCTGCTACATTCCATGTAAGTGGTGGTTCATAGCACACTACAGACATCAAACAGGAGGTGGTCCAGGTGCTGGAGCACAGATTCCTCTGTAGCCCTCAGAGAAGATCGTGGTAAAGCAGGTGTTATGAATGGATGATGTGGGTTTAAATCAGCTCCTGTCTTTTGCCCAGGCCTCTGGCAGCAGGCAGTCATGTTATTGAGGTAACCAGCACCCCAAGACCTCACTCTCATTCACAAGTTCTTTAATAATGGCTGATTTGGTCTATTATACAATGGATTATTTATTTATAGACACAAAACTAACAGACGTAAGACTTAAAACAGACTGTTACTACACAGGGATAAGACAAAAAGGGAATACTAGTTTTATACACGTGGAGTTAAAGGTACCATTAAATTTCCAGCTAGCTATGAAATAGTATAACTTAGGATTCAGTGTTTCTTACCATCCAATCTTGATGGAGTACACATCGAAAAATCCACTCTCTCAATTCCCGGGAAAGGGACCTGGTGTTGGTCCAAGGATCCAGGGAGAAATCCTCTTACACCTTTCCAAGGAGTGTGTAAGTGTCTTCTGCTTATGTGATAATTGTGTGGGCTTTTATAGACATAAGAACCGTGTCTTTTGGTCAAGAATATTTCTTTCATCTCTTCCCACATTTGCTTTTCAGACTAAGATGTTGATTCTTAGCTGGGGGCCTGAGCCCTTTTGGATCCAGAGATACTCCATGCTGGGCCTGTGTCCTGCCTGAGTTCTCTCTTGCATATGCACCAATCATCTGTGGTAGAGAGGGGGTAGACATGTCCTGCCACAGCAGATTATTCCAATTCTGCCTAAGAAGGACTGCAGTGGAGTAGATACCCACACTGTTAACCAAGAGGGAATTCACATCAAAGCAAGTGGATAGCACTTGAAGGGAAACTGCAGTCCATGAAGAGTCTGCACTGGAGCAGACTGCTGGCAGGAATGAAGGCGCATGACCCATGCTTTTTCCCAAATGACTGCATTCCATTTAGAGAACTAATGCTGGAGCAATTCTTGATGCAAAATCATATGGGAAGGACTCACACTGGAGCAGTTCTTGGAGGACTGTATCCCACAGGAGGTACCTCATGTTGGAGCAGGGGATGAGTGTGAGGAAAGACTGGCAGAAACAAAGAGTTATGAACTGACCCTGACCCTCATCCCCCATCCTACTGTACTGTTTGGGGGAGGGGAAGGAGGTAGAAGAGCTGAGAATAAAGCTTAACATGGGAAGAAGAGGGAGGTGAAATGAAAGTGGGTTGATTTTTGTTTTCATTTGTCACTATCCTGACCTGTTATTAACTAGCAATAAATTAAATTAATTTCCTCAAATCAAGTCTGTTTTGTCCATGATGGTAACTGGTGAGTGAGCTCGTGACACTTATTTTGTCCCAGAGTTATTACATTTTATTTTTTCCCCCATGCCCTTGATAAGTTCAACTCACCACACAAATCTATGAGAATTTTAACTTAGAAGAAAGGCTGAGATTTCATTTTGGACAGAATTAAACTGATCTATAAGAGAGAGATGCACATATAACTGTTTGAGCAATATTAAGCTGAGGTAGAGAAAAACCAGAACCAGATGGAAAGAATCCTGAGGACCCCCAGCTGAAAGTTGAAACAAGTGACTAAGATTTTCTGAAGAGAAGGAGAAATTTTATGCAACTGACAGTTGGAGTGCATTTTATCTTCAAAAGCAATTAATCCAAATTAAAAATATACTGCAGATAACCATCTGTATGCTGGACTTCAGAGGCCCATTTGAGAATTTTGTAATCAGCCAAAATTAACTTTAAAGGCATCAAGGCTTGCAACAAATGAAAAATGTTCTCCACCATTTTTTATTTGACATTTATAGGTTAGTAAGGGGGAGTCTGGAACTTGAGGGAAATGACTATTCGCTCAAGATCTTCTTCATAACAAACAATTCCTTTAATGGAACAAAAAGGGACTTGAAGATGTGGTCCAAAGCTGAATTAAACATTAGCTTTCTCTTGAAATGTATATTAAAAAAAGTCCTTTTTTTTACTTCAAATTTCCTCCTTCAAAAGGAATAGAACTAGAAATTCCCTATGGATGTATATAATCTACTTAAAAGATTGAGTAAAAGTGTACTCTGAGTCTGAGATTTACAACACAGGATTTTATTTAAGCATAATTATTATTTATCAGTGTCTTGCAAAAAGAGTAATAGTAGTTACTTTTATAATTGTCTACACTGAAGTTTCAGTCCTAGTAATTTCTTCATATTTAAATTCATAGCATCCTATGTTTTAAGTTATGTTTGCAAAGCAAAATAAAATGGAGAAAATTATTAGAGAGGAAATTTTACAAATATTTGGCATAAGTTTCAATTAATTTTTCCTTGTTCTCCTTTCATTATTACTTCAGTTAGTTTGTGTAGAGGAACAACCATCCTTAATGAGCACATTTCTCAGTATTTGTACTAGGAATGTTTGTGTACCTTTTCAGAAAGACCTCACTCTCTATGGCTCATTGTAGTAGAAATATCTAAGCTATAATTACAATCAAAGTATACCTCCAATTTAAACTCTTTCTTTTAAAAAGCTTTTTAATTTAATATCCATTAATTTTAGAATTTTGCACTAATCTTTAATTGTGAGATTATTGTTCATTTTATCTGTGAAGTTTTATAGTTGAATTTACAATATGTTAGATCTTTTTTTAAAACGTTGCACAACTTTCCCCTGACCTTTTTTTTTTTTTCCTAAGGAACAGGGAATTCAACTAGATGACTTTCTGTTTAGACAAGGAAGATGTGTAGAGGTTAATATCAGCAGGAAGCAGAAATGTTGCCAGTGAAATCAGATGAGGTAATGATCAGCTTCAATACGTAAATAGATGGAAGATTAGGGGTATCTGTATTTATTTAACCATTTGGCTCTGAAATAACACTTAAAGCTTAAACTGAATACCTAGATAAAACTACACGCCCTTTGCTTATTTTTCTTACTTTTGTTCTGTAGACTAACCTTTTGTTTCTATGTCTTAATTTGGTGTTATAAATTGTCTAAGTCAAAATTAATATAAAAAAAATTGTTTGGTTCCAAAATACGGTGTATATAAAATTGTTTCCATTTTTATAAGGGCATTAAAAAAAAGGAATTATCTGGAGGGGTTTTCAGCTACTGGGAGCTGGCAGAAGGGGGTTTTACCCCTCGCGTGCTGACACAAAGAAGCCTGGAGGTCAACGCTGAAACCCCTCTGGAAGGCCACACAATGAAAAAGGGGTAGAGCTCCTCACCCAAAAGGGGCTGTATCCTTCTGTTGCTGTTAAGCAGGCACACAGGCGAAGGCAAAGAGGAAAGAGAGGCGACTCTCTGTATGTGTTCCACCCAGATTTATTCTAGGGAATGACAGGGATGAAGAGGCCAATTGGTGGTAGGGACCAGGGATCTTATACTGGGTACAGCATAGGTGGGGAAAGGGATCTCAGCCAATGGGATAGAGACCAGCAGGTGGGATTGACAGGAAGGAAACCAATGGGAACAACACATAGGAGGGTTGTCCAATGGGGTGTCGAGAAACAAGGAACTTTCTAGAACTAATAAATATTAAAGAAGGAAAATGAATATACATAACTTCATACATAAAACAAGAAGACAAAATATTAACCAATTAGGGGAAAACATGCAAAAGGAAAAACAAGGGAATCATGGGTTCTCACCATGACTGAAGTTATATGCTAAACTTGGGTTGCTAACCACCACAGCTGGTTGTCTGAGTTCTCCTCGGGAGAAAGAGTAGCTGCAGCCACCTGCACCACTATAATTATCTTTTTGTAAAGATAAATTTTTCAGGAGTTTACATTTAAAAATAGCAACAAAAACATTCTCTGCTTTCTTTTAAATTGCAGGATCAGCTCAGTTACCATTGTAGCCTGCCAGTCTATTTATTCTTCAGTAAGAAAAGGAAAAGCACTAATGGGAACTGACATTAAATTAGAAAGGGAACAGATATGGTGAAGATGCTGACAAACACCAGCATATAGAGAATGAATAAATAAATACTTAATGAACCAAATCTACCACCTCCAATTACTTCCCTTTCTTTCTTGACCCTGCATCTTCACAAATTCCCATGGGGTCAGGCTCTTACAAGAAGAGAAACAACAAATAATACCAATTGTCTGATATTGAAATATATTTGAGGGGTTGTTTACTTAACAGAGCAGCTAAAAATAGCTTGAAACCTTAAAACTTAAAATGTTTCACTAAAATAAAGCTAGGCTGTGTTCTACGATGGGTTACCAAGAACTGGATGGATGCAACAGCACTGCAGCAGTATGACTGCCCACAGCTTTTGTAAGAAAGGGACATGAAGACCTTGTTGTAAACTTCTCTCCTTGTAGTTAACCAGGTGGAGAAGAATTTGGTGGTTACAGTATAGGACTAAGGTAACAATTTATGAATGCACTAAAAAGACACTACTACAAATTTCTTATGACATGTCCATATCTTGTACATTCTGTGTGGGTGAGTCCAAGCAATCTGTGAACTGTTATTATAGAGTTTGGCAGCCTTCATTCAGGAGATTTTCTCTAACCTGCCTAGTTTCTGAGAAGCCCCACCTACTTTAAATTGCAAGCAAAAATCTTTTGAAAGGGACTACACCATTTAACTGCTTGTGTCAAACATGGCTGCTTTACTGTTCAGACTGTAAAAAAGCACAAAGAAGCTGACAAAAAGAAATCCCTGCTCCTAAACCTCTTGACAAATGTGTCAATGCAAGACCCCTAGTAGAGAAAATTTCTCAAGTGCCTGGATATATCTCATTACTGAAGCCACATCACTCTCAAAATTACTGATGAAAAAGTAACAGTCACAAAAATGAGGAGCAATTTTTTTACAGCTCATATTCGGTATTAAGGGGAACTTTGAGGACACCGAAGTAATCTGAAGGGCAAAGAGGTAATTTGTGCCCTTTCTCTAGAATGTACAAATATTTCATAAGGAAATTACTCCTCTGGAATGAAAAGAGAAATACTTATTTATGTAAACCTGAGGAATGTTTCAGACTTTCAGTCCTGGTTTCAAAAGTATGTGACTGAAGCCCTGAATATGCAGAGTTTCAGATAGATACACAGCCTCCTTTGGCCTTTTAGATTTAAAGATGTTTAAGCCTCTGTTTCAGTTTACAAGGTATTTGTCCTCATCCTCATTTCTAGGTACCTCATTCAATCCACTCTCTACACAAGAAAATAAAGTGGAAGCTGATTTTCACGAAATGTTTGGACCATCTGTTTTTATGCATAAAGACTACTTGAATAAAGTGTATAAAGGACTCTGGAAATGTTAAAAACATTGGAATAACAACAAGGCAAGACCTGCAATTTCTAAAAAAAATACATATTTTAAATTACTGTAAAAACTGATGTTGCTATGTAAATATTGCAAGTAAAACTGGAAAATTTGGGGCAAAGTGTCATGTATTAAAAAAATAAGGACTAATATGTAAGTACATAATTAAAACTACTGCTACCTACATTGCATAGAATTTGACTTGCACTATGACAGATCTGATATAAATATATGATAAAGATGTTTTGTTTTGCATCATGCACTTCTGTTAAACATCCTTTCCTTACAAAATCTTCTCAGTTTTTTGCAGAAATGTTGACAATGACAAAGGTTCTGAAGCATTTTTTTGTAGTCATAGACAAACTGATACTGTGCTCTCATTTTGGTCTAGTACTATATTGTACCCTCATTCAGAAGGGACACAGTGTAAAGTCTCATAAGAGCCATTGACAAAGTTAATACTTTAAAAAATAACTTTGAGGTACTGACTGTGGTCTTGTATATTAGTGCATTCATACATATTTGTGAAAATTCTTTAACCTATGTCCTTTTTTTTTTGAGGCTTTGTTATGTCTCTGAATCAGCTGGGTGTTGTGCAGGAACCATCTTCGTCCACATATTTGCATATGGCTGAATTCACTGTTGACATTCAATAATTATAATGAGCTGTCAGAAACTGTTTAGACAGGAATGGTATGACTGATTTTCTTCCTTTACGTCTTTTCCTTACAGGCTCTTGGTGAGGAGAAGAAATCTGACTGCTTGGTTGGCTTCCCAACTGATTTGCTCTAGGGTACACTAAGAAATAGTTCAAAGCTTTTTTCATAGTGCAGGGAAAATTTGGTTTTGAGGTGACAACAAAATGAATTTAAGGAGAAACTGGGGTCTATTAGCATTTTGAAAGGTTGATGGTAGAAGGGAGAGGTTTGCCAAGGTCTAGAGCTGTTTTTTAGCAGGCCATGAAGGAAAAAGGGGGTCTGAAAAATTTAGCAGAGTTTCCAGGAATTAAAGTGCAACTAGAGGGCTAGAAACAATTAACATGGCTTCCACAGTCCTGTAGCTTGCTGGAAGAAATCTCTTTTACTCCCCTTCTTTAGACTTTTTAACATCACTTTACTCTCCTACTTTCTTTCTTCTTTCCTGGGAATATGAAGAAGAGCTACTCTGTTCTCCTGTGCTACCTCCTAGTTGGGCAGATGATCCTCATCCATTACACAGACAACCATTTCCCTCATAATTATATCTCATTTCCCCATGATCATTCCTCCCCATTTCCCTATGAGCTGCCTTCACTCAGGACACCTGCTTTCTCTGCAGCAGCCTCAGCACAGTCATCTGTGGCCATGAAGCAAGAAAGGGAAGAACAGCTTGAATGGCACAGTGGAGGCTAGACTGAGAGAAAGACCTAGGGAAAGGACAGCTTTCTCTGTCTCTCCCCAAGGCTTGTAGGGATGGAAGAGGTGCAATAAGCCACACCACATGCCGTCCACTTTCTCTTAAAGAGAAAAAAGAAAGGAAATCTCTCAGAGGACATATTAGTCACATGGGTAGTCTGTGTCTCACAGGGAATAGGAAAAATGAGCACTTTGCTGTTCTGTATGACTTTGAGAAGTGATCTTTTTGCAAATCCTTTTATGGCATGTAATACTGAGCTTTTCTGTTAGACATACATGAAAAATCATGGAGTTGTGATACAAGGAAATAGCTAAGTCTTGTTTGAATACATTCGAATATTCTATGCATGTTCAATTTCGTTTCTACAATACTTTAGTTGCAAAGAAAGGTTGAGCTTTGAAAGTAGTCAGTGCCATTTAGAGATGATTGTGTTGAATTAAGTGAAGTGAGAATTAGACAATTAAGATACTTGGTTGATTAATCAGTAGTTCAGCAGTTCTGTCACTGGAGTTATAATAATCAAAGTAAAAAGTGTCTGCCTCCATGTCATTACTAACATACAGGTCATTTTTTTCTCGCTCTATACATATCTTTTTTGTGCTGTGTTTGTACTGAGAAAGCATAATTTAATTGGCATTATACCTATTTTTAGTGGAGTTTTGACTAATAACAATTATCTATTTATAGAAGCATAAAAGCAATGCTTATAATTAGGCTTTCCTAATATTTTTCATCATTAGTTATACTTACCACCAAATAGAAGATGGAATAGAAGCTTCAGAGGGGAGTTTGTGAAAAGGAAACCCATGAAGGAGCATTCATTACAAAGTTATCACCTTTGTGAATTACAAATTATTGAAAGGCAAGCAAGTATTCCAGCAAAGTACCACTGTAATCCTTATTCATTATTATTTCTTTTATGTCTGTATTAGCCACCATAAGAGGTAGGAAAATAGTTTAGATAGATCTTCCTCCTAACCCAGCAGGATTGTTATTTTTATGTTCTGTCTTTATTTTATGGATGGTTTTTATGTGTGCACGTACTTGTTTTTCTAGGAGGGAGGAATAGAGACAGTGTTTACAGCAAGCCTCTTAAAGCTTTGTATCCCCTAGGGTAAAGAAGTACTTTTTTCTTTGTCACCTGCGTCAGATAACATTTAAAATTCCTGGGGGTTTTTGTCTTTCTTGCACATACCAATATTTTGAGGTTATATCTGTAAAATAAAGTCATCCAATAGTAGTCTGAAGTAGCAGAAAGCTAGGGCATCCCAGATTTGCAAAATTGTACCCTTACTTATCCTTGTCTTTAGTTATATGATAACTGTTTTCCCAGTCAGTTGCAGACATGCCATTTCTAGTGCCTCAGTACCTAAATAACTTTGTATGGCATAATTTGGATGATTCACAGTATTGTAGGCAGTAGGCTACCTGTTGGAAGCCTTCCTCAGTGAGTAGTGGAGAGACAGGCTCCCCCAGGATGCTTTGCTAGGTCAGAGTCTGGCACATGTGGTAAAGATAACCCAGAAGACTTACTTTACTTATTCAATTTAAGTACCTGACCAAGCCACCTAAGTTAATTGCCATGGTTTCCTTGGTTCTATTTGCAGTCAGTGACAGTGCAGGACTAAAGTCTTCTCACTAAAGACCCTAAAATTAGGTAAGACGTGTTTGAATTTGTATTTGCATTTGAGTACATGCTGCTAAATTAGCTAGTACAAATCCTTCTTCCCAGTTCTTGCCTGACTGTATACTAAAAGTACAGCATATCATTCCCTATTGTTTTTCCCTCGATGGGATCTGTACTGAAATTACATGTCAAAATAATTGATGAGGTTCATGATGGTAAAAAGAAAATGTCTGGTATGGTGTCTTAGAAAAATGTGAAGATTTAGATGTGTGAAGAAGAACCTAAGAACAGCCAAAACAACTTCTTCCCACACCTGAAAAGGAGGATCATTGCTGGATCAGTAGGCAAAGACAGGGAAACCTAATAAATAGTAAAAGCAGTCTTTTCTCAGAAATTTTTAAATTTCCTTATACACGATATATATACAGAGATTATATATATGTATCTCTAAACACAGAGTTTTTGATTGGAGACAACCAATGAGAGGTACATAATTCAGCATCTGGAGAACAAAAAAATGTAAGTCAATCAGAATCCAGATTCTAACGTTTTCTTAAGGTTAGTGCAGATGAAGGAACAGTTAGACCTTTTCATGCTCCCCATCAGAAAGGATGGACTTGGGTATGACATGTTCCTATTCCCCTGCACATTTATTAGCATTTGCAAACACATTCTCAGCACGAAGCTACAATAAGCATACAGAGTGATGATTCATGCTCCCTTCCTCTCCCTGAGATTTTCTCCTGTCAGCTGCTCTGTTTAGCCACAGTAATCTCCTACATGACAAGCTGGGTCAGATGGGATGGTGGCAGTGTTCCACTAGCTTTAGCTTATCTCAGCTAACGTTCTTTCTGAAAGTTTAGTTTAGTTTAATTGAGTTAACTCAATTCATTCTCAGTGGGAAACTCAGAGTTTCCAAATGCATTTTATCTAGATGTACATTTTTGTATTTCTCTTTAGGTATTAGCCTTCACTTCAGAAAAACATAATGGTACAGAATTATGCTACATGACAATATATAAAAAAATTGACAAAAAAACTTCAGATATTTTAGAAGAAGGACTGCAGTAGTGTGAAGGCGTATGACACCACTGAATTTTAGTTCATAGACTCACAGAGCAGTTGAGGTTGGAAGGGACCTCTGGAGATCATCTGGTTCAAATGCTCTGCTTCAGGAGAGCCACCTATAGCCAGTTGCCCAGGACCATATTGAGACAGCTTTCGAATATCTCCAAGGATGGAAACATCACAGCCTTCTTGGGCATTCTGTTGCAGTGCTTAGTCACCCTCACAGTAAGAAAAGTCCTGATGTTCAGAGGGGAAGCCCAGAATGAGACACAGGGTGTGACCTCACCAGTGCCGGGCAGGGGAAAAGGATCACTCCCCCCACTCAACCTGACAGTGAAATTACTCCTAATGCACCTCAGATACCATTAACCTTCTTCACCATAAAGGCACATTGCTGGCTTATGGACAATGTGCCAGTCAGTCCCCAGCATACACTGATGCAATTGTTGAATTTTAGTTGCTAAAAATGAATATATATATTTTGAAATATTCTGCAGTTGGTTACATAAATGTCTTCAGTGCTATTATGCATTAATTTTTAAAATCCTTTTTAAACACATGCTGTTGCAAAATCCAATTACTTTAGTAGAGCCACTAAAATGCTAAATATCTTACATAAATTAAATACTCTCCCTAAACTCACAAGTAAATTCTTATACAAAGTTCCATTATTTTATATTTCCATATACAATGTACAAAAGCATACAAAAGCAAAAGATTTTTTAATGCTTAATATCTTTAGATCTTAATCTGTGGAATCTTTCCTTTCATACATCATTCTAAGACAATGATGTTACAGGCTTTTCAGGAACTTAGAGAATCTTTTGAAGGTGTGTCCCTTGCTGGAGGCATGTCCTTTATATACTTTAAAAAGAAATAGTTTATACCTGAAATTTTGATATCGGTTTTATTTGGATGTGATCCTTTCTCTGATTTTTTTTCTTTTCTTTCATTATTAGTCTGTTCAGAAAGCATATGCTGAATTCATGAACTAATCCTGACTAGCAAGCATAGTTTTTGCTGATCCTAGCTTGTGCCCACTACTCAACACAGTATTTTTCTTTTGTGATTCTATGGAGCAGAATTCTGATCTAATTATCTAGCCTCTCTCTACACTAGAGAAACAAAGAGATTTCAGTGATGCGATTCAACCATTTAAAGGTAGATGTCAACAACATTCCTAAGCTAATCAGAACAGAAGTCTGAAGTGACTACTGGACTTCTAGGTGTTTAGATTGCAGATATTAAGGTATCAAAAATTTACCTGAATTCCTTCCACTGAAGAATATGACATTCGATCTTTAATTTGGTCTTACCTCTAAATATAAGTCTTACACTTGTGGGACTTCAAAAATATAGCCCTGGACCTTCATTTTTGCTTTGTGCCTGTATTGGTGAAAACTTGCCAAGAACTGAAGCTTGGTTAGTCTACAGTTGGCAGAAAGATTGAGAAAAGATTCTATGGAAGGCAGTGCTAAGAATAGTTAAAATCCTTCTAAATAATATAATGGAGAAAAGGAAAAAAAAGCAAAAAGGATCTGTTTCATTAGAAGAGTCCAGATGTATAGTAACAGTTTGCCTACTCAAGTGGGATTGGGCTTTCTTCGTCTTCTCTCGCACCTAGATACTGAATTTTAAGAAATTCTAATTAGACTCCTGACACGGCACTTTAAAACCTCCCCTGTCCCTCAGTTCGTTGCTACCAGCTGTGCAGCAAAGAACATAGATTAAAACATGTAAAGTGTTCATAAATAGCAGACAACAGGAAGTTCTTCCCTCTGGGTGCAGCTTGGCTGTGGAGATGAATGCATTTTTCCAGAAGAAAAATAATTGTAACCTATGCCAGTCCATGCTTTTGTGATTTCCTTTGATCACTAAGCAGTAACTAGAGCCTTAAAAGCTTTGTGCAAGGATTGCAACCACAGATCACAACTTCCATACAACAGTCAGTTAATGAGAATAATTTAGCCTAAGCGAGAGCTGGTGTGTCTGAACTAGGATGAATTTTGTCATTAATTACATTACTGCCACATGGCAAATAAAAACCACTGTCTACAAATAAAACATGCATAAAATGAGGTAGAGTTCTGATGTTCATCTCTCAATGCCTTTTCTGTATTGTGAGGAAAAACAAGATATCCCAGAGCAGATGGAGTGTTTCACAATAGGCAGGAATGGTAGGATGATATTGAATTAGCACAGACATATAGAGGACTGATAGGAAGAAGCCACAGTGCATTCTGTGCATCCCAATATATATGGGAAACATATTTTCTCCCTGATCCACTCAGCTGAATTTGCCGTCAGCTCATCTGGACTGAAAACCTGGAACCCTCTAAGGTTTTTTTCCCTAATGATGGTAGCACTGTTGTCTGCCTCAGGCCAATTATGTATCTATGTTTACACTGCAACACTGCAATCTATTACAAGAAAGGAAGAGTGTGTGTGGGTCTGTTGATTTTGTTGCTTTTGTTGTTTTGTTTTGGTTTTTTTTTTTCTAAGAAGTGAAACCAGAAGTAAAAATATGGAGGATTTCCATGTTGCAGATTTTTTCTTTAAGCAAAATACCTGGGCTCATCTTCCAAAAACAATTGTTCTGCAAAATATCATTTTTATATGCTTGGTACTAGAGCCTGACATATTCTGATTGTGCGAACCACACTTAGCCCCTGAGGAACATTCATGTGTTACAATAATTCAGGACATGTGCCCCTGGTATTTTTCAGCCCAGGGCTTCAGAGTTTTAGTCAGGAGTTTATTTATTTTTTTTTTTTTCCATTCATTCCCAGATATCACGACATAAAAAGTGGAATTTCCAAGTGTTATGTATTCAAGTTTCCCTGTGTTTACTTCCATGAAAATGAATGGTTTATTTCAAGATTCTTGAAAAAAAGTGCAAACTCCAGCATCACAACGGTTTTAATATTTGGTTAGGGGAAGCTATCTCTAGATAGGCAAATATTTTGACAATTAAGTTTCTTAATAGGCAAACTACATATATATATATATATATATAAACAAAATAAAATAATCACAAGTTATTTTATCCCTATGCCTGCCTGCCAGACTGTCTCAATATTGTTCTTGATATGGGACCTATTTTGATGGGTTTTGCACTAGGCTGCTGCTGTAGATTCCTTGCAGTCCTATTTCAGTTGCTGGGGACTCACTTAGATTTGGGCAGAAATCCACGTGTTCAAATGAAGTTTGCTGGAGACATATTTACTCTTGATGCAAGCATCTCAGGCAACAGGATAAACATTAATTTCAATATCGTAATGTTGGCTTCCTTTTCTTGTTTCAAAATGCTCACAGAAGCAATTTTAAAGTTAAAAAAAAAAAAAAAAAAGGTAAAGATATACCTAGTGAAATAGCTGTGTATTTGCCAGAGAGGAAAAATCAGAGAGCACAGCTGTTTGGAAGCAGTGGCATATGAAGCAAGGGTGAAAAAAATGTACCTTCATTAATCACATGCAAGACTTATAATAGTTAAAACGTTATGTTTAGATGAAGATGTAAAGGTGCCTGGTGGATCCTTTGACAGGGTTACTTGGCAGTTTTTTAAGGACAAGAATTTACTCTGTACTTAGCCTTAGGTTTACTGTTCACTGGACTAACATTAACAGGAGGCATTGCAAGGTGACCTTTTCAGTCTCTTGAAGTTTGCATCATTCTTGAGCAATTTAGTAAAGGAAGAGCATTAGCATTGGCCTTAGGAGAGATGAGCCAGTTCTACTTCTCCTCCCAGGTGAAGAGTATGTAGCTCTTTTTATGCAGATGGGATGAACTGCACAACAGTGTGACCTAGGAGATACCATTTCCTGCCACCTTTTGAACTTTATGTTCCTGATAAGAGATTAGAAAATTTACAAGGAATCTGGATGGGCTCTGAAGGGCCTGCCAGTTCCTCCTGAGTGAGGATGCCTGAAGCTAACTCACCATTGATTATCTTCCTAGGGATAGCTGCAGGACTCCCAGAACCAGAAAAGCAAGCCTTCAAACACCCATGCAGGAGGCTAACAGGGAGTTCCACTTTTATTTGAGAAAAATCTGGCGATGGATGTTAATGGAAATAATCCTTGGACAGATTTTATAGGAAAGTAAGGAGATAAGTTACTTGCCAACACAGTGTAAATAGAGGAGCATAATGGTGACATGAATTAATGACATGTAATGAAGTGCTAAGCACTGCCATTACTGCTTCTTCCCAGCATGTCTTAAACAGCTGCAGCTGCTGCTGAAACAACTCGCAATAGAGCTTTTTTTTGAAGAGTTTAGTAGAAATTGCACAGGGTTTTACAATAAGCTGACAGTTTATAAATTCTATTTCAATTCCCCCATTATACAATATACACACTTCATTTTAGTATTTGACAGTTCATGTTCACTCAACTAAATCGCGCAGAATAAATCACCCTCTGTGTTCTCATGTCATAGCTCTGTATCAAGGGATAAATCACTGCACTTTGAGGCCGCCCTGAATGAATAGAGATAGAAAAATATCTGCACACCAAAATAAGCCCAGAGCTCCTAGAGAACCTAAATTGATATAGCTCCATTTATGTGCAAATGATGGGAGATGAATTCCCACTGATAATATTAGTGCGATGCATTACTGAAAAAAAAAAAAGGAAAAGATAAGATATCAGACTGTTGCACGGTGTGGTAGGAAGAAAGGGTACATTCCCTATGTTCAGCTACTGGACTTTCATTTTCTTTTTTTTTTTTTTTAACCTGGAAACAGAAACCAATCCTGTATTCCTACCCACTGTGCTGTGTAGGAAAGACTGGTTATTGTTTTCCAATTAGCTGATGCTTAAGTAGAATTAATACACTGTTCACATGCATAAAAGCAATTAATAAAACCCAAGAGAAACAAATATTCATTGTTAAGTTTGAAGGTAATGTAGGTAATTTTTAATTATTGTGTATCAATTATGCAGTTGAAATGGAGATAGTATCATTCTCTATAAACATTTCCAAACATCTGAGCATTTTAATTAGTTAATGGTTAATGTGATTAGTCCAAAATAGCATAGGAGAATAAAGATTTGGAATAATAGATCCCGGAATTAATAAATCAGAGAATTATGCATGTACAAAGAAAAAAGTTGTGCCTGTTGTATTAGGAAAAATAGTTGAGGGTATATCTTTATCTATTTCTGTAATCTGCCTTCCAATTTACACAATTATAACATCACAGTGCTACAGGTCAACAAATCTGAATAAAGATTCTGATCTACCAAAACTATGTTTTATTCCTTTACATTTGAAGCTTTATGTTTAAATTCAATTTCATAAATTATTCATTCTTAATTACTTTTAACTGTAGAGTGAAAGACACTGAAGATAACCAGGTAAAAACTTTTCAGAAGGTTTCTAAAATGTGCATTGGGTTTTATATTAAACATGCAGGACGTGTATATACAATAAAGAGTAATTTTTTGTTGTTTGACTTCGGAGTAAAAATCTAAACCTTACACATATGAGTTTAAAAAAGAATTTTTTTTTCAATTTAACAATACAATATTATGTTTCAGTTCTTGCTAAAAATTATTTAAAAATCAATTTCAATAAAAACAAAATAATGACTGAGTCAAAATTAATTATTTGGGTTTGTTGGGGTTTTTGCACACAAACAAACAATGATGTTTCCTGTAAATAAGTTGCTATTATTTTGACAAACATTTTTTTTCCCACATAAGGAAATACCCCTGCTTAATAAGGAGATGCTTGCAGGTTTTGGTAGTCACATCTCTTCAGACTCACAGTTAATTTATACCAGATGCTGGTACACTGAGATTTCTGTGTTGATGATACTGAGATAGTGTTCATCTTTATGCAGAAGAATTTAATCCAGGGTGTAAATCTATCAGTACACTACCTCTGCTTTGGTTTTATGTAAGTTATTGAATTGTGGAAATGGTGCGATGAAATGTGCAGAAATGGGCCAGGACAACTGTTGTTTACAAGTTGCTGAATGTGAAAGGCTAAGACACTATTGCTTTAGGATGTTTTTGAAAGCCTGCTTCTTAATACATACAGGGATTTCAACTTTCCTAAGTAGTGTTGAAAATCCCAGGCAAAGATTTACGTGAAAAACTTTTTAGGTAGCATCATTTCCTTGCACAGGAAAAAATCTATGCAAAGAAGTCTTGACACAATACGTCGTTTTTGTGTGAGCAAGATTGAAAAGCTCAGTTAACTGCCATGTTGCATTGTAGCATTTGCTTCAAGATGCTTTAATATATTAGGTTCATAGATAAAACAACGATATAGATACTCAGAATACAATATTTTGAAATTCATCTTGAAATAATACATATATTTTCTCCCTTGTTGATACATTTTTTATCTAGAGAAAAATTGATTTTTAATAGCTCTGTGAATACAAAAGTAGTCTGGTAGTTATGAATTCATGTATCCTTTTTTTTTTTGTAATGTAAACCAGCATTTTTAAGCATTGCTTTTTTGATGGTAAATACAGATCCAGTGTGGACTACCTTACCCTACAGTTATATACAGAGGTGGTATACATTCCCCAGAACAGTCATGCTGAGATTCCAGCTTGTGCACTATAACTACAGTACCATCTCAAGATCAGCTGGAACAAGGGCTTCTCCTTCCCTCCCTCCCTCCCTTCTTCCCCATTCTGCCCTTCATTCCTGTCATTCATGCCTTGCTGTGATCGTGGTACTGCTTGCATCTTGTGTACAGCACTGAAGTCCTGTGAAAGACAGGAAACGCTTATTTATTCATAATTACATTTCCCTTGCAACAGACTTTGCTAGATTAGACAAAGAAGATGAGGAGAAGGCAGCTGATGCTCTCATTTTCTATGCTGCAATGTTTAGTGTTGTCAGCTGGATGCTGCAGTTTATTATGTACTCTTTCAGTATGTCTGTTACCGGAGTCTGTAAGAACATCCCAGAAACTCTGCTGACATTTCTCATACATTGTATATTTCCATACTTTGTAGTGACATGGAAACAGGGGAGCAGAGTTCTTTGTTTTGGTATGAGTCTCTCAATATTTGGAATTTCTTTGTTCATGAGTGTTCAATACTCATATTGCCATGTAGTTTTATCACAGGCTACAAAGCCTATAGAAATGCACTGCATACTTGAAGGGGAAGGTTCTAGGATTTAGTTTATTTAAGAGTATTCACAAGCTTAGCTCACTGTGTGAAAGGAGCTGCTTCTTTTTTGTGGAGAAACATTGCTCTGACAAACACCTCCCTTGTGTCAGAGGGACCAAATTGTGTTCTGTGCTCCTAAAAGAGTGTAGCAAGAAACAGCCCTACGACCTGCTTTCCTCAGGCAGAGTCCCACCTTTACCCATGTGGCAAGTTGTCAGAGACTGAAAATAGTTCATGCCTCAAACACTGATATAAAGTTTTGCTCGTTATGAAGAAGCTACAACTGAAGAAGCTTCCCTGAAGAGTGGGACTTTGAACTGAAAGTCAAACTGTTGATTAGATAAAGGGACACATTGTTCAGTCATCTCAGGCTGAGGGAAAGGTGTCCATCCACAAAAGGCCAAAGCCACCAGCTGCAACTATCCCTGGTTGAGTTTGGGGTGGGGGAGAGCACAGCTCACAGAAGCCAGGTTTACACAGACTCCCCCCAGCCGAGGGGGAGGAGGAGGTTTTGGGTGCATGGTGCAAACTCTGGTGAGAGGCAACAAACACCCATCCTCCCATTACACAAACTGGGCCAGCTGTGGAACCCCCAACCCCACAGGGCACATCCAC